>NW_022631036.1:7314713-7776550 GCF_010015895.1 Lontra canadensis
GTAGGACAATTGAGGGTGGTAGGGTAGTTCTATTTTTAACTTTTTGAGGAATCTCCATATTTTTCCCAGAGTGGCTGCACCAGTTTGCGTTCTGACCAACAGGGCATAATGTTCCCCTTTCTCTGTATCCTTGCCAAGATCTATTGTTTCCTGAGTCCTGAGTTGTTAATTTTAGCCATTCTGACAGGTGTGAGGTGGTGTGAATTTGTATCTGCACTGTGGTTTTGATTTGTATTTCCCTGATGATGAGTGATGTTGAGCATTTTTTCATGTATCTGTTAGCCATCTATATGTCTTGTTTGGAGAAATGTCAGTTCATGTTTTCTGCCCATTCTTAATTGGATTATTTATTTTTTGGGGTGTTGATTTTGATGAGTTCTTTCATAGATTCTGGATACTAACCCTTTTTCTGATATATCATTTGCAAATATCTTATCCCATTCTGTCAGTTGGCTTTTAGTTTTGTTGATTGTTTCCTTTGCTGTGCAGAAGTTTTTTATTTTGCTGTAGTTCCAATAGTTCATTTTTGCTTCTGTTTCCCTTGCCTCAGAAACAAGGTTAGTAAGAAGTTGCTGCAGCTGAGGTCAAAGAAGATGCTGCTGGTGTTCTCCTCTAAGATTTTGATGATTTCCTGTCTTATATTCAGGTCTTTCATCCATTCTGAATTTGTTTTTGTGTATGCTGTAAGAAAGTGGTACAGTTTCATTCTTCTACATGTCACTGTCCAGTTTTCCCAACACCATATGTTGAAGAGTCTTTTTTCCTTGGATATTCTTTCCTTTGTCAAAGATTAGTTGACCAAGATTAGTTGACCATATACTTGTGGGTCCATATTTGAGTTATCTATTCTGTTCCACTGATTTATGTGTCTGTTTTTGTGCCAGTACCATGCATACTATGTTGATGATTACATCTTTGTAATAGAGCTTGAAGTCTGGGATTGTAATGCCTCCCACTTTGTTTTTCTTTTTGAACTTTACTTTGGCTATTTGGGTTCTTTACTGGTTCCATACACATTTTAGGATTAGTTGTTTTAGTTCTGTGAAGAAGGCTGTTGTTATTTTGATCAGAATTGCATTGAATATGTAGATTGCTTTGGGCAGTATAGACATTTTAACAATGTTTGTTCTTCCAATCCATGAGCATGGAATGTTTTTCCATTTCTTTGTGTCTTCACTTTATTTCATAAGTGTCTTGTAGTTTTCAGCATACAGATCCTTTACATTTTATTTAGATTTATTCCTATGTATCTTATGTTTTTTTGTACAATTACAAATGGGATTGATTCCTTAATTTCTCTTTCTTCCATCTCATTGTTAGTGTATAGAAATGCAATTGATTTCTGTGCACTGATTTTATATCCTGCCACATTGCTGAATTCCTATATGACTTCTAGCAATTTTTGGTGGAGTCTTGTGGGTTTTCTACATAGAGTATCATATAGTTTGTGAAAAGTAAAAGTTTGACTTCTTCCTTGCTTATTTGGATGCCTTTTATTATTGTCTATTTGCTAATGCTAGGACTTCTAGTACTCTGTTAAATAGTAATGTTGATAATGGACATCCTGGTTATGTTCCTGACCTTAGGGAAAAAGTTTTTCCTCATTGAGGATAGTATTAGTTGTGGGTCTTTCACATATGGCCTCTATGATGTTGAGATATGTTCCTTCTATCCCTACTTTCCTGAGGGTTTTAATCAAGAAAGCATGCTGTATTTTGTCAAATAAGTCCAGTCTTACAGGACTGTCTTTTTAAAAATCTATTCTAATAACCATTTTTAAAAATCCATTATAGTAACCTATGTCTTTTGATTAGAGCATTTAAAGATTTATTTATTTATTTGACAGACAGAGATCACAAGTAGGCAGAGAGTCAGGCAGAGAGAGAGGGGGAAGCAGGCTCCCCGCCAAGCAGAGAGCCTGATGCGGGGCTCGATCCCAGGACCCTGGGATCATGGCCTGAGCCGAAGGCAAAGGCTTTAACCCACTGAGCCACCCAGGTACCCCTGATTAGAGCATTTAGTCCATCTATATTCACAGTAATTATTGATAGATCTGAATTTAGTGCCATTGTATTACCCGTAAAGTTGCTGTTCCTGTAGATTGTCATTGTTCCTTTCTAGTCTCCATTGTTTTTTTCTCTCTCAAAGTGTCACTCAAAGTGTCCCCTTTGATATTTCTTGCAGTTAGCAAAAGCAAATTCTTTTTGCATTTGCTTCTCTTGGAAACTCTTTTTATCTCTCCTTCTATATTGAATGACAGCCTTGCTGGATATAGTATTCTTGGCTGCATGTTTTTGTCATTTAGCACCATAAATATATCATGCTGCTCTCTTCTGGCCTGCACACAGGTCTTCTGCTAATTTTATGTGTCTAACCTTCTAGGTTAGTTTCTGAAGACAGGTCTCCTGCTAATATTATGTGTCTAACCTTGTAGGTTAAGGATCTTTTGTCCCTAACTGCTTTCAGAGTTCTCTCTTTTTCTTTGTATTCTGCAAGTTTCACTATGATATTGATCTATATGTCCATCCTTATGCCAGTGGCACACTTTCTTGGCTACTCTAGTTTTTAGTAAGTTTTGAAATCATGAAGTGTGACTGCTCCAACTTTGTTCTTTTTTTTTTTTAAAGATTGTTTACTTTGGGTCTTTTGTATGTCCACATTTTTTTTGGATTAGCTTGCCAGTTTCTGCGTGTAAGCCAGTATGGACTTTGATAGCAATCACATTGAATCTATAGATCAGTTTGGGGAGTTTTGCTATTTTAACAATTTGCTTCTCCTGAGCCATGAACATTGTCTATCTTTCAATCTGTTTTCAGTGTATAGGTCTTGTACTTTGTTGGTTAAATTTACTACTAAGAATTTTGTTTCTTTTAATGTTATTTAGAATGAATTTTTTTTTTCTTAATTTCATTTTCAGACCATTCACTGGCAATGTTTAAAGACACAGTTGAGGGGCACCTGGGTGGCTCAGTGGGTTAAGGCCCCTGCCTTCAGCTCAGGTCATGATCCCAGGGTTATGGAATCGAGCCCCGCATCAGGCTCCCTGCTCAGGCAGGGATCCTGCTTCCCCCTCTCTCTCTGTCTGACTCTCTGCCTACTTGTGATCTCTGTCTGTCAAATAAATAAATAAAATCTTAAAAAAAAAAAGACACAGTTGATTTTTTGTTTCTCTTGTATCCTGTGACCTTGCTGAATTCATTTATTAGCTTTAGTATTTTTTTTGGTGGATTCATTAAGATTTTCTCTATATAAGATAGTATTGTTTTTGAAAGACAGTTACACTTCTCTTTTCCAGGCTAGATGGCTTTTTTCCCCTTCAGGTTTTTATTTAAATTCCAGTTAGTTAACACACAGTGTAGTATTAGCTTCAGGTGTAGAATTCAGTGATTCATCACTTACGTACAACACCCAACACTCTTCACAAGAGCCCTCCTTAATACCTATCACCTATTTTACCCATCCCTCACACATCTTCCCACTGGTAATCCTCAGTTTGTTCTCTATAGTTAAGAGTCTGTTTCTTGGTTTCTCTGCCCGCCTCCCCACCTTGCTTTTCATCTGTTTTGTTTCTTAAATTTCACAGATGAGTAAAATCATGTGGCATTTGTCTTTCCCTAACTTATTGTGCTTAGCATAATACTCTCTAGCTCCATCTATGTGAGTGCAAATGGCAGGATTTCATTTTCTTTTATGGATGAGTAATATTCCATGATATACATATATATGTATGTATATATATATATAATACACATATATATGGTATATAATATTAATATTTATATAAAATATATATATATATAATGTCCATAATGTGTGTGTGTATGTATCACCACATCTTTTTTATCTATTCATCAGTTGATGAACATGGGCTCTTTCCATAATTTGGCTATTGTTGATAGTGCTGCCATAAGCATTAGGGTGTATGTATCCCCTTGAATCAGTATTTTTGTTTCTTTTGGGTAAATACCTAGTAGTGCAATTGCTAGGTGGTAGGGTAATACTGTTTTGAACTTTTTGAGGAACCTCCATACTATTTTTCAGAGTAGCTGCACAAAGCTAGATGTCTTTTATTTCTTTTATGTACCTAGCTGCCCTGGCTTGAACTTCCAGTATATTGTTGAATAGAAGTGGAAAAAGTAGATGTAGCCTGTGCTCAATGAAGAAATGTGAACCTAATGGTGAGGAAGTATTTAATATGAATAGCATTAGGAAGTATAGTGCAAGGGTTAAGAAAAAGTACTTTGCAATTAGAAAGTCCTAGATTCAAATCTCAGTTATTTCATGTATATTCTTTGTAACTTTGGACAACACAATTAATCTCTATCAACCTTAGTTATTGAGTGTATAATAAGGGAATTGTAAATCTAATTCATAGTTTTGTTATAAGGGTTAAGTAAATGAATGCATATAAAGTATTGAACCAAATGCCCAATGTTACCACTAGCAACATTACATAAATGTAACTCATTATTATCATCATCATACAACTCTATAACTTCTTAAAACAATTGGGATGTTACTAACTATATATTTTCATATTTTCCCATGTTACCTTTTTTTCAACCCCGTCCTGGGGAATTCTGATTACTTATTTAGATCATTATTAATATTCTCTTTATGGTCACTTATCCTTCTCCCTGCTGTAACAATAAATGAATTAAATAGTAAACTGGCTAATGTTGGCAATATTGTATATCTACTTAATTTTCCCATTGCTTTAGAAAAATGAGGATGTTAAATATAGAATACCTAACTGTTGGTACTTTTCACATTGCAGGGATTGTGTCTTAAAAAGAGCTAAAGAAGATTATTTAATACTTTATTTATATTTTACGTGATCTTCCTAGACAGTTTTATTCAGCAGCATGATTGAAAGTGCTATTTTTTTGCCAAGAGCTCAACAATTTTCATTCCTAACCTATAGTCTCCATTCTCCTGGTCCTTCACCTCTTTCTCCTGAACTTACAATTTCCTCAGGAATACCCTGTTATTTTCTCAACTAATGTCATGACATTCCTTCTCTTCTCAAATGTACTTCTTTTCCAGTATTGGTTGTGGCATGCTCATCTCAGAGGTAGTTAATTCATATGGCCATTTAAGTAAAAAATACTTGGTATCATTCTCTTTCTTATTATCTGTGCCCACTTACTTACTAACTCACTATTACTTTACTTTGAAGACTATACCTTAACTATATGCTTAATTTGTCCCTACTTCTCCTCCCTACTGTTTTACCAACAGCTACTGTTTTTATGCAAGCCTTTGCTGGGGCTAATTCAATAATCTTCTAATCAGTTTCTCTATCTGGAGTTTCTTCTTAGACAATCTGCATTGTGTTCTGCATACCGGTCACAATACTTATTTTTATTTTTCTAAAGCACATCTCTTATCTTGTGGGTTCCCTGCTAGAAACTTCAGTGGCTTCCTATCTCCTGGATAAAACCTAGATCTTCTCCCAACTCCTTAGCACAGTGTAGAATGCCATACAAAATCTCTGCCAGATCTGCTTTTCTAACTTTTTTTCCCTACCACTTTCTTGTACAGTCTTACCTTTGCCATAAATTTTGAAGGAAGAGGGATGCAATGTTGGATAACTTGTCATGTGTTTCATTTTGAATTCTTGTTATTCTCAGACCAGGTCATAATTTTTCATGCCTCTCTATGTAATACATTATTTCTTCTACTTGGAGTCGTTCTTCTTTTGTGTGTAGATATATTTCTGACTCTATGCTTCTAATACTTCTGATTCTATTCATATCTTTTATATAGCTCATCGGAATAACTTACAATTTTGTTTGTTTGTTTGTTTTTTAACAAGCCTGTGTTACCCTAGATTGTGAGTGCTCTCAGAACCAGGAGTTGGCCTTTCTCTTTCCTTAGACACAACAGGGTGGTACCTGGGACATTGGCATTTAAATAAATATGAGTTGAAGAATGAATAATTGAATGAGCATAAGACACGGGGTCATCTAGCAGTTTATATTCTGCTGATACATTGTGATAATACTTTATATGGTTTTAAGTGAAATGTGACTGAGGGATTTTTTTAGGCTTCAGTAGACTGTTACATGTATTCTTGTGATATTTGACATGTTAATCTTATGGAAATGGATTAATTACAAATGCTATTTCAAAGGGCTTAATTTCTCATCATAAGGTCATTGCTAAAGGATAAAGTTGATGAGGTTGTGCTGAATGATAATGTGCAAGTCACACTTCTCTGGATGATCAAGCTGTGAATTATAATAAAAAGAAAATTTGATGTTGTGGGTTTGAGACTCTGCTCACTGGTAGTAACAGCTCTGGTAGCATATGGATGCTATAGATTAAAATTTCAAACATTTTATAATTTAAGATTGCTTAAGTTGATCATTTTTTTTTAAAAGCACCCTTTTTTAAAAAAAAGTGTTATTTATTTTTTTAAAAAACACACTTTTAAAAAAAGTTCTTTCAAAAAGAACTGAGGGAGAAGGGAAGGTTGTGTAAGAGTAGGGGACCCTTGTTTCATCTGGTCCCTTGAATGCAGCTAGATATCTACCTAATCATTCTGAACACCAATGAATTCAACCTGAGATCTAAGAAAAGAATTGCTGCAATTCTACAAATAGAAAATTGACCACTGTTTGAAAGGTAGGAGGTGCAGAGAAGTGAATCTGAGGGGATATATCAAAAGATAAACCTCAGGGGGAGGGATCCTCTTATAGGTGACTACCAGGAAGTGATATAGCAGCAGAGTGCAAAATCAGAACTTTTAGAAGTCTGCTCCTGTGAGGGACATCCCTCCCTGAGAGGTCCAGGTGGTGGATTAGGGGCAGAATCCTAGATGGGACAGTGTGGTCTCAAGATTCCCCAGGGTCACAGAAGGAATGGGGGTGCCTAAGTGCAGTGGAGTTCCTGAGCATTGGAATGGGGAAGCCAGCTACAATTAGCGAGCCCTGGAGTGGCCTCTCAGCTAGTTGTTGCCATAAACCGTGAACTGTGGCACATCCATGGCTAACTGTCCAAGCAGGGGCCCAGGATGCAGCAAAATCACTGTGAGATCCTGCTCCTTCCCCTGGGAGGAGTGGTGGAGGTGTGTCCATGATGGGGCAACCACTCCCCAATCAGAGGCCCAGAAAGCAGAGGGGCAGCAATGAGACACTCCTTGCTGCCCTGGGAGGATTGGTACAGGTGTGCACTGCAGGAGTCTACAGAGTTTGGGCACACAGAAGTGATTGACTACTATTCCAGAAGGGTGCACTGAGGAGTGGGGGCCTTGATTTTTTAGCTCTGGGACTAGAGATTGGGGCACCACTATTTTTATTTTATTTTCATCCTCTGAAGCAGTTTGGAAAGTCTTCAGAGAACAAAAGCCACACAGAGCAACCCAAAGCAACTTACACTGAGCCTGGCTCCCTGGTAAGGGGTGGTGCAACTCTCCCCAGGCAAAGACACTGAGAACCAGTGCAACAGTCCCCTCGCCCAGAAGACAAGCAGGAATATGAGGCTAATATCAAGTTTATGGATCATACAGACTGAAAAACCCCTGAGCTGGGGAAAATAATATATATAATTCTAGGTTTTTTTCATGAATTCCTTAGTCTTTCAGTTTAATTTTTTTTCTTTTTTCCATTTTTCAACTAGCTTCTTATCAACTCTCTTTTTAAAGTCTTTTAAAGATTTTCATTTTTACATTTACATTTTATAGATATATTCTTCATTTTTTGCTTCCTTTCACTGTTTTCAATTTTATTTTTATATTTATATTAGTTTTTCTTTCTTTACAATTTTGGGATCAAGTGTCTTCTAACAAACAGAACAAAATACACCCAGGACCAAATGTATCACCCTGTTCTGTCTACCTGTTTGATTATATTCTCTGTCCACCACCCCCCCCCCTTTTTTTTTTTGTTTCTGATCTCTTCTGACTTACTTAGTGTGTATTTTGCTGGGGTCATGGATGATATTTTTATTTTTTATTTCTTTTTTGTTTTTTTGTTCATCTATTCTTCTTTGGTCAAAATGACCAGAAGGAAAAATTCTCAGAAAAAAAGAGCAAGAGGTAATACTCACTTCCAGAGACTTAATAAACATGGATATTAGTAAAATGTCAGGGCTAGAATTCAGAACAATTATAAAGATAGTAGTTGGATTTGAATAAATCATTTTTAGAAGACACTAGAGAATCCCTTTCTGGAGAAATAAAAGAACTAAGAACTAATCAGTTTGAATTGAAAAGGGTATTGCTGAGATGCAGTCAGCAATGGAGGCTCTTACTGCTAGGATAAATAAACAGAAGGAAGAATAAGTGGTATAGAAGATGAAATTCTGGAGAATAAAAAAACTGAGCTAAAGAGAGATAAACAACTACTGGACCATGAGGGGAGGATTCAAGAGATCAGCAATACTGTAAAGTGAAATAGTATTAGAACTATTGGGAACCCAGGGGGAGAGGAAAGAGACAGAGGGGCAGAATATATATTTGACCAAATTATAGTTGAGAATTTCCCTAATCTGGGGAAGGAAATAAGCATTCAAGTTCAAAAGGCACAGAGAACCCCTCCTCAAAATTAATAAAAATAGATCAACACCCTGACATATAATAGTGAAGCTCTCAAATCTCAGGGATAAAGAGAAAATCCTAAAAGCATTTTGAGACAAGAGGTCCTTATCCTACAAGGGTAGGAATTTTAGACTGGTAGCAGACCTATCCACAGAGATTTGGCAGGCCAGAAAGGCCTGGTATGATACAGGAAGGGTACTAAATAAGAAAAACATGTAGCCAAGAATACTTTGTCTAGCAAGGCTGTCATTCAGATGGGAGGATAGATAGAGAGCTTCCAGGACAAACAGAAACTAAAATAATTTATGATGACTACATCAGCCCTGAAATATATTAGAGAGGCTACTGTAAGTGAAAAGAGAACCCCAAAGTAACATAGACCAGAGAGAAACAGAAACAGTAATTTTACAGGTAATACAGAAATAGTGATTTTACAGGTAATACAATGGCTGTATACTAAATTCATATCTTTCAATAGTTACTCTTAATGTAAATGGGCTAATACCCCCAATCAAAAGATACAGGGTATCAGATTGGATAAAAAGGCAAGACCCACCCATATGCTGTCTACAGGAGACTCATTTTAGATGCAAAGACACTTCCAGACTGAATGTGAAGGGTTGGAGAATAATTTATCATGCTAATAGACCTTGAAAGAAAGCTGGGGTAGCAAACCTTATATCAGACAAATTAGATTTTAAACCAAAGGCTGTAGGAAGGGAGGAAGATGGACATTATATCATACTTAAAGGGTCTATTCAACAAGAGGAACTGACAATTATAAATATTTATGCTCCTGACTTGGGAGCAGCCAATTATATAAACCAATTAGTAAGAAAATTAAAGAAATGCATTGATAATAATGCAATAATAGTAGGGGACTTTAACACCCCACTCACTGAAATGGACTCACTTACTGAAATGGAGAGATCATCTAAGCAAAAGATCAACAAGGAAACAAGGGCTTTGAATGACACACTAGAGCAAATGGACTTCACAGGTATATACAGAGCATTCTATCTTAAAGCAACAGAATACACATTCTTCTCAAGTGCACATGGAACATTCTCTAGAACAGATCACATCCTGGGTCACAAATCAGGTCTCAACCAGTACCAAAAGACTGGGATTATACCCTGCATATTTTCAGACTATAGTGCTCTAAAACTTGAACTCATTCACAAAAGAAAATTTGGAAGGAACTCAAATAATTTGAGGTTAAAGAACATACTACAAAAGAATGAATGAGTCAACCAGAAGTTAAAGAGGAATTAAACAATTCATGGAAACAGATGAAAATGAAAACCAGCTGTTCAAAACCTTTGGGATGCAGCAAATGTGGTGCTGAAAGGGAAGGACGTAGTAATACAAGCTTTTCTCAAGAAACTAGAAATGTCTCAAATACACATGCTAAACTTATGCTTAAAGGAGCTAGAGAAAGAACAGCAAATAGAGCCTAAACCAAGCAGGAGACAAGAATAATAAAGATTATAGCAGAAATCAATGAAGTAGAAACCAAAAGAACAAAGTTTAATAAAACGAGGAGCTTGTTCTTTGAAAGAATTAATAGGATAGATAAATCCCTGGCCAGACCTATCAAAAAGAAAAGAGAAAGGACCCAAATTAATAAAGTCATGAATGAAAGAGGAGAGATCAGAACCAACATCAAGAGATACAAACAATTTTAAGAACATATTAAACAAACTATATGCCAACAAATTAGGCAATCTGGAAGAAATGGATGCATTCCTAGAAACTTGTAAACTACCAAAACTGAAACAGGAAGAAATAGAAAACCTAAATGGACCCATAACCACAAGGAAATTTAAAAAGTAATAACAAGTCTCTCAACAAGCCAGAGTCCAGGGCTGGATGGGTTCCAAGGGGAAGTCTACCAAACCTTCAAAGAAGAACTAATACCTACTCTTCTGAAGCTGTTTCAAAAAAATTGTAATAGAAGGAAAACACCCAAACTCTTTCTGTGATTATCTTGATCCCAAAACCAAAGACCTCACCAAGAAGGAAAATTACAGAACAATATCTCTGGTGAACATGAATGCCAAAATTCTCACCAAGATACTAGCCAATAGGATCCAACAGTACATTAAAAGGATTATTCACTATGACCAAGTGGGATTTATTCCTGGACTGCAAGGATGGTTCAGCATTCACAAATCAATCAATGAGATACACTACGTTAATAAAAGAAAGCATAAGAACCATATGATCCTCTCAATAGATGCAGATAAAGCATTTGACAAAGCACAGCATCCTTTCCTGATTAAAACTTCATGATGTAGGGATAGAAGAAACATACCTCAATATCATAAAAGCCATATATGAAAAGCCCACAGTGAATATCATTGTTAATAGGGGAAAAACTGAGAGCTTTTCCCCTAAGGTCAGGAACATGGCAGGGATGTCCACTATAACTTCTGCTATTCAGCATAGTACTAGAAGTCCTAGCATCAGCAATCAGACAACAAAAAGAAATTAAAGGCATTCAAATTGGCAAAGAAGAAGTCAAACTCTCTTTCTTCAGAGATGACATGACACTTTATAGGGAAAACCCAAAAAACTCCATTCCAAAAGTGCTGGAACCCATACAGGAATTCAGCAACATGGCAGGATATAAAACCAATGCACAGATCAGTTGCATTTCTCTACACTAACAATGTGAGTGAAGAAAGAGAAATTAAGGAATTGATGCCAGTTACAATTGTACAAAAACCCACAAGATACCTAGGAAAAATCTAACCAAAAAGTTATAAGATCTGTACTCCAAAAACTATAGGACACTTATGAAATAAATTGAAGACACAAAGAAATGGAAAAACATTCCATGCTCATGGATTATAAGAATAAATATTGTTAAAATATCTATGCTACCCAGAGCAATCTACACATTCAGCACAATCCCTATCAAAATACCAATGCCATTTTTCTCAGAGCTGGAATAAATAATCCTAAAATTTGTACAGAACCAGAAAAGACCTGAATAGTTAGAAGAATATTGAAAAAGAAAACCAAAGCTGGTGGTATCACAATGTGGGATTTCAAGCTGAATTACAAAACTATAATCATTAGGACAGTATGGTATTGGCTCAAAAACAGACACATAGATCATTGGAACAGAATAGAGAACCCAGAAATGGACCCTCAACTCTATGGTCAACTAATCTTCAACAAGGCAGGAAAGAACGTTCAGTGGAAAAATGAGTCTCTTCAACAAATGGTTCTTGGAAAATTGGACAGCCACATGCAGAACAATGAAACTGGACCATTCTCTTACACCATACATAAAGATAAACTCAAAATGGATGAAAGACCTCAATATGACACAGGAATCCATCAAAATCCTTGAGGAGAACACAGGCAGCAACCTCTTTAACCTTGGCTGCAGCAATTTCTTGCTGGAGATGTCTCCAAGGGCAAGGGCGAAAAAATGAGCTTTTGGGACTTCATCAAGATAAAAAGCTTTTGCACAGCAAAGGAAACAGTTAACAATGCTAAAAGGTAACCTGTGGAATGGGAGAAGATATTTGCAAATGACACATCAGATAAAGGGCCAATATCCAAGATCTATAAAGAAGTTATCAAACTCAACACCCCAAAACTAAATAATCCAGTCAAGAAATGGGCAGAAGACATGAACAGACATTTCTCCAAAGAAGCCATACAAATGGCCAAGAGACATATGAAAAAAAAAATGCTTAACGTCACTAGCCATCAGGGAAATGCAAATCAAAACCACAATAAGATACCATCTCACACCAGTTAGAATGGCTATAATTAACAAGTCCAGAAATGATAAGTGTTGGTATGAACGTGGAGAAAGGGGAGCCCTCTTACATTGTTTGTGAGAATGTAATCTGATACAGCCACTCTGGAAAACAGTATGGAGTTTCCTCAAGAAATTATAAAGAGAACTACCCTACAACCCAGCAATTGCACTACTAGATATTTACCCTAAAGGTACAAACGTAATGATCCAAAGGGGCACCTGTACTCCAATGTTTATAGCAGCAATGTCCACAATACCAAAACTATGGAAAGAGTCACAATGTCCATTGGCAGATGGATGGATAAAGAAGAGGGGTGTGTGTGTGTGTGTGTGTGTGTGTGGAATATTATTCAATGGAATATTATTCAGCCATCAGAAAGGATGAGTACTTAACATTTATATCAGTGTGGATGGAACCGGAGGGTGTTATGCTATGGGAAATAAATCAATCAAAGAAAACCAATTACATGGTTTCACTCATGTGTGAAATATAAGAAACAGCACAGAGGATCATAGGGGAAGGGAGGGAAAACAGAATGGGAAGTAATCAGAAAGGGAGACAAACCATAGGAGACTCTTAACTAAAGGAAACAAACAGGGTTTCTGGAGGGGAGTTGAGTGAGGTATGGGGTATTTGGGTGATGGGCATTAAGGAGGGCATGTAATGTGATGAATACTGGGTGTTATATGAAACTGAATTATTGAATTCTACATCTAAAACTAATGATGTACTATATGCTGGCTAATTGAATTTAAATAAAAAAATAAAATTGATTCTAGATTTAAAAAAACAGGAGCTGTCAGGTGTGCTTCAAATGCCTGATGTGCACCAAAATTAAGACATATACATGTACATAAACCATGTTTCCTGTTGGTATTACTGAATGATGTTGCATAGGTGAAGCATGCTTTAAAAATGTGGTAGTTGCTTTAGATGGAGCATGGAAGACAACTTTATACCCAAGTTTGATTCATGGTTCATGAGGTAAATCATAAAGAAAAATAATACTAGATGGTGGTGTGTTAGAAATTACCAGTTTTGGATAGAACAGAAACATAACTACTGAAACACCATAAGTTCCAGTATTTTAAATAATAGGTGAGCAGAGAAAAAATTTGGCACAAATTTAACTAATACAGTGAAAGTAGATTGATTTGTCTTGCTTACAGAAATTGCCCTTACATATCAGATTTTGGAAATTTATGAAAATTATGTATTCTCAAATTATTTGAAATATTTCAGATTCTGCATATTTTGATTCAAACCAGAATTTCCTTTTCCTTTGTGATGAGACAAAGGATGAGAAATTTAGTAATGGACATTATTCATATTGAAAATCTATGGAGAACACTCATAGTGTTGTGGAAAGAGCTAAACTAGCATTCATAAGATAGGGAGTCTAGTCCTGGTTCTGACAGCAACTTTCTAACTCTGGGAAAGTCTTGATCTATGAGATTTTCTTTCCATGTGAAAGGGGCATAATTGCAATGCTATCCCTTTCTCCCTTCCTCCCTCTGAGTTCTGTTTCTGGGATCAAATGAGATAATGTAAATTTATTTTCTCCTTTCCTATACCTTTTTTCCTATAATGTTTATTAAACACAGCCAAAAGGTCGTAGTGATAAGCAATGTCTGCAGGCATGTGGAGAAAAAGTGGAGTAGAATAATTAGGCAGATGGCACATGATAAAGAAAACAAGAAAGAAAGCAACGAGATGAATGGGGCTCCCACTGAAAAGTTCAATGCTATGTGATTAAAAATTACTCTTTTCCCAGGCTTTATGAGCTATTGTGTCTTTTATGTATAAGTACCTTTTGTGAAATAGTCTGTTTTCTTCAGTTATACCCTTAAGAGCAGTTAATTCTTTTTTTAAATTATGAGAGGATTTCTTACAGAACAACCTCAGAATTACAAATGAAAATCAATTCCATTATAATTTCATTGATTTGGGAACTATGAGTGAACAGCTAGAGCAAAGTATGAGAAATGAAGAAAAAATTGACAGTACCATTAAAGAGTCAATAATTTGAAATCTTCCCTGATCTCGAAATTTTGCCTTTTAAAGCATAATATTATAGAATGTTAATGACCAATTTAAGCATTTGCATCTCCTAAGTCATTAGTGAGGGGACATGTTATATCTCTATCTCTATGTATTTGTCATCTATCTATCATCTATCTATCTATCTATGTATCATCTATTTTTTAAAGATTTTATTTATTTGATAGACAGCAAGAGAGAGAACACAAGCAGGAGGAGTGGGAAAGGGAGAAACAGGCTTCCCACCAAGCAGGAAGCCCTATGCAGGAGTCCATCCCAGGACCATGGGATCATGACCTGAGCTGAAGGCATATGCTTAACGACTGAGCCACCCAGGTTCCCCTGGGACATGCTATATTTTAATATGATAAATACTATTGGGAATTGTCAAAGGGAAAATTATTACTTTAAATAAAATGCATAAAAATAAAAACTCTATTTTTTTTTCAAAATGTGTGACATCAAGTTTTATTCCAGAATGCCTACCTGTAGCTTGTTTAGTCTCTTCACATATCTCCATTAGAAGAATTGAGGCATGCTTTTCACAGAACATATGGGAGTAATGCTGCCTATAGTCTCAGGAAATCATGAAACTGGATGTGTCCAAATTGGACAGACACAAATATCTATTCATTATAAAAAAATGGGATAGTTTATTTTCCACTAAGTGCTTCTGTTTATTGGTGTGTAGGTGATTACTACTATTAAGTAAAAGAGTTTTATATTAAAAAAGAGAGCCATGGATCTCTGATTGCCTTTGTAAATGTCAAGGATCATAGACACTTAAATTCAGCTCCGTTCCTTGACACTTTAAATGGTTTCCAATTTTCTCCATGATAGCATTCACATTGATTCTTCTTTTGGAATTTTAAAATAATACTCATTTCACATGCCAGAGAGAATTAAATAAGGATATTATAAGCCTCAATGGTTAATCAAGAGGCAAGGTGAAGGGAGGAGAGTGTGGGAACCAAAGGATGGTCTTTAATCCTGTGGTGCTTAGATTGCGTGCTCAAAGTGTGAAGGGTAGAGACATATAGACATCTTATAGTTGGCTGCCCTGCTTTGCCTAACGGCAAAACCCAGAGTTTGGAGTGTGAATGAGGCCTTGGAATGCATCTTGGAATATCTTGGTGGTACATACTATTTGCTCTTTTTTTGGGTATGCACTGTATTATTAGGAAACATGACTAAAAAAGTGGAAATATATTTGATTTCTTGAGTTTGTGGTAGGGGTGGTATATGTATTTAAAAGTCATGCTTTTTTGTAAGTAAAATTTAAAATAGTGGTTAAATAAGCATATTTTTCTTCAAATAAGAGAATTTCATTTTTGATTCAAATAATACTTTTTTTTTAAAGATTTTATTTATTTATTTGACAGACAGAGATCACAAGTAGGCAGAGAAGCAGGCAGAGAGAGAGGAGGAAGCAGGCAGAGAGAGAGGAGGAAGCAGGCTCCCTGCTGAGCAGAGAGCCGGGATGCGGGGCTCGATCCGAGGACCCTGAGATCATGACCTGAGCCGAAGGCAGAGGCTTTAACCCACTGAGTCTCCCAGGCGCCCTGTCAAATAATACACTTTTCTTATAGGAACAGATATATCTTAAAAAATAGATTTCAGGGCGCCTGGGAGGCTCAGTGGGTTAAAGCCTCTGCCTTCGGCTCAGGTCATGATCTCAGGGTCCTCGGATCGAGCCCCGCATCCCGGCTCTCTGCTCAGCAGGGAGCCTGCTTCCTCCTCTCTCTCTGCCTGCTTCCTCCTCTCTCTCTGCCTGCTTCTCTGCCTACTTGTGATCTCTGTCTGTCAAATAAATAAATAAAATCTTTAAAAAAAAATAGATTTCAACTGAGGCACCCAAAAGGCTTAGTCTGTAGAGTGTGTGACTCTTGATCTTGAGGTTGTGAGTTTCAGCCCCATGTTGGGTGCAGAGCTTACTTAAAATCTTAAAAAAAATGAGTTCAACAACAGTTTAGCTATTCCTCATCCCCTCAAAACTTGATCCTAACTTAGAAAAGACTTTAAATAAATAAATGCTTTTTACTTTTCTTTTAAAAACATTTAACAAGGGCACCTGGGTGGGTTAAAGCCTCTGCCTTCGGCTCAGGTCATGATCCCAGGGTCCTGGGATTGAGCCCCACATCGGGCTCTCTGCTCAGCGGGGAGCCTGCTTCCTCCTCTCTCTGCCTGCCTCTCTGCCTGCTTGTGATCTCTGTCTGTCAAATAAATAAATAAAATCTTTAAAAAAAATAAAAAAAAATAAATTACTCCTACTAAGTTTGGGAAAATGTAGAAAAAATGGGTTCTTTAATAATTCACATTTGGGGGAAGCACTAAGCATCTTTATTTTTAAAAAATATTTTGGATAGGGTGTCTGGGTGTCTCAGATGGTTAAGCATTTGCCTTTGGCTGGGATCATGATCTCAGGGTCCTGAGATTGAGTCCCATGTTGGGTTCCCTGCTCAGCAGGGAGCCGGCTTCTCTCTCTGCCTCTCTCTCTCTGTCTCTCATGAATAAATAAGTAAGAATAAATAAATAAAATCTTACAAAAATTTTTGGATATAGTTGACATGCAATATTACATTAGTTTCAGGTATGCAATATAGAGATTTGGAAAGTTTATACATTAAACTATGCTTACTGAAAGTATAGCTACCATCTGTCATCATGCAACAGTATTATATCATTGATTATATTCCTTATGCTGTGTCTATTATTTCCATGACTTATCCCTTCTATAACTGGAAGTCTGTATCTCCCACTTCCCTTCACCCATTTTGCCCATCCCACCCCACTACTGCCCCCTGGTAATCATCAGTTTGTTCTCTGTTATTTATAGCTCTGATTATGCTTTTTGTTTGTTTATTCATTTATTTTTCTAGATTCCTCATACGAATGAAATCATATGGTACCTGTCTTTCTCAGTTTGACTTATTTCAAGTAATACCCTCTAGGTCTGTCCATGTGGTCCCAAATGCCATAATTTTATCCTTTTTATGGCGGCTTAATATTCCTTTCTGTATACATACCACATCTTCCTTATCTATTTGTCTGTCAGTGAACACTTAGGTTGATTCTCTATCTTGGTTATTGTAAAGAATGCTGCAACAAACATAGGGGTGCATATATCTTTTTGAGTTAGTATTTTCATTTTCTTTGAACTGCAAAAGACCTGAGTAACCAAAGCTATCTTGAGAAATAGAAACAAAGCTGGAAATATAACAATTCCAGATTTCAAAATATACTATAAAATGTTAGTAATCAAAACAGTATGGAACTGGCACAAAAATAGAGACATAGATCAACAGAACAGAGTCCAGAAGTACACCAAAAGTGAAAAACACATGAAAAAAAATACAACATCTCTAATCATCAGAGAAATCCAAATCCAAATCATGAACTATCACCTTCCACCTATCAGAATGGCTAAAAAAAAAAAAAGACAAGAAATAACACGTATTAGTGAGAATGTAGAGAAAAAAGAACATTTACACACTGTTGGTGGGAAGGTAAATTGGTGCAGCCACTGTGGAAAACAGTATGGAGGTTCATCAGAAAATTAAAAACAGAAATACAATATGATTAATAACTTACCTTTAAAGTAATTCAAAATAACTGCTACTCACAACAATAGAGATATTTGGACATCCTATGTTTTATTCACTAAAAATATCCAATTCTCAATGAAGACCCAAGAATTTAGATTTTCAGGAATTTGATGTGTATATGTCTATTTTATAAAATGTACATTGGCTCTCCCTCTCTTACTTACCAATGTAATATTTTCCTCTTCTCTTGACCCCAAATTTCTTTTATTGTATTAGCTGACTCAGAGAAGATGAGCATGTGCATGTAATAAATTTCCTCAGAATTTCTTTACAAATAGGATATCTGAAACTATGTAGCATGGAGAGGCAAGGTACCATGCTAGCTGCCTACAAGCGTCCATTGTGCTATCATATGGCAAGCAGTTAGGCTTATTTATGCAACTCCAGAAACCAGGTATAGAACCAACAAGTGGGAGCATACATTGATTCAAAAAAGAATAAATATTTAATAAGTAGAATTATCAAAAAATGAAATAGATTACCTTGGAAAATAATACCCTGGAAAAATACCTTGGGAAAAAAAAATGGGTTACCTTGCAAGTGCCAATCAGAAGTTGATTAATCACTTGTTCAAACACATAAAAATAAAGAGAAGGACTAGAGGGCTTCAGAGATATATGGATTCTAATATTATATAATTCTTTACAGAGAAAATACAAGGTGGTAAGTAGAAGAGCCTTTCAGAGTTTCTTTAGAGCTACAATCTCATTTCTAATAAAGCAACCTTTATCAGTCTCCCAAGCACTTCACTAACTCCTCCTTTTCATGGTTATTTTAACCCTCTGAGCCTTTCCACTATGAAAATTATTGTTATATTTATTTTTGATGATATTCACTACATTGTTTATAATAAAAATTTATTGGAAATACATTTTCTTAGCTGCTTTTCTATCTTGTGAAAATAGCGATGTATGTAAGAGATAGTTCTTATTTGTGTTGGTTGCTAGAAAACTTTTTGTTAAATTTGGTTTCCATCTTATAGAGTACATTTGATATTCTAAACATTTCTGGCTTCGTCTTATCTTATTCTTTTTCATCTATTCTATTTTTTTAAAGAGTTTATTTATTTATTTGATAGAGATCACAAGCAGGCAGAGAGGCACGCAAAGAGAGAGGGGGAAGCAGGCTGCCTGCTGAGCAGAGAGCTTGGTGGGGGACTCTATCCCAGGACCCTGAGATCATGACCTGAGCTGAAGGCAGAGGCTTAACCCACTGAGCCAACCAGGCCCCCTTATTCATCTACTCTAATTCTATCTACTCATCAGCGATCCTCACCTCATCCCAATTTTTCTTACTTTCACCTGCTTCACATTTCATTTTATCCTGTATTAAAAAATAGCATAATATCTTCAGAACAGAGAAGAATAAGAAGAATATAAATAAATAAAATCCTGATACAAGTTGTACTTGAAATCCTTCCCTCTTTAAAAGCTTTTCTGTGTAGGTATTCAATTCCTCAGTTTTTATTAGAAAGAAAGAAAGAAAAGGAAGGAAGGAAGGAAGGAGAGAAGGAGGGAGGGAGGGAGAGAGAGAAAGAGAAAGGCCACCCCAAATCTTATAATTCAATATATTTGTGTATTTTTTACTTCAATATGATGGATAGAACAATGCATTTATTTACCTTCCTTAATTACCCAAACGCTATTGAAATGATGTTATAGGTATAAGAAGGGGATAAATTGAAAAAAAAAAAAGAATACAAACAGTGAGTTGTGATTATGAGAATGAGGTGAGGCTGGGACCAGTGGGCTACGGACTTGAACTTTTGTTGGACTGGAACTAGGAGAGGTGGATAAAACATAAAGGGGAAAGTTGCTGCCCAGAACTACTTTTCTACATCCAGGAAAATGCTACAACAGGGAGGAGCCTTTCTCTTTCTTAGGAGTCCTGGACAGGCTCCAAATCAGTAAGTACAAGAGCAAGATCATGCTTCAGGCACTTCACAAGGCAGTTAATTAAAGGGCTCTATTTGGAAAGGTGGGCCAAATCCTTTGTTTACTGCCCACTCTCACACCCTCCTCCCACAGCGTACTTCCTGTGGGAGCACACACACAGACTGACAGCTACAGCTCAGAGCTGATTTCCACTACAGCAATTGAACTATCTGTCCAGGGAGGCCAAAGGTTCCTGGTTTAAGTATTTTTCTGCAGGAGAGAGTCCTCCTTATGTTAGCATGAGAACATACCCAGTTGGTTTGGTATCACCAAAGTGAACTTGCCAGTGCAGATACTTTGGCCACAATCACAGGACTTGCAGTCAGCTCTTCCGTGCAGGGGAAAGACTTGTGGTCGAACTATATAATGGCAGAGGAATTTCCTTTCTGTAACTGATAATTAATTTTAGTCATTACTCATAAATATTAACAGGCAATCAAGAATCTTTCCAGCATGTTCAGCAAGCCAATGACACAAGGAAGAGGATTAAACAATTGTAACTCTCAGAATAATCCAGGAAATAGGATAATTTAAAAAGTTGTGACTAATTTCTTAGAGGGATTTGGATTGTTAGGATATTCTTTTTTTAAAGATTTATTTATAAGATTAAAAAAAAAGATTTATTTATTATTTATTTTAGAAAGAGGGAGAGAGCACGAGTCTGAGAGGAGGTGCAGAGAGGAAGAGAGTGAATCCTCATGTAGACTCCCCACTGAGCTCCAAGCTCTACTCAGAGTTTGATCCCAGGACCCTGAGATCATGATCTGAGCCAAAATCAAGAGTTGGGCACTTAACAGACTGAGCCACCTAGGCACCCCTGGATCAGTAGGATATTCTTAAATACTGAAGATGCTGCCACAAAAAAAAGGGTAATTAGAAAACAAAGAGGAATTGAAAAATTTAAAAATATGCTTTCTGAATTCAAAATTGTTCAGTAGAAGGGCTGGAGGAAAAATATCAAGGGAACATCCTAAAATATGAGATGAAAGCCAAAAAGAAGTAAAATAGGAGATAAAAAATTACGAGGCATAGAAAAACCAACACGAGTGGTTCATTATATGTAATGGGGTTTTCAGAGAAAGAGCAGAAGAAATTTAATTAAAATAAGAGTCTTGAGACTCTGAAAGATGTCACAAGCCTTCAGACTGAAGGGTTTACTGAAACCTGATGAGCTACAGCTTGGTGAACTTGTAAGACACCAGAGAAAGCAAGACAAATTCTAAGAGAAAACAGGTTACCTATGAAGGAATGACGTCAGACTGCTCATCTAGCACACTGAATGCTGGATTACAGCAAATCCATCCTGTATGGTCCTGAGAGGACATGACAGAAGTTTAATGCCAAACAATCAATGTCAGGCATCTAGAGATATTTCTAGGGACAGATGGGCTTGCTTAGCAAGTCTACCTCTATGTACCTGTTTCTTAAAAAATTATGTGAGAATGAGTTTTATCTAAAGAAAAATAGAGTATAAGAAAGAGAAAATTATGAAGTCTAAGGAAACAGTGAACCTAATCCAGATGTCTATGGAAAGAAGTCTTAAGGGAGTCAGTTGTCCAGCAGGCTTGGAAAGCAATTTTTTCAACTGTAACTGGAGTGTAGGAAGGTTTGTATTAAAAAAGGAGGAAATATTTTTCAATGAAGACTATGGTAAAATTCAAGTGGTATTCAGCAGTTTCACCCTGAAGCAAGTGCCTGGTAACATTCACTTCCTCTTAGCCCCACCAGCCGTTATCTCCTGTGGCTGTTCGTTTTATCTCTAGTTCTGGCACATTCCTTTTTTGGTGTTATTTCTTGCTATTCTTCTACCTATGAACTAAATGGTAAATTTAATGACTGCTTTACATGTTTTACTTAGTAATCCATGCTTATAGTTACAGAGCAATTGTATTACTTTGAAGACATTTACTCATCCCTCAAGAAATGAAGATCTTCTGCTTGGGATTGTTTTTTTATAAAAAGCACAGTGTCTTTGAGTAAATCAGTTTGGCTGTTAGGAGTAATATATGTATATCTTCTAAAATTAAGAGAAGCCCTTTCTATTGCCATCTAATTTATTCCTGTTTAAATTCACTTTGTGACTGCTCCATTAAATGCAGGAGATTTCTCATTAATGAGCATGACTAACCCAACCTGATGTGGCCTATGATAAAAAAGTGAGACACTAAAAAAGCCCTTTTCAGGTCTAAGAAATATTGCCACTAATTCTGAAAACTTTAAATTTATGAATAACAGTCTCAAAAATCTTATTTTTTAGAGTATTTATATTTAAGATGTAAAATACTTTGAGAACAATTATAGGGACACCTGGGTGGCTCAGTCAGTTAAACATCTGACTCTTGATTTTGGCTCAGGGCATGATCTCAGGGTCCTGAGATCGAGCTCTGTATTGGGTTCTGTGCTCAGTGAGGAGTCTGCTTGAGATTTTATCCTCTCTTTTACATATCCTCTCCCCCCCAGCTCTCTTCCTCTCCCTCTCTTAAATAAATAAATAAGTACGTAAGTAAATAAATAAAATCTTTTAAAAAGAGTGCAATTATATTGTATTCAATACAGTGTATTATAGATATAGTTAGATGCAGGTAATATTAAGCATTCTCCTCATCCAGAATTCAGTCCATCCCTAAATTTGACCCTTCCATAACTTTTTACTAGTGATACAGAAAAGAATTAGAACTGGTGGTTTAGAAGTCTCATGGTTTCCATTGAGGTTTATCTTAATTTGAATAGGGAGGGTTTCAGAGGAAAATCTCATACAAATACTGTCCTATTGGACCCTTCATGCTCATGAGAAATGATGCGAGAGAATTCTTGTTGGAGCACTGTTTATATTTTACATTAACAAAGGGGAAAGGAACCCTTTCAGAATTTAAATTGGTATCTGGTAGGACTATAATTTAAAAAAATTTTTGTAACAGCTTTATTGAGGTATAATTTACATGCCATAACATTCACTCTGTTGAAGTGTATAATTCAATGATTTTTAGCAAATTTACAAAGTTGTGCAACTATCATCACAGTCTAATTTTGGAACACTTCGATCACCTCCGGAAGAAATCACCTGTCAACTTGCAGTCCCTCTGTTTCTACCCCAGCTCAGGATAGCCACTTATCTACTAGTCTTTATAGATTGACTTACCTGGACATTTCATATAAATTAAATCATACAATGTATGGTCTTTTGAATCTGTCTTTTTTCTTTAACGCAATATTTTTGAGGTTCATTGATCTTGTATCATATACTTCCTGTTCAACATCCTTGTGGTATCAGTACTTCATCTTTGTTCTCAAAGCAGAATAGACATTTGAGCTGATTTCCAGTTTTACTTTTTTATAGGTATCAGTCACAGTTCAGACTTACTGAAAGGTGACAATTGTGTAGATAATGTCAGCTTTTACAAATTATATCTTATATACAAATTATCTGAATGTTCAAAATAGAGAGGTTTTTTTTGGCTTTGGGGTTGTCTTTTTCGGATTATCTCATTTTTCTAGTTCATTTCTATGTGTGGATAACATGATTAATCTCTGAGGAAAATGATAGTTACTTTGCTATTAAAAATGTTTAGGCATTTTTCTGTCATAATTAAAACATGTTTATGAATTTTCCTTTGATTAATTTTAACTCTGCCAGCTCTTTTCTTGTAATGGAAAAATTTCAAGGTTTATAAAAATTTTATATTCATCTTTCTCACTTCCTCATCATTTGCCAAAATGATATAGTTAGGTCAGGTGGGAAAAAATGATACCAAGCTAAGACACTGTAGAAAGCTAGAACAAAAGAAGGGAATAATAACTCTTTTCTTCTCTAGCCTTCCAGTTTCTTTTGAGCATTGCCTCATGGTCCTTAAAAATGCCCAAATTGTTTTTAAGTAAGAAAAGAGTATGACTGAAATCTTTGAAAATGAAAATGTTTTAAATAGGGATTACTGGCTTCTATAGTGAAAATATATTTCTCCTTATTCAATTATATGTTAGTACTTCTTCATGTTGACTTAGGGTACTTTACCCTTTATGTTACCTGGCAATTGTTTATAATCTGTTTTATTTTTCCATTTGTCTGGACATCAGTTATTCATGGTGATTATCTTTCCTTGCTTCAAGGAAAGTGTTCAGTAAAGGTATTAACTGACTTCCATCTTAGTCCTTTCTTTATCCTTAAAATAGCCATATTATTCATGTTCTCTGAAGTTAGAAAGATAATTCAGCATTTGCTGCAAATACTTTCTAGTGTCTATGGCTTTGGGCACACTATTTCTTAATTGTTGAATCTGTTGTTCCTATAATCAATAGAATATGAGACCTATTATATTAAAAGCAAGTTATTCTATTGAAAGAACTTAGGATTTAGAGTCAGTTTGAATGCTTACTACCTAACTTTCTAGCTGTGTAACCATTGAAAAATGTCTCTGAGCCTCAATTTCTTAATCTTCAAGATAGGACTAATATCCTCTCTTTTATAGTTGTTAGTAGAAGGAAGAACTAAAATGATACTCTAAAGTTAAAATGTAGCTTTAGGTTATAGTGAATATTCAGAAAATATTATTTGACTATATTTTGACTGAATAAATTATTCTTTTTCTTGGTATATTTTGCTTTGTCTTCCTTTTCTCAATGCCTTATTTTATATTGCTTTCAATTGTGCTATATTTATAAGCATATAAACATATGATTGGAACTATATTTCAGTTTCACTATTACTATTGACTAATGCAGTGGTGATTATGATGAGTTATGTCCATTATTAGTCAGACAGATAGAATAGTTATTTGACTTCTAATTGTTCTTTTTTTTTTTTTTTAAAGATTTAAAAACCATGATCAATACTCATATCTAGAACTTGTGCCACAGAATAAGTTTAGTGACTCTTTTGGCCACCCATGTTCCTAGAGAAAGTGGTATGGATTCAAGAGCTTTTCGGTCTACGTTATACTTTAAAAGTCTGTCTTCTCATTTTACTTCATTATACCAGCCATTTTCCAGAATAAGTTCCTCAGTGTCTTTGCATATTAACAATGCTCTCTGTTATCTGTCTTTCCTAGTCTATTCAACGTAGTGTGTCACTGTGTTAAAATGAATGGTTAATACATTTTAACAATGTTAATCCTTCCGATCCATGAGCATGGAATGCTCTTCCATCTTTTTGTGTCTTCTTCAATTTCTTTCAGGAGTGCTCCTTTGTTCCTTGAGTACAGATCCTAATCTTTGGTTAGGTTTATTCCCAGGTATCTTATGGTTCTTGGTGCTATAGTAAATGGAATTGATTCTCTCATTTCCCTTTCTATATTTTCATTGTTAGTATATAAGAAAGCAACTGATTTCTGTACATTTATTTTTTATCCTGACATATTACTGAATTGCTGTATGAGTTCTAGTAGTTTGAGGGTGAAGTCTTTTGGGTTTTCCATATAAAGTATCATGTCATCTGTGAAGATTCCTTAAGAAATTAAAAATAGAGCTACCCTATGACCCCGCAATTGTACTACTGGGTATTTACCCCAAAGATACAGATGTAGTGAAAAGAAGGGCCATCTGTACCCCAATGTTCATAGCATCAGTGGCCACAGTCACCAAACTGTGGAAAGAACCAAGATGCCCTTCAACAGACGAATGGATAAAGAAGATATGGTCCATATATATGATGGAGTATTATGTCTCCATTAGAAAGGATACATACCCAACTTTTGTATCAACATGGATGGGACTGGAGGAGATTATGCTAAGTGAAATAAGTAAAGCAGAGAGAGTCAATTATCAAATGGCTTCACTTACTTGTGGAGCATAAGGAATAACATGGAGGACATTGGGAGATGGAGAGGAGAAGTGAGTTGGTGGAAATCGGAGGGGGAGACAAACCATGACAGACTGTAGACTCTGAGAAACAAACTAAGGGTTTTGGAGGGGAGAGGGGTGGGGTGTTGGGTGAGCCCAGTGGTGGGTATTAAGAAAGGCATGTATTCCATGGAGCATTGGGAGTGGTGCATAAACAATGAATTATGGATCACTGAAAAAAAATTAAATTAAATTAAATTAAATTAAAAAAAAAGAGAATGGTTAAGTTGCTTTGACCATGAAGGTTATTTCACAAGTGCAACTTCTGTCAACTCCCATGTCCACAATTCTTTTTCTATGAGTTCTTCCTCTCTGGATTCATTTTCTTACACAGATTGTTGAAGCTTAGAGCTTCTGCAGATTCAGTTAAAGATGTGCCAATAGAACAGACAAAAAACCAAATGAAAATCAAAGAGAATCTCACTAGTGGTGCACAGAGAAACTTGGGAATCAGAAGCAGCTAGAATCCTCACCCCCAAAGGGAAGAACAGAAAGCAATGAGGATGACAGACAAAGCTCTATGGATTTATTCATGGCAATTTTGGGTCATAAAGGCTCATTAGGGGCTTTTATTTTGACAACCAAAAAGGAATTCAGACATGTCCTGAACCTGATATGTGTGATAAATTTTACCTTTGTATGATACTTAATGGTGTTTAGAATGCTTTCATGTACACTTTCTTATTTTATGCTCACTAAGATCAAGGTAGGCTGCTGTTGGTATATTTCCAACATCATATATAAAAGAAGATGAAGCTCAGAGTTATAATGTAATGACTTGACCCCCTTTCTACTATAGTTTTCTGTCTTCCTTGGTGGAAAATTCTTGTAAAATAGTCTCTGCCATGGCCAGATTTTCCCATGATCACATTTTGTTTTCTGTGCCATTTTTCTTTTTCTGCCACTGTTGTGATGAAGGAATTTATTGGTGTGCCAGGATAACTCTGTGGGCTTGGGAACTACATAACTTGGGGAGTAGGCAAGTTCTTAGTGCTCCAGTTGACATTTCTTTGGTCATTCCCTCTTTTATAATTGTTTTTCCTCTTTCAGGCCAAGGCAAGGATTCAAATCCCAACTAAAGAATTCAGTTTTAATAAATGATTTTAGTGTAGATTAATAAAATATGTAAACTTTTGGGAAATATTTTCCATTTAGAAATGGAATACAAGATGAGTTACCAGATGTGAAATTTCAGAGATTGAAGTTTTTTAAATTAGGGAGACAGTTTTGGGTACCAAGAATTACTTGGAACACTCAAATTTCCAAGTTGAGATGGGTGCCACTCTGCTTAAACAAAAGGCTAACTCATTACTCATCAATTATGTGCTGAGATATTATACATTTATAAGGATCTGAATGATTCAGGTAAATGTTTGAGGTTGCTAGTTTTACATTGGGGTACAGTGTACAGGTAGAATTGTTGGGACTATAAGGTATACCTTACAATAATAGAAATGCATCACTGAGAATGTGAGTATTAATGAGAGATGTCATCTTCTGTAGTTATATTTCTTAGGCCCTTGGTATGTGTCTTTATATTACAGTGAATTATTGATAATCACTGAAATGGAGGTACCTTGAGTTTGGGCTTCATAGGCTTTATCTCTGAGGAACTCTTCCTATACCACCAGTTTTGTGTAGTAGTATTAGATTGTTATCAAATCATGTTAGAAATTTTCACAAAATTCTTGATATCTTGATGATGAATTGGTTAATTAAAATATTTATGTATAAGTGCTGACATTTTATTTTGAAAATTTTGGAATTCTACTGTGGGCTTTCCTACTTCACCATAAGGGTGAGTCATAGGGACCACAAAGGTAGGTCATAGGTTCCATATAATGAAACTCTAGAAGATGCACTTCTAATAAACTTCCAATAAGCTTTCTTTCAAGATCAAATGTGCATCAGAATTTTTATAACAGCAGAGAAGTGTCCTATTTCAATGATATAGCAGTCTGTGGCTGGCAGACTTTCCCACATGATACCAAACAGCAGTTGGCTATAATAGATAGTGTAGGAGAGCTAACAATGGCAGGCCCCATAGACCTGTCAAAGTCTACTTGTAGCAGCCTGCTGTTGGCCAAGTACATCTCCATTGGACTCAAGGGACTGAGGAGTCAGTGCAGATGTTACATATGGTCATTTACTGTCCAAATAAACACAACTAAATATTTGTTTCTCTGTTCTTTTTTTAGTGAAATGCAATTCTAACCCTGGTAATGTCAGCTCAAAGACACTAGTGGGAAGAGCCACAAATTTTTTCTATAAAAAAAGGAATTTTACAACTTCAAAAGCTTAGAAAAGTTTTTGGTTGTTAACTGAATTTTTATACCTTAAAGCATCAAAGATATTACTTCAGCCTGCAAATAGTCAAGGCCAAGTATTACCTTGCTATAATAGAACTGCAATATGATCTCTGTAGAAGACTGAGTTTTTATAAAAATCTATATTGGCTTTGACAGGACAATTGGCTGTAAAATATACTCTTATAAGAGTGGGTTTTTGAATAAGATTATTTTGGTGTTATTTATTTAATTAGAGGGCAATATCTGATAAATATAATATATTTAGATTTAATATTATTTATTCTTTATGACAGTAATTAGCCAAGATACTGCCTCTTCCCTCACTTCCCCCAGCTAAAAACTTACGGGAACTTTTAGTTTGTGATAATAAGTGTATATCAGGACTGAGGAGGAAGGCATAGTGTTATATTTCCAAGAGATATATAATATGTTTACAAATGGGAGGTCAAATGAAACATTTTGGAGGTGGAACCCACTCATCTCTATGACTAGTGCCTGAAACTTAGTTGGTACTCAGTAGTTGTATCTACTTTCACCACCTTCATCCCCGTAAGATGGCTTCTAAGTTCATAATGGAAATCTCTGTCTACTCCTAGTCTTTCTCAAGACTGAATGGCCCCTGTTTTTAACTCCTTTTTTTTTTTTTTTTGGCTCTCTCTCTCTTTTTTTTTTTTTTTTTTTGGTTTGGCCTTTTCTTTTGATCTGTCCTCTGGTACCATGTCTGTTGGGCTTATCTTCCACTGATATTCTGAAGCCCTTCAGGGGGCAGAATCATATTAGTGTTCTCAGAATTCTGGAATCATTCTGTATTCTTTTAAGAAGCAGGAATAAAAAATGCTTTTGCTTTTAGCTTTATACTTTTCCACATGGGTACCAAAGGGTTGCTCATAACCCTATACCCCTCCAATTACTGAGGCTTTGTTAACTGAAAATGGCTTGTCTGCCTGACCATTTCATTCCTTTGGGTTAGGTACCTTTAGAAAATGTCCATTCTTTGGTCCTCTCAGATTTCTGGTGAGTCTTTTATAGATATATAGCTGTCACTCATGGTGGTGTCAACCATTCCCACTACTAACCTCCGTCTTGCTTGCTTCTCCCCATCCCCCATTATTCATTGGAAACCAGCTTCTTATTGTCAAGAATCGATGCCATCTTAATCCAGTGGGGGCAGCAGTGCCCATTTAATTCCAAGGATTCTTGGGTGCTCGCTAGGAGAGCAGGTTAAGGTTACCACTAAGCAAGAAGGTAGATGAACTGGGAGTGATTTTAGCTCAGGTCATGATATCAGGATCCTGGGATCAAGTCCTGTATCAGGCTCTGCACTCAGTTGGGAGCCTACTTCAGGATCCTTTCTCTTCCTCTCCCTCTGCCCCTAACCCCACTCATGCTCTCTCTAAAATAAATAAATAAATCTTAAAAAACAGAGGTAGATGGAACCAGGGTGAGCCTTGAAGGAAAGTTATGTCTGGGTCATCTAAGGCTAGGGTTGGATGGGGACAGAGCTAGTAGAGTTGGAGGTCCAAAAAGTAGAATAAGTAAAACAATAACCCTCTTTCATTAATAGTGGTGGATACAATTTTTTCATAAGATACTAAAAGAAACCTAAAATGAAACCTCCCAACAGGAAGCTTCAAAAAAATTACAAAATTGTAAGAACAAATATTATACCATTCTTGAAGTTCTTTCCTTTTATGTAGTATAAATATTAAGCCAAATACATGAAAAACTGAAAATATATGTTAATTTAACTTAAAATATGCCATATATGGGCTACATCAGGGAAAATATTAGTGTTATGGGAATTAACAAAGTAAATCATATTTGATTCATGGTGAAGATATTTTCAGCTCCCATAAGATTCAAGGCAAAAATTTCAGTTTAAACAGGGCAGGTATGAAGTGAAAATAAATTGGAACTATTCTCCTTATTATCTTTGAAGGACTGTTTTCTCGACCAAAACAAAATTTTCATCTTGCTTATGCAGAGCTCTTCAACAGAACAAAGCATATGGCAAAGGTCAACTTGCTAGAGGTGTTTCCATATAGGTTAAACTTTTCTGGTCAGCTCAGGTACTACACTCTCTAAACCCAGGGCTCCAGGCCTTCTTAGTATTTTCCCTGAGAGCCTGTATAGAGTTTGGTGGACTGCTTTTACTTTTCTGAGCCTGCTTTCTCATGCAGAAAATGTGGGAATAGGGGTATGCTGGGATTCTCACTTCTCGCTGTGAATTGGGATCTTTTGTTGCCCAAACCCTCTCCTGGGAGGTTCTGATTGGTAGGTCTTAGAAGGGGTCTTAGAGTTTATATTTTACCTGTGACTCTGTGTGTTGCTAAAATCTGGGACCACTTGACTAAATGACATCTATCTCTCTAAGGGAGGGCTGTGGATCTGGCCCTGAGAGAAGAAATTAGAGTCACTTGTAGAGACTTTGGTACATTTCTTAAAAATAAGAATTCACCAGTGAGAATGTGTAGAAGAGTTTGCTTTTCTGACCTGATAACCCATTTAGCCTAGCTCACTGACCAGTTCAATGTCATCATTTCATGACATGACACTCCTGACACAAAGCCTTTGATTTATGCTTGTTGATATGAATAAAACAAGTTCCCTTTGCTTACATATAAAGAAGTTTTATATTAATATAAATTGGTCTAGGAAGGTAGAGAGGGCTGCTGTTCCTCTGGTGGTATTACTGATTAAAAATGGATTAGAAATGGAGTTCTGGCTGGGGTTTGGGATCTGGGCCAGAGAATATTCGATCTTTCCTTCATCTCTCTTTCCAGCACTAATTTGTAAAAAAAAGAGTCCACTTGCATTGGGTGAATGTGTTCAGTTGGTGGCAGCAAAGTTCTGTTATAGAAAATTCTTTGAGGCCCTGGTTTTAGATATTTTGAAGAGAGCTGGAGGGAACAAAGCAGCATGTAAAATAACATCCATATTTTCCGTTAACCTGCAGAGCTAAATTTATTGCATTGGCTCAGAAAAAGGAAAAATATGTAAAAGGAAAATTTCTTGCTGTCCTAATTCCCTAAATATGTTCTTTGTTTTCAAATCCAGAAGTAGTGTAGGATCAGCTTCAGATGAAGGATTTAGTCAGGTTGTGATCCAAAAAGGTGGGCATCTGAGGATTTATTGTTGGTTGTCATGTAAATTTATTAAAATGGGAGCTTTGATCTTGAAATACATCCAGACAAGATTAATGATTTAGCATCTGGGGAAATCAAGTTTTTGATGCAATGAATGGATAAAGAAGGTTTTACAGTTTCACATTGGCAAAGATAAAAATCAAGTATTTAAAAAGCTATTTTAGAATTTTAGCTTAATGGGAACTGTAATAAGTGCCAGAGAACATTAGGTGGTATCTGACTAATATATTGATGAGAAAGTTTTGTAAGCAATAAACAGATGGAAGTAAGTGAACAAAAATGAAATGATAAATGGAAAGTTAGTACTGTGGATAGATAGTGACATTTTATGGTTTGCATCCCAGTTTTTTGCCTCTGCCCCTCCAGTAGAGTTAATCATTGTGTCTGTAAAATTGAGTGTTAATTCAAGGGCAAATGGATAATTGAAACCTAAACTGGGCAACTGATTGCCTTATGGCTGTGCTACTAACTTTACTTACGTGATTATCATCCAAAGTGATTCATGGTCCCCCAGGCACTCTCACCAATACTGACATTCCATCACGGTAAGATGTGGCAGTGGGAGGAGAAGCCATATGTAAATGGAGACTCAGAGAGGGTCTCCAGCAAAACTGCTTATATGTTATCAGGAGAATATTGACCTCTCTAATGAGAGACTACCAATTAGAGAAACGGTTAAAATGTAAAACATTCAAGATGAGCAATTTAAGTAGTGAATATAAATGCTCTGATACAATGTTTTTATTATAATGCTAAGCATTGAACATCAGATGATTACCAATATTCCTAAATTCACGTTCAGAATGTAATCCTTTTAAATTTATTTATACTGTTTTGATTACATAAAGGTTGTTCAGAAATACTTTTGTGTTTTGGTATTAAAAATAATTTTTACTTAGCTTAACAATTATGTTAAAGTTGATTCAAAGCTTAAAAATATTAGGTGGTTACTTCTTAACTTCAAAGCACTTGAGTGTTGAAAGAGTACTTAGAAAAGTAAGTCATCTGAGCTTAAGTCAAATAGACACCATCAAAGTTGAACATTCTAGGTTAAAATTTCAAAGCAGTTTGGAATGTAACCATGTAAATCCCATTTAAAGTAATGGGATTTTCCAAACCTGAAATGTCATCTCATATACACAATTTTGAAAATATGTCCTAAAAAGTACCTTTTCTGTCCCTGTCATCATATTCTCAGATTGAAGTTTGTTTCTTCATCTTTTGATTTTGAAAATATAGCAAAGCAATAGAAAATTGTAAATATGAATTTTTCACACCTGAGGAATTTATGGCTGGGTACTAGAAGAAAATGGCAAGAAATTTCGTTAAATGGCTGGCTTGCTTTCTTTCTTTCTTTCTTTCTTTCTTTCTTTCTTTCTTTCTTTCTTTCTTTCTTTCAAGACAGAGATCACAAGTAGGCAGAGAGGTAGGCAGAGGGGGGAGGGGGAAGCAGGCTCCCTGCCCAGCAGAGAGCCCGACGTGGGGCTCGATCCCAGGACCCTGGGATCACGACCCGAGCCGAAGGCAGAGGCTCAACCCACTGAGCCACCCAGGCGTCCCAATGACATTCTTTTTTATTACAGCTTATTCCTTTTTTAAAAACACTTCATTTATTTATTTGAGAGAGAGAGAGGGAGCAGAGGGAGTGGTGGAGGGAGAGGGAGAAGCAGGCTTCCCAATAAGCAGGGAGTCCGACACAGGGCCCAATCTCAGGACCCTGGTATTATGACCCGGGCAGAAGGCAGACACTTGAATGACTGAACCACCCAGGTGCTCCATTATTACAGTTTATTCCAAAAAGAATATGCAGCATACAGTTTCCTTTTTAAACACAGGAATAGATTTTTTCATATACTTGCTGAAATTGATATGGTAGTTACCTAGTTTCAAGATGAGCTTTCTGAAATGGACTCTTTAATGTGAATCAATAGACAAAATTAAATGTCAAACATTCCAAGCTAAAACTTCAAAGTAGTTTCCAATGGAGAATTATCTTAGGAAATTTTAGTTTAGGTGGTCCTGATACATGTGTGTGTATGTATATATGTATATGTGTGTGTGTGTGTGTGTGTGTGTACATAAATAAATAATGGCTGATGTTGATGATCAACAGGGTTGAAAACCATGGGCCTACTGCTTCTAGAGAAGGTTCCCTTGTGAGTGACCATGTTAATTGAATTCCACCCTTCTGTTGAAGAGTCTGCTAGTAAGTTGCCACCTATATTATTAAGAAATGGGAATATCTGAGAGTCAAGGTTGCAGATCGGTAAGTTTTTTCTACATTTTTTCCTTCCACATTGTCTTCTCTTCCCCTCCTCCCATAGCCATGAGCTGTCTAACCTATTTTGCCTTACCTCTTCTCACTTCTACATTGTAAGCACCATATGACAGTGGTTCTAACTGGTTTGTAAGTTAATTGTTAAATTTTCAGGAACTATGAGAACCAGCTATTAAACCCACATTATTAAAAATTAAATTATATAAGCTTATAATAACTTTACATTAAAACAAAGTACTCAGTATTCAAAATTCATAACTTCTTAATTTTTTAAATTACTTTTAACCATTATCTCTGCTTCTAAGGTTATACATGTCAATTGTCTATTGGAAGAGACACTGCCATACATCTCTTCCAAACTTAGCCCTCTGTGATATCATGTTGGTAGCTTCAAATTAGCCAGGTGGGAGTCTTTACATCATAGCAATCAGCAAATGTTGCAAATTAGGACTTGATTTAGTGTCTTGATTGTTTAAGTTTTAAAAGTGATGGAGAAAATGTTAAATGCTGATTAAACTTAAAGTGTGTCATGTCTGTAGTTGTTAAATTGCAAATAGCATAAAAAATGAGGAACTTAGTTTCTAGTATTCACAAACTATTATCAAATTTAGCCAGGAAATCACTCATATCATTGAGGAGTAAGGTTCTTACATAGGCCTTTTTTATTTCATTTTAATCTTAACATTTTAATATAAAATTATCCACCAACTTTTGCATCACAATTACACTCATTTGTTAATGATAGGAGTGACATCTTGGCTAAGTTGGATAGTAATCAAGTGTATATTTGTAGCGTCATTTTGTAACACTATTATTGGCAATAGAATTATAAAAACTAATGGATTTTCAAAAAATAACAACTTGTACTGAAGTTATAGGTATGTGGAATTCACAACAAAGAATATTGCATATTTTATTATTCTGTGTATGTTACATATCTTTTATATCAGCAAAATGTATAATAAGAATAAATAAGTGCATAATAAGAATAAGTATACAACAAGAATAAGTGTATAATAAGGATAAAATACACACACATTTTTCCCCAGGATCTAGTTATTAAATGTTTACTAGCTCATCACTGCATATAATCCTTGAAGTGAGGTTGGAAAAGTCATTTTGTTCAAACTTTCTGCAGTCAGATGTGGCTAGATGGAAATTTAAAACAGCTCAACATGGTTAGCATTCATGCAAAGGTGGATAGGTAGCTACTAATGTGTGATTTCCCTTCCAAAATTTTTATATCCATTGCCCATGAGTGAAGTTGTACTATTAGAGATGTATTACTTTGGGTTCTGATCCTTTTTGATCTTTTCAGTAGTGATTCCTGAGTGGGTGTGTGTTTATTGGGAATACTAGCTAAAATAGTGTTTTCTGGCAAGTTCCTTCACCCCACTTCAGACCCGCTAAGCCATAATCATAGGTAATATGGTCCAAAGAAACTGTATTTTTAATGCTTCCTAGACCAGGATTTAGGAGCCATTGCTTGCATCTTGTATTAAATATAAATAGCCCCAGAGGAGTAATAATGTAACTCAGCTGCTGCCATAGTTAGACACTATTAACAGATAGCAGGGATGTGGACACGGCCTTCTGTCCCACCTCCCTGAGGCACCTGAAGCTGTGTGGGATAATGAATCCTGGTAGGAGGCATGTCAAGAAGAGCCAAGTGAACTATAAATGGAAATTCTCTAGACACTCACATTTAACTATCTGGAAAAATACTAAAAAGCAGTTTTTCCTTTTCCCTTGGTCTTATTGCTTAGGCTGAAAATTGCTGTGTCTTCAAGTGCAGTGTTATGAAAATCCAGGAATTGTTCATCCGTTTTGTGTGGGCCAGCTATATGGCTTCCCAGCATGCATGCCCATCTGTCCAGCAATAAAACCTTTAATTTTCTATGTTGGTAGTTTTTACAAAACTATTGGCAGATAATGAAATGATCATGATTCTTTATATCTGGTTGGTCATTTTGAGTCCATATTGCTCTTTTCTGAGACTGGTACAAGGTCCTCTAAAGGGCCTACCAGGTGTCCAATCTAAATCGATGAGAACAATCATTCTCTTTCTAACCCGACACATCCAGTTTGTCTGGAACTCAGCAGGTTTTCCTTACAATCATCCAATTAACACCTAATTGCTTTTCTTCCAAGGAGAAGGTGAAGGTGGCTAAAATTACCAGGTAGGAAGTTTATCTAGCTTTTACTTTTTAGACATAGGCTTGGAGTTGTAAAGAAAGGTTTATACCTGAAAATCTATTAAGTAATGTAATGGGAAAAGGTGTAAATGTATATTTCTTATTTCTTGAGAGGCTAAGCAAGTGTAATTAAACGATTTTCAGGATAGAAATGAAGACAAAATTCTGTATCATGCACGTATTCTTTCTTTCTACCCAAAGGAAGACTGGATATGTAAATTTTTACATTTATTTTAAATTTTCAGTTATTTTGGTTAAACTGTCCTACCACTTTTATGCTTTTATCTGTAGCATTTATTTTATCAGCGAGAGTAGAGCCTATATTGTTCAAACTATTTTGTGTACAGAGTAGCCATAGCATTTGGAAATATAGAAAACATCATTTTAATGTGTATTATAATATGATATCAATGAACTATTTATTCTGTATTTGTGTTTCTAGATTTGGTGTTCACTCCTTATAACCCAGAATAATATATGTGTAGAGGCTAGTTACGCCTGAAAGCAAGGAGAGGGTGTTTCCTTCCATTTCAAAATAGCTGTCTTTCAATTGGGACAACTAATGACTTTACATATATGTTAAGTAGTCACATCACCCATGGATTTAAGGTAAATTCAACAAGAGGGAACAGGGAGAGAGAATGAGAGGACAGAGCGCAATTTAAATCACAGGGGTGATTTCAGTGTTCTACTTAGGGTATCTGACCCAAACTTAGTGTGAGAGAGGAGGTTTTAGATTTTTGGTTTCCTTCAGTTCTCTCCTGCCTCTCATAGCATGAGATCTTAGTGTCAGATTGTGATTCCAATGTTTAATGATGACTATTTATTAGTACAATTTGGGCTCCAAACAGAAGCCTACTCTTTCATCTGCCTTTAAGCCAAAAAAAAAGTAATGCAGTCCAACTCAGAAGGAGAATTGTGATCAATTTATTGAGAGATGGTATATTAGTCTCCAAATACAGGTCTCCTAAGAGACTTCCAAGCATAATTTCCATATTTGCCTTTCTGCCTTATGAGTTATAAAACCTAAAACCTAACTAAGAGGAGGCAAGTCCATTGTAGTTATTTTCCTTTTTACTATATAGCAATAGCTAAGGACACTTAAAAAATAAAGACAATTCTTAATCGCTAGTGTCAAGAATCCTAGATAAGTAAGATTTCTTAGGGGAATTGTCTTTTTGGTATTGTTGGGAAAACAGTAGGATTTCTGAGATAAATAAATTGTTTTTCCATGTTGAGCAAAAGTAAAGAAAGAGGAGTTAAAGAGAGAATAGAGAGCCCTAGGATATAGTAGAGTATTAGGAATACATTATGTGTAGGATTGAGAAATAAGCTGAAAAAATATAAAGAGAAGCAGAAAAAAGAAGAGGCAAAAGAGAGTATGGACTCACAGTAAGAACACGAAGAGGTAGTTGCCAGGAGAGGCAGAATCATGGTTATTGCAATGGCAACATCTGAGCACTGAGCTTGGTCCAATATGAGTGTTTAAATATACAGATGTCTGTAATTAAGGTCAGCATCAACTTAGTAAGAGAGAATTTGAGACATTGTGTCATGGAGAGTAAAGGCAGAACAGACAGATGAATTAATATATTGACCTAGATATCTGTGGTTTTTGTAATTTGGCCAGAGAAATTAGCAGAATAAGTAAATTCCAACTTATTTAGGTTACTTATATAGATGTTTCTGTTTTTATAACTAGTGCATGGAATGTTTTATTAAAATGTTCAGTTGGGGGGGCCCTGGGTGGCTCAGTGGGCTAAAGCCTCTGCCTTTGGCTCGGGTCATGGTCTCAGGGTCCTGGGATCGAGCCCTGCATCGGGCTCTCTGCTCAGTGGGGAGCCTGCTTTCTCCTCTCTCCCTGCCTGCCTCTCTGACTACTTGTAATCTCTATCAAATAAATAAATAAAATCTTTAAAAATATTCAGTTGTGGTGCATGGTTGGCTCATTGGTTAAGTATCTGGCTCTTGGTTTTGGGTTGGGTCATAATCTCATGGGTCATGGGATGGAGCCCCACATCCAGCTCCTCACTCAGCAGGGAGAGTCCCTTGAAGATTCTCTCCCTCTGCTCTCCTCCCATTCACACTTGTTCTCTCTCTTTCTAAAACAGATAAATAAATCTTAAAAAAGAATATTCAATAAACTTTAATTATATTCTTGCCTATGTTCTGAAATTTCCAGTGCCCTGTCTTTACTTCTTAAGGTGCTTGTACTTTTCAGCTATTCCATAACTTTTTAAACTTTTTATGATGAGTTCATATTTTATTCCCTTAAGATTATAGTCTTTCTTGGCTTGTAAATTGCAAAGACTCTAAGACCAGATTGAGGATGGGTTCATGGGATAGAAAAAGACATGTGCAGGGAAGTGAAAAGAAATGAAGGTGATCATATAATGTCTATTGTATTGTACTTTCGATGAGTTGCCACCAACTGGGTGACCATATGATTAGTACTATTTACTCTGATTTAGATATTTTAAGTGTAACCAGCAAGAGGAGTCACAAAGTCATGGAGGTATTTTAAGTAGAAGGGTAATATGGTTTGATTTATGTTTTAAAAAGTTCATTCCTTCTAAATGTGTAAAACAGGGAGAAAACTATGGAAGCAAGGAACAAGTTGGGCCATTGAACTTATCTAGGCCGGAGATTATGGCAGCAAAGATTAAGATAATCATAGTGGAGATGGAAAGAAGTGGGCAGATTGAAGTAATCATTAGAAGTAGAGCTTTATAATATCAAAACCATGTCTTTTATTGGGTTTAAAAATTATTTTTAATCATAAAAATACACCTTAGTGTATTTTTTTATAAAGCCAATCTCTCAAGGTTATTAAGATAAGCTGATGTAATATATGTAAAGTCTTACAATAAATGAGTGAGGTTTTTAAATATTGGAGAGGCCATGTGGGCAGTATGGAAAGTAGAAAAAGACCATACTTCAGCAGTCAGAAAAATCTGGTTTCTGAACCCTGTTTTACTGCTTACTGAGACCTACATATTAGTTATCTATTTCTGCTATAAGTTAAAAAACATTTAGTAGCTTAAACAAAAAATATGTTTTCATATAGTTTCTGAGAGTAAGGAATTTAGGGCAAGCTTGGCCATGTGGCCAATGTGTAGTTTAAGGTCTTTGTTGAGGTACATTTAAGATATTGACCAAGGCTGCAATCATCTGAAGGCTTGACTGTAGCTGGAAGAACTATAACCCTGCTGCTAGGTACAAGCTGTTACCTCTTTTAGCTGGAAGATGTTAGCCAGGTGACATTTTCAGTAGGGTTGTGTTATAGACTGATCATTTGTGACTTCCCAAAATTCATTAAATTGAAGCTTTAACCTCCCATATGATTAGTTTTGGAGAGAGGGCCTGTGCTGAAGTAATGAAAGTTAAATAAAAGGTCATAAAGATGGGGCTTTAATCAGATAAGGCTGGTGCCCTTATAAGAAGAGGAAGAAACACCAGAGTATTTTGTCTCCAGCATATGAGGGCACAGTAAGAAGGCAATTGTCCAAGTCAGAGAGTTCTCACCAGGAACTGAATCAGATGGCACCTTGATCTTGTACATCCTCCAGAACTGTGAGAAATAAATTTCTGTTGTTTAATGAACCTGATTTTATGACAGCCTGACCTGACTAGTCAGGCTGCTTGAATAATCTCACAATGTGGCAGCCAGTATGCCCCAGAAAGACCCATCCAAGAGGATGTCTCCATATATTTTTATCATCTCATCAGAAATCACAAAGCAATAGTTATGCCATGTTCTAAGTCACTAAATCCATCTCACACTCAAGAGGAAGAGAATTAGTCTCCAATATTAAGATTCATTTATTTTAGAGAAACAGTACGTGCCCTTGAGAGGGATGGAGAAGAACAGAGGGTGAGGGAGAAGGAGAGAAGCACACTCCGCACTGAATGCAAAGGCCTGATGAATGCAGGACCCTGAGATCATGACCTGAGCTGATATCAAGTATCAGATGCTACACTGACTGAGCCACCCAGGTGCCCTGGAAATAATTTTTGAACAGAAGCTAATCAATGAAAAGTAGGATGGTACAGTTCTTTTTGGTAGCCACTAAGTATGTCTCTTAACCTTTCCATGTTCATAATAACAATTTTTGGATCAAGTAAACACATATTAAACTCTGCTTATCTAATGTAATTAGACACATGAATTTAATTGTGACTATGGTCTTTTTCTCTTTAAGATGAAAATATACATCAGGAATTTGCTGAATGTACAAACTATTACACTTGTCAGTAGTGTATGTGTGTGTGTGTATACATATATATGAGTTTCAAAGAATGAAAATTTAAAATAATTTATCTTTACTGCAAGTAAGTGAAGATCAGTACTATCTAAAAATAGAAAAGATATTCATAATTAAAACAGCATTTCCAATTGTAGCCCTATTATTTTAGTGTCTTTCCAGCTGTGGATGACTTTACATATCTTCAGGCATAATCATATATCAGTATGCATGGAGTGATTTTCTTAATGCCCATTAATTCTTGCATAAACTCTTTGCATAAATCTGTACCAATCAGGATGTGATTAGAACCCATTTTCTTATGAAATCTAACTAAATTGAAGTAAGATTCAAGAAGAAGCTTTGACTTGTACCATATTATTTTTTTGTTTTTACTTTTTCAAGATATCTAACCTGTGAACTGTAGGATTTGAATGAGCTGATGAAGAATGCTTTATGAAGTAGAACACTCACCATATCAGGAAACCATTGTACTGATTTTTTTGGAGGTCTTTTATTTTTTAAAGGACATATTTAAAAAATTGGGATGGCTATATTTTTTGAATGTCATTTCTTCCAATCCATGACATAATTATTTCATTTTTAAGTAAACAATTAAACATCTGGAGTAGAATAATGTGCCTTCGACTGAAAAGAAGTGCCCCAGATCTAGGCAGGGTCTCTCTTGCCCAGGTTCTCAGGAGTAAGGTCAGGGCTAAACAGATAAGGATATTGATATTTGGGCTACATTAATTAGCAAATACATGTTTAATGCACAAATGAATAGAATCTAAGAGAAGAGAAAGAGTTTTATTTTCTTTCTTTCTTTCTTTCTTTGACAGACAGATCACAAGTAGGCAGAGAGGGAGGCAGAGTGAGAGGAGGAAACAGGCTGCTTGCGGAGCAGAGAGCCCAATGCCGGGCTTGATCCCAGGACCCTGGGATCATGACCTGAGCCGAAGGCAGAGGCTTTAACTCACTGAGCCACCCAAGTGCCCCTATGCACACTTAATTTCTGAGTATAATACTTTCATGTGTGGTTTCCATTTCAAGTGGTGATTTGTGTGTGTGGGGGGGCATAGTTTTACTTAAATTACTACCCATATGCCTTATCTGTCTAGCTCTGACCTTTCTCCTGAGATTCCGAGATATAGCAGCCTTCTGTTTATCTCCAGTGGGGTATCCCACAAGCTATTTAAATTTACCATTTCTAGAAAGACAGTTGTCCTATGCTTTCAGTTGTATGTGGAATTTAAAAAACAAAACTGAGGAGCACAGGGGAAGGGAGGGAGACCAGAGAGGGAGACAAACCATAAGAGACTCTTAATATTAGGCAACAAACTGAGGGTTGCTGGGAGTGGGAATGAGGATTTGGGGTAACTGAGTGATGAGCATTAAGGAGGGAACATGATGTAATGAGCACTGGGTGTTATATACAACTGATGAATCACTGAACTCTACCTCTGAAACTAATAACACACTAAACATGAACTAATTGAATTTAAATAAAAAATCTTTGTAATACAAAAAAATAATAAAATAAAATGTCCTGCATGCAAAAAAAAAAAAAAATACCATTTCCTAAAACAAACTTTTCATCTTGACTTCCAACCCTTTTCCCTTTTCTTTCAATCTTTTAACCCAGTAAAGCCAGTGCCATCATCCACTTGATATAGCAAACCTTGGTATTATGCTTGACTCTTCTCTTGTGCTTTCCTGTCTTCCTTTCCTCTTTGTCCTCCACATACAGATTAATAATCTGATCCTATATATTTTACCTCCTAAATGTCTCTCTAGTCTCTGTTCTCTGCTCCCTGCTCCTAAACCCTGACCAATGCTGAAGTTGGGTTCTTCTTATTTCTCTTGGCTAGTCATCGGGTTTTCCCCCTTAACCTTTCTCCCTTTTTTCCTTTAGCATAGTCAGAGGGATTTTGAAAGTGCAAATCTGATCATGCTACTTCCATGCAAAAAGTCCTTCAATGACTTTCTAGTTAGCACCTCAGGTTGCAGGCCAGTCTTTAGCAAGATACACATAGGTCATTCTGGATTGTACTCTTGCATTCCTTCTAAGCCTTATTTCCTTCACTTCATTATAAGTACCTGATTCTCTAGATAATTTGTTAGGTTGATCTCCTGTGCCTTGGCACTTGTGTTTTCTTTAGTATCTAATTTATAAGGCTTTGTCCTGGTAAACTTCTACCCATCCTTCAGGATATAGTTCAGATGTCACACTTCATGTGAGGACTTTCCATAGCCCACCAGGCAGAGTTAAATCTTCCCTCCTCTGCATTCCCACCATGCCTTTTGTTTGGTTTTGCTACAGTATTTATCAAATCGGATACAAAACACTTGCATACTTGTTTGTTTCCTCCTTAGACTCTGGGTTCCTTGAGAAGAGGGACTGTATATCATTTATCCTTATATCATTAATGCCTAGTGAGGAACTTCAGAGAGAATGGAAACTTGGCAAATACTCATTAAATAAATTACTAAATCAGAATGCCTTGTCAGCAACCTGAATAGAAATAGGGCATAGAAAAATGATTCTGCAGAAGCAAAATATGTTCATCAGAAGACCATTCTTATATCTACTCTGGCAAATGTAGACTTGTAAATTCATCACTGTTGGAACTATGATAAACAAACTTAGAATCATTACATTTATTTGCAATAAATTTTGGTTATCTGGTACCCTCAAACATCTGAGTGGCACTGAGCCCAGAAGTAAGGAAAATAAAAGATAAAAGTGGCTTCATTTGGAAAAATAGTCCAAATCCATTTGTGCAATGAGTGAGGACAACTGAAACCATGGTACAGTAATGATTCAGTCCATTCTTTGTTTAAACAGAGTTGAGGAGGTTCTTCAGGACAGTGATGTTAGTAAAAGGCAGACTTCCCTGTGTTTAATCTGAGTCACAGGACAAGTGACAGGTGATAAAAGAAAAAGAGAGAGAGAAGAGAGAGGGAGATCAAAAACAAAGATGATGATAACAATGACATTGTGAGGGATTTTATATCATGTACTCTAACAGTCTTAGAAGAAATCCAGAAATGACAAGTCAGAGATTAGAACAGCTTTTCTGTGTGTGGATGCTCTGTGTGCATGTGTGTTTTTTTTAATTTAAATTAATTTAATTTAATTTGTGTTCCAAAATTCATTGTTTATGCACCACATCCAGTGCTCCATGCAGTATGTGCCCTCCTTAATAGCCACCACCAGGCACACCCAACTCCCAACCCCTTCCCCTCCAAAACCCTCAGTTAGTTTCTCAGAGTCCACAGTCTCCCATGGTTTGTTCCCCGCCTCCAATTTCTCCCAACTCACTTCTCCCCATCTCCTAATGCCCTCCGTGTTATTCCTTATGCTCCAGAAGTAAGTGAAACCATATGATAATTGACTCTCTCTGCTTGACTTATTTCACTCAACATAATCTCCTCCAGTCCTATCCATGTTGATACAAAAGTTGGGTATTCATCCTTTCTGATGGAGGCATAATACTCCATCATATATATGGACCATATCTTTTTTTTTTAAAGATTTTATTTATTTATTTGACAGAGATCACAAGTAGGCAGAGAGGCAGACAGAGAGAGAGAGAGGAGGAAGCAGGTTCCGCACTGAGCAGAGAGCCTGACATGGGGCTTGATCCCAGGACCCTGAGATCATGACATGAGCCGAAGGCAGAGGCTTAACCCACTGAGCCACCCAGGAGCCCCTGGGCCATATCTTATCTATCCATTCTTTCCACAGATCGGCAGTTGTTTCCACAGTTCTTTCCACAGATCGGCAATTGTGGCCACTGATGCTATGAACATTGGGGTACAGATGGCCCTTCTTTTCACTACATCTGTATTTGGGGTAAATACTCCATAGTGCAATTGTAGGGTCATAGGTAGCTCTATTTTTTAATTTCTTAAGGAATTTCCACACTGTTCCAATGTGGCTGCACCAACTTGCATTCCCACCAACAGTGTAAGAGGGTTCCCCTTTCTCCACATCCTCTCCAACACCTGTCATTTACTGTCTTGTTGATTTTGGCTATTCTAACTGGGGTAAGGTGGTATCTCAGTGTGGTTTTGATTTGAATCTCCCTGATGGCTAATGATGATGAACATTTTTTCACATGTCTGTTAGCCATTTGTATGTCTTCTTTGGAGAAGTGTCTGTTCATGACTTCTGCCCATTTTTTGACATGATAAGCTGTTTGTGTGTGTTGAGTTTGAGGAGTTCTTTATAGATCCTGGATATCAGCCCTTTGTCTATAGTGTCATGTGTGAATATATTCTCCCATTCTATGGGTTGCCTCTTTGTTTTGTTGACTGTTTCCTTTGCTGTGCAGAAGCTTTTGATCTTGATGAAGTCCCAAAAGTTCATTTTTGCTTTTGTTTCCTTTGCCTTTGGAGACATATCTTGAAAGATGTTTCTTTGGCCGATGTCTAAGAGGTTACTGACTGTGTTCTCCTCTATGATTTTGATAGATTCCTGCCTCACATTGAGGTCTTTTATTCTTTCGAGTTTATTTTTGTGTGTGATGTAAGAGAATGGTCGAGTTTCATTCTTCTACATAAAGCTGTCCAATTTTCCCAGCACCATTTATTGAAGAGTCTGTCTTTTTTCCACTGTATATTTTTTCCTTCTTTGTTGAAAATTATTTGACCCTAGAGTTGAAGGTCCATATCTGGGCTCTCTACTCTGTTCCACTGGTCTATGTGACTGTTTTTGTGCCAGTACCATGCTGTCTTGGTGATCACAGCTTTGTAGTAAAGCTTGGGATCAGGTAACAAGATGCCCCCAGTTTTGTTTTTCTTTTTCAACATTTCCTTAGCAATTCAGGGTCTCTTCTGGTTCCATATAAATTTTAAGATTGTTTTTTCCAGCTCTTTGAAAAATACCAGTGGACATTTGATCAGGATGGCATTGAAAGTATAGATTACTCCAGGCAGTATAGACATTTTAACAATGTTTATTCTTCCAATCCATGACCATGGAATGGTCTTCCATCTTTTTGTGTCTTCTTCAGTTTCTTTTATGAGTGTTCTGTAGTTCCTTGAGTATCCCTTACCTCTTTGGTTAGGTTTATTCCCAACTATCTTATGGTTCTCAGTGCTATAGTAAATAGAATCGATTCTCTCATTTCCCTTTCTATATTTTTGTTGTTATTGTATAAGAAAGCAACTGATTTCTGTACATTTATTTGTATCCTGCCACATTACTGAATTGCTGTATAAGTTCTAATAGTTTGGGGGTGGAATTCTTGGGGTTTTCCACATCAAGTATCATGTCATCTATGAAGAGAGAGAATTTGACTTCTTCTTCGTTAATTTGAATACCTTTTATTTCTTTTTGTTGTCTGATTGCTGTTGGTAGGACTTCTAGTACTATGTTGAACAAGAGTGGCGAGAGTGGATATCCTTGTCATGTTCCTGATCTCAAAAGGAAGGTATTGTCAGCTTATCCCCATTGAGAATGATATGTGCTGTGGGTTTTTCACAGATAGATTTTATGAAGTTGAGGAATATTCCCTCTATCCCTATACTTTGAAGGGTTTTAATCAGGAAGAGATGCTGTATACTGTCAAATGCTTTTTCTGAATCAATTGAGAGGACCACGTGGTTCTTCTGTCTTTTCTTATTGATTTGTTCTAGAACAGCACATTGATTTGCAAATGTTGAACCATGCTTGCATCCCATGGTTAAATCCCACCTGGTCATGGTGGATAATCTTTTTAATGTACTATTGGATCCTATTAGCTAGGATCTTGTTGAGAATCTTAGCATCCATATTCAACAGGGATATTGGTCTGAAATTCTCCTTTTTGGTGGGGTCTTTGCCTGATTTGGGGATCAGGGTAATGCTGGCTTCATAAAAAGAGTCCTGAAGTTTTCCTTCTGTTTCTATTTTTTGAAACAGCTTCAGGAGAATAGGTATTATTTCTTCTTTGAATGTTTGGTAGAATTCTCCAGGGAATCCATCAGGTCCCAGGCTCTTGTTTTTTGGGAGGTTTTTGATCACTGCTTCAATCTTGTTATTAGATATTGGTCTATTCAGGTTGTCAATTTCTTCCTGATTAAGTTTTGGAAGTTTATAGTTTCCAGAAAAGCATCCTTTCATCTAGGTTGCTTAACTTACTGGCGTATAACTGTTGCTAATAATTTTTGATGATTGTTTTTATTTCCTTGGTGTTAGTCATGATCTCTCCCTTTTCATTCATAATTTTATTAATTTGGGTCCTCTCTCTTTTCTTTCAGATTAGTTTGGCCAATGGTTTATTGATCTTATTATAGTTCTTATTTCAAAGAACTATATTATAGATCTTATTATAGTTCTTTCAAAGAACTAGCTTCTAGTTTCGTTGATGTGTTCTACTGTATCTCTAGTTTCTATCTCATTGATCTCTGCTCTAATCTTGATTATTTCCCTTTTTGTGTGTGGGGTTGGCTTAATTTGTTGTTGATTCTCCAGTTAAAGTAGAGCTGGTGTATTCTGGATTTTTCAAATTTTTGAGGGAGGATTGGATGGCTATGTATTTTCCCCTTAGGACTGCCTTTATCGTATCCCATAGGTTTCATACTGATGTGTCTTCATTCTCATTGGTTTCCATGAATTGTTTACATTCTTCTTTGATTTCCTTGTTGATCCAAACATTCTTACACAGGGTAGTCTTTAGCTTCCAAGTGTTTGAATTTCTTCCATACTTTTTCTTGTGGTTAAGTTCCAGTTTCAAAGCATTGTGGTCTGAGAATATGCAGGGAATAATCTCTATATTTTGGTATACTTTGAGCCCTGATTTGTGACCTGGTATATGGTCTATTCTGGAGAAAGTTCCATGTGTCCCAAGAAGAATGAGTATTCTGTTGTTTTATGGTGGAATGTTCTGTATATATCTATGAGGTCCATCTGGTCCAATGTGTCATTCAATGCTCTTGTTTCTTTATTGATTTTCTGCTTGGATGGTCTATTACTGAGAGTGGCATGTTAAGATCCCCTACTATTAGTGTATTCATATCTATATGACTCCCAATCTCGATTAACAGTTGTCTTATGTAGTTGGCTGCTCCTGTATTGGTGGCATAAATATTTACAATTATTAGATCTTCTTGGTGAATAGACCCTTTAAGAATGATGTAGTGTCCTTCTTTATCTCTGACTACAGTCTTTAGTTTAAAATCTAATTTATCTGATATGAAAATCAGTACCCCAGCTTTCTTTTGCATCCCACTGGCATGAAAGATGCTTATCTTTCCCTCTACTTTCAGTCTGGATGTATCTTTAGGTTCCAAATTGGTCTCTTGTAGACAACATATGGATAGGTCCTGTTGATTTATGCAATCTGCAACCCTGTGTTGTTTTATGGGAGCATTTAGGCCATTCATGTTGAGACTAATTATTGAAAGATAAGTTTTTATTGACATCATGTTACCTGTGAAGTCCGTGTTTCTATAGATTTTCTGTGCAAATTTCTGTTCTATGTCACTCTTGGTTCTTTCTTCTTTTATAGAACTCCCCTCCACCTTAATATTTCTTGTAGTGCTGGCTTGGTGGTCACATACTCTTTTAAACCTTGCTGGTCTTGGAAGCTCTTTATCTCACCATCCATTCTGAATGTCAGCCTTGCTGGATAAAGTATTTTTGGCTGCATGTTCTTATCATTTAGTGCCCTGAATTTGTCTTGCCAGCCCTTTCTGGCTTGCCAGGTTTCTGTGGACAGGTCTGACATTATTCTGATGGACCTTCCCCTGTACAGAAGGAATCTCTTCCCCCTAGTTGCCCTCAGGAGCTCTTGTCTAAAATTATGATTCATCAGTCTCACAATAAAGTGTCTCGAGGACTTTCTAGTTTCATTGATCTTGTGGGGGATGATCTTTCTGCCTCTAGGACCCCAATGCTGGTTCTATTCCCCAGATTGGGAAAATTTTCATCGAGAATTTATTCAACTGTATCTTCTAGTCTTTCTCCTCCCCCTCAGGGTTCCCAATAATTCTGACGTTGGAATGTTTCATGGTGTCATTTATTTCCCTAATTCTGTTTTCATTGGCTTCTAAGCTGTGTTTGTTTCAGGCCTCCTCCTGATCCTTTTTCTCTATCAGTTTGTCCTCTAGATCACTAATTCTATCTTATGCCTTGGTTATACTAGCTATTAGAGTATTTAGAGTAGTTTGGATCTCATTGATAGCATTTTTAACTAAAGAAATGAAACTGGCTTTCACATCTCCCCTTAGAGATTCCATGTTGTCACTAATGGTTTTCTCCAACTTAACCATTGCCTGGATGATTGTTACCCTGAATTCCCTTTCTAACATACTGTTTATATCCATATCCAGTAGTTCTGATGGAGAGGGCACAGTCTCTGAATTTTTCCTCTGTTGGGTGTTCATCCTCCTAGTCATTTGGTGAGAGGTGGTTGAGGGGATGTATAGCTGAATATATCAATCAAGATCCAGGCAAGGTGCACCCTGAAAGGCTTCTGAGCAATTGGAAGTCACCACCAAAAAGAAATAAAAAAGAAAAAAAGAGAAAGAGAGAGACAGGAAAGAGAGAGAGAGAGAGAGAGAGAGAGAAAAGACCCAGCTAGAATGGTCCCCAAAGGTAAGATTTATAAGGTATATAAACAAAATGGATAAACAAAAAGACCGACAAAAGTAATGACAAGAAAAAAAGAACAACCCTAGCCAAAATGAACTTCATGGATAAGATTTATATAATACCAGAACAAAAACAAATACACAGAAACACTGACAGAAGAAAAAGATGGGAGGGTGGTTGTAAATCCTTGATGTGGATGAGGAAGGTTATTTTGATTGTTCCTGGGTATATCTTGATATCTTTGTTAAAGGACTGGACTTTCCAGAGATAAAGGGAGATTAAAATTGGTTTATATATAGGGATAGTATTGATTAGGGAAAGAGGATTACCTTGAAGCTTATATCTATATGTATATTAAAAAAAAATAGCAAAGCAAAAGAAAAACACAGGTATATGTATGAAAAAAGTTCAAGTTAAAAGGCTATAGAATATGTTGTATTTAACCTCTAGTTGTAATGGTAAGCAGGTTAAAAAAATTAAAAAGTACAAGAATAGTGAGAGTGAATTAAAAATAAAAGTTCTATCTATGAAATATACAGGTTTAGGGTAATACTGGGAGCTTAATATCTTGTTTTCTCCTGATATTGCCATTTTACAGTTTTATGGGGACCCTGTGGTGGTTGTCCTCTCATTCTTTCGGCTGGCTTTCTAGGGGAGGGGATTGCCGCATTGTTTTTCAGTCAGTCTTGCTTGGGTTGAGTCCTCCTGGTCCCTTTCAAGGGGCTGGGCTCTGTGGAAACCGGTTTTTCCAGGCTTTTGTTCTCTGGAGGTTTTTGTTCTTTGGTGGCTTTTTGCGACTTTTCAGAGTTTTAGTGGAAAGCAAACTGCATCCAGACCTCTGTCTCAGAGAGAAGCCTCAGTCTGCTCCCCTCTGGGTGGTCCAGAACACACAGCCTCCCCCTCTGCAACTCCGCTAAGCCATGCAACCTCCCACAGGTAGTTCATGCCTCCAGCCACTGTCTCAGGGGTTATCCAAAGCTCCCGCTTGTCTCTTCACCCTTGTGCCACTAAAACCGATATTGGTCAGGAAGCCCACTTCCAGTAGCTACCTTTGCCAGGACTGCTATCTGGGGTCCAGACCTCAGGATTTCGAAAGTTGCTGCGAGATCCCAACCAGAGATAGGTGCTGAGATTTTCCAAGCCTGGGCTGGGAGTGTCCAGACTCTTAGCCAGTCCTGGGGACCACTGGTTAGCGCCTGCATGGAGCTCTGTCAGGAGTGGTGGGGAGTGCGATTCAGACCCCGGTTGCACAGTGGGTGCAGAGTGCAAAAGGCTGTGGTTCTAGAGAGCACCCCTGGCGTCCACACTAGTCTCCCTCATGCTTGCAGGTGGGAGTGTGCCTAGCCACGTGGTGGTGCAAGCAGCAGAAAGCCGGGGGGTTCCGCTGCATTCTCTCTGGGTCGGGTGGTCACTGGCAGTGGCCATCCTGGGTCCTTGGGTTTAGGCCCGTGCCCATGACTGCCTGATTCCACCAGCTGCCCCTTAAGATCTTTTGCTGTTTTTGAGTGCTTTTAACCAGACTCCAAGTTAAAGCTGGTCTCCAATCACAGGGCACTTTCGTGTTGGGATATTACTTTCCAACGGATGGCTTCTGGTGATTCCCTCCCCCTTCTGTTTATCCTCTGATATCAGTCCGATCATTCCCACTCTGTTTTACCTCTCCACTGGTGTCTTCTGCCCCCGTAGAGATTCGGAAGTGTATAATTTACATCTCAGGCTGATTTCATGGGTGTTCAGAGTGTTCTGATAGCTAATTAGCTCATTTTAGGGGACTGGTTGTAACAGAGTCTCCTACTTCTCTGCCATCTTGCCCCTCCTCCTACCTATGTGCATGTGTTTATACTCACCTTCCAGTTTTTAAAATACAATCCAAAAAATGAGTGTTTCCAGAATGATCATTCATAGATAATGCTGGATAATGGAGGATGACGGAGATTTTTTTTTTTTTTTGGATGGTGAAGATTTTAATGCAGTTGATCTTCATTGACAGAGATTGTTTTGAAATTTAGTTTTATGCTTTTAGCTATGTGTAGATAAGTCCTACATAAGGCTTTCTCTGACTGAGTGATGGAACGTTGTGGCCCCTAAGGAATGTCTATATTCAGATCCTATTTTATCTACTGCATCTTTTAGATCAGTGGCTCTCTGAGATAGCTTGGCATGACTGTAGAGACATTATAAAGACGTTGCCTTAGTATATAAGGACTGTTCTAACAAAATACCATAGATCTAGTGGCTTAAACAATAAACATTTATTCCTCACATTTCTGGAGCCTGAGAAGTCTGAGATCAAGGTGCTGGCAGGTTCCCTGACTGGTGAGAGCCCACTTCCTGGTTCATAGATAGCCAACTTTTCACTGTAACCTTACATGGTTGAAAGGGCAAGGGAGCCCCCTGGGGTCTCTTTATAAGGATACCCAATCACTTCCCAAAGGCTTAGCCACCAATCACACTGGGGTTAAGATTTCAACATAAGAATTTTGGGGGAGGGATAAAAAAATTCAGTCCATAACTTAGATAAAGTTTATTTTTATTGCCTCCAGCCTTTCTGGTGCTTCCTATCATTGAACCCAAAGCTTCCCAACTTATTCATTAAAACTCATTCACCAAGTTGAGCCCAGAGAAGGGATTTCTATTCACCATTTTTCAGGGTCACTCTTGAGGGGGATTGTATTGTGGCAGCAATAGTTCCAGAAAAACAAATAAATCAGGTTGATTAATTTGTGAATCAATCTCAGATTTTCCCTCTCCTTCATTAATTGGCTGATCATAACTAACCTCCACAAAGGTATGAATTGAGAGATTAGAATCAGTGGAACAGAGCTAGGTAACATGAAGGTCTGGGCCACTTATTTCAGTAAATTACTTGTACCTTTTGGGCCTGCTCAGGTTTGATCCTGAAAATATCTTTTCCATCAGATGATGAGTTGTTGCTGTGTCATTTTGACCACATCACTTAGTGGCTGACAATTCTAAGCTCATTATGAGCGTCTCTAATTGCATAGTAGCTTGATATACCCTGGTTAAGAACTCAGACTCCATTAGGCTCAGTACATGCTGGGAACTGCCTTTCTAATAGAGAATAGTTTTCTACTGCAGACAACATAGCATTGCTCTAGAATCATAGGAGTCTGTATTGTGTTTGTCCTATTGAGGTTGGCCAGGGAATATATAGGGTTTCCTTATGGATCCTGGGTACCTCTGATAACTTTGGATCTGCTGGATTGTATAGTCCAAGTGTCAGAGGTGTTTATTTCATAATTTGAACCTGCTGCAGAGCCATCTGTTGCTTTGGGTCTACTCATAACTGGCAGCCTCCATAGTTTACCCAATAAATGATTTGGAACAATTTTGCTAAGTGTGGTATGCAGTCTGTAAAATCTGAAGAAATATATATGTACTGTGCAAAGAAAGGAGGATGCAGTAGCTTACACCTTACTTTTTTTTTTTCAATTATCATTTTACTTTTTTGGTTTTTTACCCTTTATTATTTTATATGTCATTTATACCCTTGTTCAGCATTCTGCCTCAAAATGACTTGGTCTCCCCTTCTACCTCTAGACCTTCCAATTAACCACAGTCAAAGTCTTAGTAAATGTTATGTTACAGCATGTTAAAGTTTATTACCACCCCACTAAGTACTAAAAATGGGGTTATTGTTACCTCTAGTAGGCAAGTGATCCAATTCCAGAATCCCTTCCTGAGTATTTGATTCCTGGTACCACTTCTGATACCCCCTTTACTGGTTGGTTCTATCAGAAGTAGATGCCAAGATAAGGATTCATGTGTAAGTGGTTTATTTGGAAATGCAGGAAATACTGATAGAGGTTTGGAGATACTGAGACAGTATATATATATATATATATATATAAAATATTACAGATATAATATATAATTTATAAATATATAGTTATATATTTATAATATATAAATTATATATAAAATATTATATTAGATAATAAAAATAAATATATATAATATGTATTATATATGATATAAAAAGTATCAACAATAGTACTGAATCCTCCATGAACTATAAAAGCCACTGTGCTTCCCTTTGGTTATAGAGAGGACAGCACTTAGTACTTGCTATAATGAGTGACCAGATGAAAGAATTATGCAGTAAAGATAGTTAACAGAAAGGGTATTATTGTAATACCATGCTACTGAATAAATGAATGGCCAAGATGGATTACATTAATATAATTTTAGGGAAACTTGAATTTTTCACTATTTCTACTAAAATAAAAATTCTAGGAAATGTTTATGTCAAGTCTGCAAAACTTTGCATAAGTTAGGCCCTTCCCTCATATAGTAAGTCATTCCATTTAAAAAGTTCTGAATTCCCTCAGCATCCCACAATTGTCACTTAAATTTAGTTTTATTATGTATAAAACACTATAATTGACTTTAAATATTTCTAAATATTATAGTATTCTACTGATAAACACAGTTTTTCTACTGTACTTCCCGAGTTGCCAGGAACATTTCTGAGGATCAGAATTTATATTTTCCCCCAAGAAGGCAGTCTAAAAAATGTAGAAGTTTCTAGAGATAAATTTTTTGGGGATAAATCCTCCAATTTTTTCCCAAATGGTTTTATAAACACTTGTTTCCCTCAATGATAAATATAAAATATTAATTGCTTCTACTTTAGGGAACAAAGAAAGTGGTCAATAGTTTGTTTGAAACCCTTTAGAAAGATTTTATTTGACAATTAGTATGTGATAAAGAGCTTTTAAGAAAAGATGAATTCAGTCCTGAAACAGTATATAATAAACATTTTAAACAAAAGATAAATTTAAATTGCAAAACAAGGATAGCAAAGCTCTTGATTTGCCAGCTACATGAATCTTCAAGTATCATTTGCTAAAGTATGTTTCCTTAATCTTCAGAAATTCTTTAAAAACAGCTAATAATACAATGTAGCCCAAAATCTATAAATTCAAATTGTGTAGCTTCATGAACAGGGTGAATTTACTCCTGTTTAGAAGAGTTAAAAAGTATTTCTGTGATTATGTCACTTTGGGAGTGAGAGGAGAATCAATGTCAGAATATTGTTATGATTGTCTTTCTTTTCATAGAGCCACATTCAAAATGTTTACATTTTAAAAACTAAATATTCATGGGGTGCCTGGGTAGCTCAGAGGGTTAAGCCTCTGCCTTCAGGTCAGGTCATGATCTCAGGGCCCTGGGATGGAGCCCCTGCATGGAGTCTCTGCTTGGCAGGGAGCCTGCTTCCACCTCTCTCTCTGCCTGCCCATTTGTGATCTCTCACTCTCAATCTGTCGAATAAATAAAATAATTTTAAAAAACTGAATATTCCTGGTTATATTGTATAGTAAATGAGAGACAATTTGGTACAGGTTACTATGACCTAGTCTTAATACTGTAATTATTAACTCTGTATTATTAAGGAAGACAAAGTACTGAGTTAATTATGATTCCCTGAGTTGGTCTGAAAAGTAAAGAAGCTGAAGAGGAACAAACCCTGAGCCAGAAAAGAGCAGGAGGGAGAACATGGCAAGGGGACTCAGTCCAGTCAGGAGATGGGAATACTCTTGAGTTCCTTTTGTAACTCTCAAATGATGGTTTGAGACTGACACTGGACTCCACAAGACTTCACTCTTAGGACTGCTTATTACTTAAAAAAAAAAAATTGTTTTGGTTCCTCTGAAATTTTCCAAGCACCTGCCTTTTCTACTCAAAATGTGGGCTGTGGACCAGCAACACTGACATCACTTGGGAGCTAGTTAGAAATGCAGAATCGCACATCTAGGGAATCAGAATTTGTATTTTAACATGATCTCTAGGTGATTTGTATGCACATTAATTTTGGGAAGCACTGGTCTGTCTCTTTGCCTTTTCTCTTGTGTTTTCCCTTTCCAATTTTTCAATTTCACCTTCCAGCTCTTCTATTGGATTTTTTGTTTTTAATTTGGTAAACACATTTAGCTTGCCAAGGCAATTTAAAAAATTCTCTGATTGCTCCATTGGCATAGAACCCAATTCTAATCTTTTTAAAATTGAGATACAATTGATATATAACATTAGTTTCAGGTATACAACATAATTTGATAATTTGTATGTGTTGTGAAAGGATCACAGTATATCTTAGTTAACATACATCACCACACAGTTACAATTTTTTTCTTATGATGTTAACTTTTACAATATATTCTTTCAACAGCTTTCAGGTACACAATATAGTATTATTAACCATAGTCACCATGTTGCACATTATATCTCCATGACTTACTTTATAAGTGGAAGTTTATGTCTTTTGAAACACTTTTCTCATTTTGCCTACCCCCCACTATATTTCCTTGCCACCTTGCCTTGCCTCTGGCAATCACCAGTCTGTTCTCAATATCTATGAATTTGTTTTTTTGTTTTTTTAGGTTCTACACATGAATGAAATCATATGGTACTTATCTGTCTCTGCCAAGACATGGAAACAACCTATTCTAATCTTATGGATACAATATATTTTCCACTCTTAATCTTCATTAGGATAAAAATTAAGTTCTCTATTTTTCTGAATTACCAATTATCACTGGGTCGATTGTTTTATTTGTTTGCCTTAGTTTTTTGCTTTTGTGCATTTTTCTCAAAGTACTGGAGGTTCTTTATTGTGTATACGTATGTATGGAGAAAGGTGTAGGTTAAGTCTGGAAGTGCTGACCATCTGTCCTTTGTATTAGGCAGAGAGGAACAGTCTGCAGGACACCTAGGAACCATTTCCAAAAGGATAAGGGATTTATTAAAATGGAACAGTGATAGAAGATCAGTTTCTTTTTCTTTAAGATTTTATTTATTTATTTATATTTATTTATTTATTTATTTATTTATTTATTTATGAGAGAGAGAGGTGGAACAGGAAGATAGGCAGAGGGAGAGGGTGAAACTTTTAAAAACATATTTTATTTATTTATTATGTGTGTGAGAGAGAGGCAGAAGAGAGAGATGGAGAGGGGGAAGCAGGCTCCCCACTGAACAGATAGTCCAAGGCAAGGCTCAATCCCAGGTCTCTGGGATCATAACCTGAGATGAAGGCAGATACTTAACTGAATGAGCCACCCAAGGACCTCTGAAGATTGGTTTCTTTAGAACAGATGTGTTGGCTTATGAAAGGAAATAAACACAACACCTGGGGTGGAGGGAGGGCCAGAGTGTTTTGAGAGGAGAGAGGGAAAGCAGGAGAGGAGTAATTCTATTGGCAGACTTAGAAATCTTGCAGATTTTGGCTCATTTATTTATTTATTTATATTTTTAAAAATTTATTTTTTTATTAACGTATAATGTATTATTTGTTTCGGGGTATAGGTCTGTGAATCTTCAGTCTTACACAATTCACAACACCCACCATAGCACATACCCTTCCCAATGTCCATAACCCAACCACCCCATCCCTTCCACCCCTCACCCCCTCCAGCAACCCTCCGTTTGTTTCCTGAGATTGAGTCTCTTATGATTTGTCTCCTTTCCCAGTCCCATCTTGTTTCATTTTTCCCTTCCTACCCCCCATAACCCCCTCCCCTGCCTCTCAAATTACTCATATCAGGATGAAATTCCTCATATCAGAGAGATCAGTTGTCTTTCTCTAATTGACTTATTTTGCTTTCTGCTCTCTTTCCACTGCCATCCTCTTTACCTCCTGGCTTGGCTCTTGGGTCTCATATGGGCTCACTTAGATGAACCAGGAACTGCCTTTATGGCAGGCTAACCTGTGAGCTTTCTAGGCTGCTGCTTTTTCTTTCCATCTTCTAGAAAAATCATTAAGATCTCTACTCAGTTATAATAGGAAATAGTTCTCTTTCCTAGTGCTCCTAGGATTTTGTCATTTGTATTTATTTTTTACTATGCTTTCATTGGAATTCTAGAGATTGAGAGGTAGATAAGTGCATTTGGTTCTTAATCTTTACCAGAAGATTATGTTTTTTGATGGTGACAGAATATTTTTATGCAAATTTTATCCTTTATAACTCACCAGGTAATCTTGAAATTTTTCCAAAAATGATAACAAGTTCTGTGTTGACATAATTTTCAGATAGTTACACATAGCAAGGAAGAAGCTATAGCTGATCCTGACCAGAATATCAAACAACTGAAACAGAATAAAATGATTTTGTTCATGCATCACTGTTCGTGTATGCATGTGCACACACACACTTTTCTCTGGGCGGGTAAGCATGCACAATACAAACTGGATAGTGATTGGCACTTGAGTGATAACAAAATGATCATGTTTTGAATTTTTATTAAAAGGAGTATACTTTTTATCATCTCAGAATAGAGCTATAACTTCTATTTCACAACTTATAGACTTGGCTTTATATACTTTTGACAGTAATTTCGTATTTTTGACATTATAATTTCTTTTTCCCTTGAGAAGTTGTGTGTAGGGGGCTAGTCATCCCAATCTTACCCATATCGAGACAATTTTTTCTTCTACCTATGGACAATGCCTTGAAGTCTTCATTCTTTTCTCCACCATTCAAGCTTTTAATGCTATTCATATGGACTTTTTGTAAAGCAATGTAAGGATCATTTCACTTCCCCCCCATATGGTATTCTAATTGTTCCAGCTATATGAATTGAAAAGAACATCTTTCTCTGCTGCCCCGTGGTGCCACCTTTATTATAAATCAAATGTTCGTGTATGAGTAGGTCTATTTCTGGGCTTAATAAATATTTACTTTCTACAATGGACCTAATTTTTCTCACAAACTTCATTGTGGTGGCCGGTGGGGATAAAAAGGAACAAACTATAACTTTCTAATGAATTGAATCTGAGTCTCCCAGTTAAAACTGTCTTTTAGGGGGGCACCTGGGTGGCTCAGTCATTAAGCGTCTGCCTTTGGCTCAGGTCATCATCGCAGGGTTCTGGGATCAAGCCCCACACCGGGATCCCTGCTCAGTGGGGAGCCCTCTCCCACTCCTCTGCTTGTGTTCCCTCTCTTGCTATTATCTCTCTCTGTCAAATAAATAAAATCTTTGGAAAAAAAAAAAAACCTGTCTTTTAGGAAACTCACTCTTTTAGTATGTGCTCAGAATCTCAGATTTCTTCCCATTCCCCTTGTTTCTCCCCAGAATGGTGTCTGGATATCTGGGGGCATTACTGTGACAGTGTGGTACTGGGGAGGAAGGATCTTAGTCTGCCAATAGGTCCTTTGCTATCCTTTGCGACTTTTTGGTTCCTACTTCAGTATATTCATCATGATATAGTTCTTGGCCTCATGGGCTGGGATCTAGTGATGTGTGGCAGACAAAACTGCATTTTGTTTCTTTACATCAGACAGAACCTGGTTACCCTTGCAGATTTGGCACCACTGTGGTTCACCTAAGCTGCAATCCTTTCTGAGTCTGAGCCGTGATCTTCCCTTTCCCTACAGCCCAAGGCTATCCAGCTTACAGCCTCTGGAATGGTCATATTGCGCATCACCAGGGTGATTCCTTAAGAGCACCATAGGCCCTGCCCCTGGGCTTTCAGTAACACTGAGGTTTCTTCTCTATTACCTAGCACCAAGGAGGGCAAAGGAGTTACTCCAGCCCAGTCTCTGCCTGTTGATGCCTATCCCACTAATACTGTTTTAATGCAGCTTCTTGCACTGATATGGAGCCATCCTGTGTTCTAGTCTCCTCCTACAGTTCCAAATGAGGTATGTCACATAGATCCCTCAATTCAGATATACCTCCCCACCTGGAATTTTGTACCAGGTGTATATGACTGATGCTCTTCTCTATTTCTGCTCTCTTCTTTCTGCAGTCCATGGGCCTCAATGGATGGGCTTTCCTTCCTTGTATGTGTAGGGACAGGTATTTTTTTGTTGTTGTTGTTTGTTTTGTTTTGTTTTTAAAATTATGTTATGTTAGTCACCATACAGTACATCATTAATTTTTGATGTAGTGTCCCATGATTCATTGTTTGCGTATGACACCCAGTGCTCTGTGCCTGTAGGGACAGTTTTTATTTCACACCTGAGTTACCTTTACTCGTGTCTCAGAGACAGAGTTCTGGCTCTTGATATGTTAATTGAAGCTTAAAGAATTGGTAAGATGTTCCTCTTTCAACTAAGGCTAGCTTTCAAGACCATTCTCTTGTTAGTGATTTTTTAAAAATATGATTTGGCAGTTAACGCTGAGCAATGACTTTATTGTTCTAGCTGAGGTCAGCCTTTTCTTGGGCAGCAAGTCATAGGACAGTATGACTTACAGGACATGAAAGTGCATCTGAAAACATTTCAAAAAATATTATCCCCATTGCACTACTGAAAAAGAGAAAAGAAGGAAAAAGACCCCCTCATTTTCCATATATGAGTGCCAAATAAGTAAAAATGAAAGCTGAAAGAGAAGCTTGGAAACAGAATTGTGAATCTGTCATTTAAGCAAGGACACCTGCATGGGAATTCATTTTCTGCATGAAAGCAGCTGCAGAGTTTTAAAGTCCTAAGGAAACAGGGAAATCACCTGTGCAAATAGATCATGCTGATTTGATTGTAGCAGAGGCAAATATCACATTATGCACGTATGAAATAACAAAACTTGGTCTGCAATCTGTTAAGAAACACTGTGATGGTAAACATGGTAAGTTAAAAAAAGGCCTGTTTGTTATAAAACTTTAGAAAATACTAATAAAGATAAAGCAATAAAAAACTACCCATAATCCCCACCATCAGACTGTTTCCAGTCCTTGTTTTTTATGATGATCAAAGGAATTGTTGAGAGGCAGAACTGAAGGAAATAGAGAGGCTAGCTCATTCAAAAAAGCAGGGAGCTGTGGGTAAGGGGGAAGAAAGCATGAAGGGAGGGAAAACTAACATGTCCAGAGAAATTTGGAAATGTTTTGCTGAGAAGTTTACGGGGTGGGTGGAAAAGAGACTTTGGGGACAATTTCCATGTGTAGGAAGGAGAGTACAAAGACCAGGGAAATGAAATTTTAAGTTTTTCTTTTAACTTAGTTCCATTAAAGGTGGACCCATTGAAAAATATTACAGAAGCTGGCCCTACTCTCCAGTTATATATTTAAAGGTATCACGATACTCTCTTGTAAGTCTCTTCAACAAATGGTATTGGGAAACTGGACAGCCACTTACCAAAGAATGAAACTAGACTATTATCTTATAATATATACAAAAATTAATTAAAGATTTGAATGTAAGACTTAGAAGAAAACATAGAGGGTAAGCTCTTTGACCTTGGTCTTGGTGATAATCTTTTGGATCTGACTCCAAAAGCAAAGGCAACAAAAACAAAAATAAATGAGACTACATAAAAAACTAAGTAACTTCTCAACAAAGGAAATTTCATCAGTAAAATGAAGAGGAAATCTGCTGAATGGGAAAAAGTGTGTGCAAATCATATCATAATAGGAGGTTAATATCCAAGATAAATAAAGTACTCCCCCAACTCAATAGCAAAAAAAAAAAAAAAAAAAATCAATGAAAAATGGATAGAAGATCTGAGCATCTGAATAGACTTTTTTTTTTTTTCCCAAAGAAGTCATGGATGGCCAGCAGAGACATGATCACTAATCATCAGGGAAATGCAAATCAAAACCACAATTAGATATCACTTCACACCTATTAGAATGGATATCATGAAAAAGACAAGGGATAACAAGTGTTGGCAAGGATGTGGAAAGAGAGGAATCCTTGTGCACTGTTGGTGGAAAAGTAAAGTGTTTCGACCACTGTGAAAAACAGTATGAAAGGTCCTCAGAAAATTAAAAAATAGAACAATCATATAATCTAGCAATTCCACTTCTGGGTATTTATCTAAAGAAATTGAAAACACTAATTTGAAAAGATATCTGCACCCCTGTGTTCATCAAAACATTGTTTAACAGTATCCAAGATAGAGAAATAGCCTGTGTCTGAAGGATGAATAAGGAAAAGGTGATATATACAATGAAATACTACTCAGACATAAAAAAGAATGAAACCTTGCCATTTGTGACAATATAGATGAATCTTAATGGTATTATGCTAAGTGAAATAAGTCAGACAGAGAAAGACAAATACATATGATTTCACTTATCTGTGAAATCTAAAAAACAAAACAATGAAAAAATCCTCATAGATACAGAGAATCGAATGGTGGTTGCCAGAGGAGAGGGGAATGGGAGTGGTGGGTGAAATGGGTCAAGGGAATCAAGATGTACAAACTTACAGTTAGGAAATAAATAAGTCATAGAGATATAATGTATAGCATTGTGATCATAGTGAATAATATTGTACCATGTATTTGAAAGTTGCAAAGAAAGTAACTCTTTGAAGTAGTTCTCATCACAAGGAAAAGAATGTTTTAAATTTTGTAGTGATAGATGTTAACTAGACTTATTGTGGTGATCATTTTGCAATGAATACAAATAATGAATTACTGTGTTATCCACCTGAAATGAATATAATGTTTATGCCAATTATACCTCAATAAAAAAGAAATATCCTCAAAAAATACTGTATTGCATATCTGAAAGTGGCTAAGAGAGTAGCTCATAAATGTTCTCATCACAAGAAGAAAACTAGTAGATGTTAACTAGACTTACTGTGGTTATTTTGTAATATATACAGATATTGACTCATGTCATACACCTGAAATGAATATAATAAAAAAAAAGAAGGTATCACAAAGCTAATAAGAATTGTGAAGGATTTGGGGGCTAAGATCTGGGAGAAGAAAGAAACCAAAAGAAGCAAGTAAGGAATTTGGGGCCACTTTTACACTAAGGAGCTCTGCTTATTCAGGAAGAAGTAGATGAAAGTCAGCAGTTTTGATAGTTTCCCGGAAACAGGGAGGCAAAAATGGAAGGTTAAGGCAAGCCAAGCAGAGACCCTGATAATTCTTGCATACTTGGAGTTGGGACTTTGAAAGAGTTCACCCTGAAAGTAAGAGAGGATGGGAAATAGACTGCTCCTTGTAGGAACTATAGCTCAGATTTGAATCATCTCATTCCCTGGAATTGGATTACAGTGACTTCAGATTTGTAGTTTTTTTTTTGTTGTTGTTTTGTTTTGTTTTTTAAACAATGTGCAACAAATAAATGTAAATCTTCCTGAAAGAAAAAATAAAATCACCCACTGTCCCAAATTTTCTTTACAATTTTCTTTTAAAGTATATAAAAATTTCTGTCAGTTTACAACCTTTCCAACACCTTTGCAGTTCTTAATTTTTGCTAATTTAGTGGATTTAAAATTAGATTTCATTAATATCTTTACATTTTTTCTGATTAAAGCTGAGCATCTTTTGTAAAATGTTCCTATCTTTTGCCCATTTTCTATTGGACTTCTGTCTTTTTCCTATTGATCTGTAGAAGTTCTTTATAGTGTATGGTAATTCTTTGTCAGTTATATATGTTAAAAATATCTTCTTCCACTTGCTTTTCTCTTCTTTGATGTTTATGATGAATAAAAATTTTAAATTATATTGTAGTTATATTTAGTTTTCTGTTATGATGAATACCTTCCCTGTCCTTCTAAAGAAATCCTTCCTTCTCCTCAGGTGACTATGATATTCTATGTATTTTCTCTCAGGTATTTTAAAACATCAGTAACAAAGGGCATTCTTTTCTTAAAAAAATGATTTTAAAGGGAATGTTCCAGAGTTTTGTAACTTCTTTTTATCAGGTTAAGAATGTTTCCTCATCCAGTTTTCCAAGAGTTTTCTTTTAAATGATGAATAGATATTGAATTTTGTTAAATGTTTTTTTCTGCATTTATTTGAGATCATTACACTTCCCCCCTCTTAATCTCTTTTCTGCTGGATCTAATTTGTACTTGAACCTAATCATTCAATTTTTAGTTTCCTCTCTCTCTCTCTCTCTCTCTCTCTATATATATATATATATATATATATATTATTTCTAACAGTTCTGTTTGGCTATTTTTGTAAATTACCTGATCATTTTTACAATCTCATGTTGATTGTTCATTTTCACGATTTCATCTTCTGTTTCTATGGACATTTTATATAATTATTTGTATTTGGCATTTTATAATCCCCATGTGATTTCTTTTTTCCCTCCATATGATTTCTTTGCAGGTCTAAATATAATGTTTATCATTTCTTCATTCCCTCTGGATAGCTTAATTATTTGTATAGTTGTTGACTGTGAGTTCATATTTGTTGATTTCATCCCTGGAAATCCTGAGGGCTTGAAGTAGTGATCAGTTTTTCAGGCTAATATTTTATATTGCATCTACAGGGAGTTGGGGGATGGCCACCTTACAGGGTCCCAAGAGTAAGTCTTGAGGTTTCAGGTTCGTATTTCCACTGAATTGTTCTCTTAACTGCTGGAGTAGTGTCAACTGTTGACTTCTGGAAAATCCTGATTCTCCATTCTCCTTAAAGCTTACTGTTCTCAGCTCTGAATTGTATATGTGTGTACATGGTGTGGTAGGTATGTGTATGTGAGAGAGAGAATAAGAAATCCATCCTTAATGATTTTGCTTACTTCCTATGAACCTAGAAACGCATGAAGGAAAATTAAAAATAACCTGTTGTTTTATGATTGAAGGACCATTTGAAATAGCTGCCCAAAGTAGATGTTTCTTTCTTCATTTTAAATTGAAGTGTAGTTGACATACAGTATCATATTAAATAGCAATTTAACATTTATATGCATTATGAAGTGATCACCACGATCAGTCTAGTTACCATTGTAACTATTGTAACTGCCACATAGTTATTACAGTATTATTGACTATATTCCCTAAGCTATACTTTACATTACCATGACTTATTTATCTTATAAATGGAAATTTGTTCTTTTTAATTGCCTTCACCCATTTTGCCTATCCCTCTAGCCCTTCCCCTCTGACAACCACTGATTTATTCTCTATTTATTAGTCTATTTCTGTTTGTTTGTTCATTTGTTTTGTTTTATAGATTTAACAGATAAGTGAAATCGTATGGTATTTTTCTTTCTCTGTCTGACTTTTTCACTTAGCATAATACCATCAAGGTTCATCCATATTGTCACAAATGGCAAGCTTTCATTCTTTTTTATGGCTGAGTAGTATTCTGTATATATGTGGATGCAAAATGAGTGAACCTTTTAGAGTTTCTAAAAGAGAAAAAAAAAGAGAGAGTTTTATTCAAGCCCAAGTTAAGACAGCTGCTAGGAATACACCATCTTCACAGAGAAGAAAGTGCTCCAGTAAGGGAACATTTGGTATAGAATTATATGCATTTTTACATAAAAAGTTATGAAATTTTTGATAAAGAACATTTCAGAAAGTTGCAGACCTTAAGTTTCTAGTATATGCAGGGCTGTATGAGTTTAATCTTATGGGAACCAGGGAAGTTTCTTACTTTTTCTTATCTTTTGTGTTCAGAATGTTCCTTTTTGATTATTTTCTTTAACAAAGCAGATGTACAATGTATGCTTGGGGCAGAAAGAGTCCATGCTTTAAGGTTTTTTCAAGTCATTCTGACCTTGGTAAATGTTAGAGTATAGCTTCCCTGGGAGCCCAGGAGCAGGGCCTATAAGTATTAAAAGTTGAAAATATCCTTTATCATGTATAGTAATTTTCTAACCCTTCATTCCATGTTGAACACTTAGATTATTTCTGTATCTTGACTATTGCAAATAATTCTGCAATAAACATGGAAGTGCATGTATCTTTTCAAATTAGTGTTTTTAATTTCTTCAGGTAAATACCCAGTAGTGGAATTGCTGGATTATATAGTATTTGTAGTTTTTAAATTGAAGTACGGTTAACTTACAATGTTATACTAGTTTCAGCTGGATAATATAGTGATTCAACAAGTATGCATGTTATGCTATGCTTACCACAAGTGTACCTACCATCTGCCATACAACCCTAATGCAATAAATACCATTGACTATATTCCCTATGCTGTAACTTCCAACCCCATGACTTATTCTAAAACTGGAAGCCTGTATCTCCCATACCTCTTCACCAATTTTGCCCATCTTCCAACCTCTGTCTGGCAACGATCAGTTTGTCCTCTATATTTATGGTTTGTTTTGATTTTTTTTTGTTTATTGACTTGTTTTTTAAATTCCACACATAAGTGAAATTATATGGTATTTGTCTGACTTATTTCACTTACCATAATACACTCTGGGTCTACACATGTTGTCACAAATGACAAGATATCATCCTTTTTATGGCTGAGTAACATTCCATTATATGTATGTATATACATGTGTATACCCTCCCCCCCACATCATCTTTATCCATTCATTTGTCAGTGGATACTTGGGTGCTTCTATATCTTGACTATTGTAAAAAAATGCTGCAACAAACATAAGGTGTACATATTTTTTCAAATTAGTGTTTTTAATTTCTTCAGATAAATACCTAGAATGTAATGATTGGATTATATGGCATTTATATTTTTAATTTTCTGAGGACTATCATACTATTTTCCACAGTGATTGTACCAATTTATATTCCCACCAACAATGACAAATGAACAAGGATTCCTTTTTTTCTACATCTTTACTAATACTTGTTATTTCTTGTCCTTTTGATTCTAGCCATTCTGACAGGTATGAGGTAATACTACATTGTGAGAACAAATATTGTTAAAATGTCTATATTACCCAAAGCAATCTACACATTTAATGTAATCCCTGTTAAAATATCACCACCATTTTTCAAAGAGCTAGAACAAACAATCCTAAAATTTGTATGGAACCACAGGAGACCCCAATTGCCAAAGTAATCTTGAAAAAGCAAAACAGAACTGGAGGCATCACAATTCTGGACTTCAAGCTGTATTACAAAGCTGTAGTCATTAAGATGGTATGGTACTGGCACAAAAACTGACACATAGATCAGTGGAACACTCTGGAGCACCCAGAAATTGACCCACCACTATATAGTCAGCTGATCTTCAACAAAGAAGGAAAGAATATCCAATGGTAATAAGATAGTCTCTTCCACAAATGATGTTGGGAAAATGGACAGTGACATGCAGAAGAACGAAACTGTATGATTTTCTAAACCATACACAAAAATAAATTCAAAATGGATGGAAGACAGAATTTTGAGAAAGGAAACAGTCAAAATCCTAGAGGAAAACACAGGCAGCAAACTCTTTGACCTTGGCCATACCAACTTCTTACTAGAAATGTCTCCAGGAAAAGGGAAACAAAAGCAAAAATGAACTCTTGGGGCCTTACCAAGATAAAAAGCTTCTGCACAACAAAGGAAACAGTTAATAAAACTAAAAGGCAACCTATGGAATGGGAGAAGATATTTGCAAAAAACATATCAGATAAATGTATCCAAGATCTGTAAGCAACTTATCAAACTCAACACACAAAGAACAAATAATCCAATCAAGAAATGCTCAGAAGACATGAACAGACATTTCACCAGAGGAGACATACAAATGGCCAGCAGACACATGAAAAAATGTTCAACATCACTTGGCATCAGAGAAATACAGATAAAAACCACAATAAGATACCACCTCACACCAGTTAGAATGGCAAAAATTAACAACTCTGAACTTAAGAAACAACAGATGTTGGCAAGGATACAGAATAAGGGAACCCTCTTGTAGTCTTGGTGGGAATGCAAACTGGTGAAGCCACTCTGGAAAACTGTATGCAGGTTCCTCAAGAAGTTAAAAATAGAACTACTCTGCCACCCAGCAATTGCACTACGAAGTATTTATCCAAAGGATACACAAATACAGATTTGAAGGGGCACATGCACCCTGATGTTTATAGCAGCATTATTAACAATAACCAAACTGTGGAAAGAGCCCAAATGTCCATCAACTGATGGATAGATATATACAATGGAATATTACTCAGCCATCAAAAGGAATGGAATCTTGCTGGGTGCAATGTTATGGATAGAACTAGAAAGTATTATGCTAAGCAAAATAAGTCAGTCAGAGAAAGACAAATACCATATGATTTCACTCATATGTAGAATTTAAGAAACAAAACAGATGAAGGGAAGGGAAAAGAAAAAAGAGAAGCAAGCCGTAAGAGACTCTTACCTATAAAGAACAAACTGAGGGTTGATGGAGGGAGGTTAGTGGGGGATGGGTTAAATGGGTCATGGGTGTTAAGGAGGGTATGTGTTGTGATGAACACTGGGTGTTATACATATGTGATGAATCACTAAATTCTATGCCTAAAACCAATTTTTCCATATATGTTAAATAACTTGAATTTAAATATAAACTTGAAATTTGAAAAAGTGCTTCATTGTTGTTTTAATTTGTATTTTCCTAAGGATTATTGATGTTGAGCATCTTTTCATGTGTTTGTTAGCCTTCTGTATGTTCTTTGGGAAAATTTCTATTCAGGTCTTCTGCCCATTTTTATGTATGTGTGGTATATATGTATATGTATATATGTTTGTATGTATGTATGTGTGTATGTATGTCTGTAAGCTCTACAACCAAAGGGGGGCATAAACTCACAATACTGAGATCAAGAGTCACATGCTGTACCAACTGAACCAGCCAGGCACCACTTCCTATTTTTAAATCATATTATTTGTTTTTTTGGTGTTGGGTTATATAAGGTCTTTATATATTTTGGATATTAACCTCTTATTAGATATTTCATTTGCAAATATCTTCTTCCATTTACTAGGTTGTGGTTTTACTTGTTAATGGTTTCCTTTACTGTGCAAAAGCTTTTTGTTTTGATGTAGTCCCAGTAGTTTATATATGCTTTTATTTCTTTTGCCTTAGGAGACATATCCAGAAAAAATGTTGCCATGGCTGAGGTCAAAAAAATTATTGCCTATATTTTCTTCTAAGAGTTTTATGGTTTGGGGTTTCATATTTAGGTCTTTAATCCATTTTGAGTTTATTTTTGTGTATGGTATAAGAAAGTCCAGTTTCATTCTTTACATGTAGCTATCCAGCTTTCCCAACACCATTTATTGAAGAGACTATCTTCTCACTTTATATTCTTTCCTTCTTTGTTGTAGATTAGTTGGCCATATAAGCATTGGTTTATTTCTGGGCTCCCTCTTTTGCTCCATTGATATATGTGTCTCTCTTTGTGCCAGTACCATACTGTTTGATTACTACAATTTCATAGTCTATTTTGAAATCTGGAATTGTGATCCCTCAACTTTGTTTTGCTTTCTCAATATTGCTTTGGCTACTTGGGGTCTTTTGTGGTTCCTTACAAATTTTAGAATTATTTGTTCCAGTTTTGTGAATAAATGCTATTGGTGTTTTAATAGGGGTTCATTGAATTTATAGATTCCTTTGGGTACTATGAACATTTTAACAATATTAATTCTTCCAATCCATGAGCATGGAGCATCTCTCCATTTGTTTGTGTTGTCTTCAATTTCTTTCATCATTGTTTTATAGTTTTCAGTGTACAGGTCTCTCATCTCCTTGGCTTAGTTTATTCCTAGGTATTTTGTTCTTTATGGTAATTGTAAAGTGAATTGTTTTCTTAATTTCTCTTTCTACTACTCTGTTATTAGTGTATAGAAATGCAAACATTTTCATATTAATTTTATATTTTGCTCCTTAATTTTTTTATTTTGCAAGTTTATTGAATTCAATTATTACTGGTAGTTTTATTATAATAATTTTTTGGTAAAGTCTTACAGTTTTCTATACATAATATCATGCCATCTGCAAATAGTGACTGTAACTTATTCATTACCACTGTGGATGCGTTTTATTTCTTTTTCTTGTTTGATTGCTGTGGCTAGGCTTTCCAGTATTATGTTAAATAAAAGTAGCTAGAGTTTTGTTCCTGATTTTAGAGGAAGAGCTCTCAGTTTGTCACCGTTGAGTGTGGTTTTAGCTGTGGGTTTTTCATATACGGCTTTTATTATGTTGAGGTATGTGCCCTCCAAACCCACTTTGTTGAGTAGTATTTCTATTTTAATTTTCTGAGGAGCATCCATACTGTTTTCCATAATGGCAGCACTAATTTACATTCCCATCAATGGTGCAAGAGGGTTCCACTTTCTCCACATTTTTACAGACACTTGTCTTTTTTATACTAGCCATTCTGACTGGTGTGAGTGATATCTCATTATGGTTTTAATTTGCATTTCTCTGATGATGAATGACGTTGAGCGTCTTTTCATGTGTTTGGTGTCCAACTGTTATATCTTCCTTGAAAAAGTGTCTTTTCAGGTCCTCTGCTCATTTTTAATTTTTTTGTTATTGAGTTTTATGAGGTTTCTCTTTTTTCCCCCCAATTTTGGATGTTAACCCCTTATTGGATATATCATTTGCAAATATCTTCTCTCATTCACTATGTTTTCTTTTCATTTTGATGATGGTTATCTTCACTATGCAAAAGCTTTTTTGTTTGAGGAATCCCAATTGTTTATTTTTGCTTTCATTGCCCTTGCTTGAGGAGACAGACCCAAAGAAATATTGCTATGGCTGATGTTTAACACTTTACTGTCTATGATTTTTAAGGAGTTTTATGGTTTTAGGTCTTACATTTAGACCTTTATCCATTTCAGGTTTATTTCTGTATATGGTCTAAGGAAGTGATCAAATTTCATTCTTTTGTGTGTGGTTGTCCATTTTTCCCAACACTATTTATTGAAGACTGTCTTTTCTTTGCTGTAAATATATATATAATTTTTTTTTTTTTTTTTTTTGACAGAGAGAAATCACAACTAGGCAGAGAGGCAGGCAGAGAGCGAAGAGGAAGCAGGCTTCCCACAGAGCAGAGAGCCCGATGCGGGGCTCGATCCCAGGACCCTGGGACCATGACCCCAGCTGAAGGCAGAGGCCCAACCCACCGAGCCACCCAGGCGCCCCTTTGCTGTATATTTTTATCTCCAATGTCTTGGATACCTTTTAGGAAGTTTTGTGTTTTACATTTAGGCCTATGATCCATTTTGAGTTAATTTTTATGAAGGGTGGAACTTCCTTTCTTCATACTCTTATTCATCCCCTCTTAGGTCTGCCATTGCCCTTTGTCTTTTAGAAATAATCTTTTGCCTTTATGGTTTACATATAGGTCCTCCTCTTCCATAAAAACTTTCCATAGAGGTTTTTTTTTTTCCTCTTTCTTTCTTTCTTTCTTTCTTTCTTTCTTTCTTTCTTTCTTTCTTTCTTTCTTCCTTCCTCCCTCTCTTCCTTCCTCCCTCTCTTTCTTTCTTTCTTTCTTTCTTTCTTTCTTTCTTTCTTTCTTTCTTTCTTCTCCTGAACTTGCTTAATACTTATCTCTAGCAATCTTGTGCCATTTGTTTTGCTTTCTACTAGTTATTTTTGTGTAATATTTTGTATATAGTTAGCCTCCTAGCCAGAGAAGTAAGATCCTGGAAGGTAGGTTTATCAATTTGAATAAATATGTTTCTACCATTCCCAGAAATGGCCAAAGCTCTCTCTTCTTTCCAAGGCTAGCTGACTCTCTTCTCTTACAGTCTTTTCTAACAATCACTATTGCTTCTGGTGACTTAATTTTCACAAGAAAGTGAGGGAAAAGAATATCTTAATAAACTCAGTATTTGTTGATATTACATGGAAAATATTTTGCGGATGGTGTTGGGACTGACTGAGAAGAGTGATTAAACATGGTGTCTGTGCTTCAGGGAATAAGAATCTAGATAGAGAAGACCATGCTGACCAAGACTGGAAAATTGTTTTCAGTTGTAGCAGTAAGTCAATACTACTGGTTGGGATTATGCATGAATCAAAGAAAAACTCAGGGATACTTGTTCCAAAAGCTTGGTATTGCTATGATTTTGCATACAGATGTTAAGAGTAGAATTGGAAATGTAACCGAACATTATTTGTATGTGTCTTACTTCATGGGTTACTTCTAAAATGAATAGCAATATTATAATAACAAGTAATGTAAATCACATTTTGCATAACATTTTATATATAATTTTGAATATATGTCTTTTTATAGTGGTCTATTTTAGGCATAAGGACTTTGCATTATCAGATTTTGTGGAGTGATAATTTTCTATTATTGTCAGGAAATGTTTAACACAAATTTTAGGAAATAAATATATTAGGATTTTTCAAATGTAGTGTTTTCTTGAGGCAAGGAGAGAAGAAGACTGACTTCTCTAGATTTGTTCATTGAGAGAAGGAGTACAATTGTGACATCAAGATGGCTTTACTTGATGATTGCTTCAGGGTATACCTAAAAGTTATATAATAGGTATACACACACACACACACACACACAAACACACACGCACATATACATACATATATACATATATATATATAGGTAATAATCTTTGGGATGGACAGATGAAGATAAGGAAATGAAAGGAAAGGTTGAGGGAACTGCATATGTGAATAAGATACTAAGAACTCATGCAAATGATTTCATTTTTAAATCTAAATTTAAAAGAAGGTAGGGATGTCTGGATAGCTCAGTTGGTTAAGTGTTAGACTCTTGATTTTGGCTCAGGTCATGATCTCAGTTTTGTGAGATCAAGTGGTGCATCAGGCTCCATGCTCAGTGGGAATCTGCTTGAGATTCTCTTCCTCTCCCTATGCCTTCCCCCCACTTGCACATGCATGTTCTCTCTCTCTCTCCCTAAAATAAATAAATAAATAAATAAATAAATAAATAAATCTTTAAAAAGAAGGTATATTTGTTATTATTTAAAGAACTAAAAGCTGAAAATTTTCTGAAACAGCAGGACAAAACTCCTAGAGTATTATCACCTGAAGAAATCTTACTAGGCAGCCTTTTGATTAAGCATGGAGTGATAGAATAAAGCAGCCACCAATAAAGTCAGCTTTAATAGAACTTTGCCATCAATCAAACTCAATATTTTATATACTCTGAGAACGTAAGAAACAACAATAAGGACAACAACAGCATTATGTTGAAATTCTGGGTACATGAAATAAAAAATGAGAAACAAGGTTTGAGTACTATTTTTGATAAAAAAACTCAAAACTATTAATTTTATATGTTAACAGAATATGTTTATTCAAGTAAACTTACACCACTTCAGGTTTTTAATTCTTATCTTTGGGAACCAGCATATATAGTAACCCTCTGATTCAACTATGATCTATTAGACTATAAGCTATCTTTTAGTGAGAATAATTTCTGTTTTGCTCATGCTCATGTCTCTAGTACCCGGTATAATGCTTGGCATTGTAGAAGTTTCTTAATATTTTTAAAAGAATAAATGTTCAGCTGTAGTTTGGCTTGAAGCAAGCAATTAGGCCAAAGAATTTTCCAAGACTTCAGAAAATTGTCATGAAATTGATGCAGTAAGCCTCACATTTTACTCATGGGAAAAAGGGGGAATTCTCTCAGTGTGCATTTAATCTTAATTTATACGCAAATTCAATAGTCTGTGTTTTTTACTTCTATGTTCATATCAGAGGAGAAGCAGCTCATTTGAATTTTTAAAAAGAGGATGTTAATAGACATTGAACAGTCATTCCTCTCCTGCTTTAATCAAACATTAGCATTTTCACCATTAGCTAAATCTTCCCAGATAGATAAGTGTTGATTGTGCTCATCTAGTCATGGTGGTCATTCCTTGACAACTTAGTCCTAGGCAGGAGTTGTAATTATGGGTAGTGACAAAGGAGAACTCTCTATGAGTTCTTGGGAAGATTTTCTTTCTTCTAAAATAGGACACAAGACAGGGAAATTGCAGATTATACTTTTGCTTGATGTTGCATATACATGATAAGATATCTGATAGGGCCTTCCTGGATCTGTAAGGGGGAAACTAAGAGAATTGTACCAAAATTGAACTAGAGCTCTGACTTTGCTGAACCAATGAATTTATAAGTCCTTGAGATTACCTCAGTTTTTTCAGTTGGTGAGATAATGTGACTTTAAAGTCACCTTTAACAGAGTCTTCTTACTCATAACTGAAAGCATCCTTACTGATTTAGGAAAGTAAGTGACAGCAGAAAGAAAAGAATTATGGACTTGGAATGAGCCTTAGAGACCATTTACTCCAACCCCTTTCCTCTACCATGAATCCTCTACAAGGAGGATTGACAATCTGATAGTGAGGCAAAACAGAAAAATGCACAAAACAAGTATAATCACTAGTAAATGACAGTATTCTGGGACCACTGAGAAGCAGAGGTAAATTATCATATATGACTCAGTGGGCCCAGAAAACATCTTCTTCACAAAAGAATTCTAAGTCAGTAAAGGACAAATTATTTTTTATCTACTTGGATTAAGATGGCAAGCGATAGCTGTATAAAGATTTCTATTCTAGATGATAAAAATAAAAAATAATTTGCTGTTTAAAGCTATAAACTTAGCTCCTTAAAGTGAGTACTTTCCTGAGATTTTAGATACCTGAGAACTAACTTCTTTAGATACTTATCTGAATGGAATTCACAAACAAATGGAAGGTATAGGAAATCATCAGTTTCTGTAAGTCTGTGTTCATAGAGTGAAATTTTGTGTTAGTTGTTTGACACTTGAAATGTATATGTCTGCAGATATCAGGATACCAACAGTAGGTAGTTTTCCAGGCTATCTTGATAGATACTTACCCCAGGATAAGTACGTACATATGTATTTTATGTATGGATAGGTACATACATTCACAATAAAAACATTATTGTTAATTCTTGCTAACCTACATTATGCTTATTTCTTGAGTCTCTTTTATTTCCTGGTTATTTTTTTAACTCACTTTTAAGCTTACATTTTAGGATTCAACTTGTTTTGGCTTTATTCTCTATCCATTGATAATGTATTCCATCCCTCAGGAGAGTAGCGAAAGGATGATGTGATATAAGTAGAATGACTTCTTAGCTCGTTAGTTATTATGTAATCATTGAAATTACAGAGATATTGTAATTTTTCTAGAATACAATAAATATTTAATTAGAAAAAATAATTTTTTAAAATAAGTATTTAAAATATTTGTGGCAGTCAAAATTTTATTTTCACTTAGCTACAACCAATTATAAATAAATATTTCAGAAGAAGTACTTCATTAGGAGGCATGGAAACTGTGCTCTACCGTTATATCCTCTATTTACTAAGTCTATGACATTGGGAGAGCCACTTAATTTTTTTTAGTCCTCAGTTGCTCATCTCTAAAGTGGGATAATATCTAATTTGCAAAGGCAGGGGATTGCATTAATTTATTTTCTTCCTTTTTAGCTATAAGAGCTGTTTGATATCCTATGGCTTTGCATTTTATGAGTAAAGTCATTAAATATTTTAGAGGTCTATATTTCCTAGACATTTTTTCCAGAAATGCAAATGTTCTGTAAGATGTAGTCCATCTGCACTTTTAATGAAAATTTCTTTCTGATGAAATATGCATTTTCAGATTTTTGTTGCATTTCAAAAGCTGGTTTTTATTTCAAAGAGAATGTAATCATCAGACTTACCAAGTTGTTTTTTTTTTTTAAAGGTATTTGAAACTTTGAAAAAAGCTATTTGATTTAATAGGTACTCTGTTATCTTTATTCTTTTTAAAGAAATGATGATCAACTAATTATTTTGTTAGTCACCTACTTGGGGCTGCAGGGAAAGAGCTGGATACATTTCAAAGGGCAGACAGACTTCTTGCCTGATCTATTGGAAAACAGGATGAACTATAGCTCTCTGGGTGGCTTTCAGTTGTGGGAATTTGGTAAGCCTAATTCATGGAGGATCTTTGAATCCTAAGAGCAGGGTTTACCTCTTTGTCAGGAGACATTGTATTTGCTATTCACCTGTAAGTAGTTATGGGTTTTGGATAAGAGGGGAGGTACTTTTAACCATTTACTGAGAAAATTCAGAAGAAGAGGGAGGATGAGTGTGAGGTTTTTAGTCTAGTCCTTTATTTCCCACAGAAAGGATTTTCAAAATCTTACCCTATGTGCCTTCAAACTCTTCTTTCACTGACAATATTCTTGGAACCCAATGAGGTGTTCAGTGAGGTGAGGTGTTCACCTGGCACACTTGATGACCTTGGACTATCCCAATGGCAGGAATCTTGGGAGAAAAAGGAAAGTTGAAATAGCCTAGAGACAGTAGAACCCTGTTCTTTCAGAAAGAGGTGGTTTCATGTGGATCTCATAAAAACAAAATAAAACAAATTTGGATTGGCTGCTTTCATTCCCTGGGAAAGAAAGGTAGTTTTCATGATCTCATAAGGAAGCTTTAGAGGAAGTTCACTTTTTTCCCATTTGGACTTTGGAAAAAAATATTTTGTGTATATTTGACAATCAAACCTTGTTCTTTAGAGGAAATTATAGATCATTTTGATAAGGATGTTCAACTCTTATTTTGGTGATAACAAACTTGCCTCAAGCATGGGTGCAGAAAATTAAAAAAACAAGCTTTCCTGTCAGAATGGCTAAAATTCAGAACACAGTAAATAAGAGATGTTGGCCAGGTTGCAGAGAAAGGGGACTTCCTTCTTCACTGTTGGTGGGAATATGGACTGGTGCACTCACTCTGAAAACAGTATGGAGGCTCCTCAAAAAGTTAAAAATAGAACATTCTACCACCTATAAAATTGCACTACTAGGTATTTATCCAAAGGATATAAAAATACAGATTCAAAGCGACACATGCACCCTGATGTTTATAGCAGCATTATCAAGAATTGCCAAATAATGGAAAGAACCCAAATGTCCATCAACTGATGAATGGATAAAGAAGAGGTGGTGTACACACACACACACACACAGGAATATCACTCAGCCATCAAAAAGAATGAAATCTTGCCTATTGCAATTATGTGGGTAGAACTAGAAATTATCATGCTAAGTGAAATAAGTCAGTTAGAGAAAGATGAATATCATATGCTTTCACTCATATGTGGAATTTAAGAAATAAAACAGATGAACATAGGGGAAAAAATAGAAGGAAGCAAATCATAAGAGACTTTTAACTATGGAGAACAAGCAGGGTTACTGGAGGGGACATGGGTGGGGGATGGGCTAAATAGGTGATGGGTATTAAGGAGGACAGTTGTTGGGATGAGCATTGGGTGTTATACATAAGTGATGAATTACTAAATTCTACTCCTGAAACTAATATTACACTGTTAACTAACTAGAATTCAGATTAAAACATGAAACAAAGAAAAAATAATCTCAAACTGATTTCAGCAAAGACTTCTGTGGGCTTCTCATGTATGTTTGAGGCAATTTGGCACCCTTAATAGACCCTTTCTACCTACTTCTGGAAGTCACAAGTACTGTTAAAAGGGCATTCAGGTATGCAGTCTTAGGGGACATTTCCATCCATACCTTCTATTCCAATCCAACATTCCCAGCTCACACGTGACCTCTGCCTCTGTGCCTGGTCTTCATGTTCTGATGCCTAATCTTCATTGCCTGGATGTATTTCCTTGATCAACCTTAGGTCTATACTCTGGTAACCTGGCCAGTATACTTTACTTTGAGGTTGGCCTAGACTTCTGGGCTCTTGTTCAAATCAGCAACCAGTTTACTTGAAATATCAGCCATTACTTATAGTAATTGGAAAACATCATCTCTTAAATGAAAATATTTCATTTCTTCATTCTCTCAAGAAGGTTGTTTACCAAGGTGCTATTAGTAGTAGAACGAGCTATAATCCCCTCAGTATCCTATGCTATCAGTTGCCTATCATAAATAGAAGACAAATGTACTAAATCTGTCATCTTTCTTTGAACTATTCTTGGGAAGCATTTGTAGGGTTTTGTTTGTTTGTTTTTAAATAAGAAAAGAGAAGAAAGAAGCTTGCCTACAGAGAATATACTAAAACTTCCAAGTTGTGGCCTCTTTTCTTTGTGCTGTATCAGGGAAGATACAGGGAAAAATATCTTGAGAGCAAGAACAGTTTCTTCTTAAAAGCCAACATATTTTGGGCACCTGGATGGTTCAGTTGGTTAAGCATCTGCCTTTAGCTTGGGTCATGATCCCAGGGTCCTGGGACTGAGTCCTTCATTAGGCGGTCTGCTCAGCAGGGAATCTGCTTCTCCCTCTGCCCCTCTCCCCTACTCGTGCTCTCTCTCTGTCTCAAAAATGAATAAATAAAATATATTTTTTAAAAAGCCAACATTTTTTTTATTAGTAAAAGTTACAAATGAAATTTGCCAACACTCCATAATTGTATCTAGTAATAATGACTATGAGGGGAATTTCGCAACTTGAAATATAGAACCAGGATTCTTACATTATCTGATGATTTTTATTGTGTGTTAAATAAGGAAAAAGCAAAGACACTGGCATTCAACTCTTTTCAGCATGTTGGTAAATTCTTCTACTGGATCAATATTTGAGGTAATCAACGTGGCATTAAATTAATTAAGCTTTCTTTGAGTTTATATTAGAAAATGTATTTTGTTTGCTAGACATACAAACCATGTTTAAATGAGATTAAAAAGCTTTGTTTCTTGCTGATGAATTTTACAAAACTTTGCTACATGTATCATTTCTAATTCAGGGTTCAGAATGCGGAAGTCCATTTGAACATTATAATAAGAGTTGTCACATAAACAAAGATAAAAGGAAATTTAGTTGAATGTCTGTCATGGTTTGTGAACAGATGACTGCTTATCTTGATGATTTTTCTTTTCAAAATGGATTGCTCAAATTAAACCATATTCTGCTATTACATAGACATTTGATTTGTTTTCTTCCTTCACAGGTCTTTTGTTTTCAGTGAAGGCTTTCAATGCAGTTTTTTTTTTCCCCTTAGATGGTAAAATGCATTTTAGATACATAGTACTATTAATTTTTCCTCTTCGGAAAAAAAAAAAAATCCTCTTGAGGGGTTGAGCCAAAACATTTAGCTATATAATTAATGTTTATATCATTAGAGTCACAGTCCTTCACTGAGCACATTGCTGGGCAGGTTGGTACCACCTGGATGAATGTTACCACCAGTTTATGAAGAAGGTGAAATTATATCCTGGTGCCCAGGTACCTGCCATTGAGCAAAGTGTGCCCATGGTGTCCTGAGAAGCTGTTGTGGTCGGAAATGTGGAACTGCTTGTTTTATCTCTCTCTGTACATGTGTACTCGTTCTGAAGTGCCTGTGTTCATAACATGTCAGTGGATGAGCCCAGAAATTTGTGTTTTGATAAATCAGTGTATTAATCACTTGGCTATAATTTGTAGTACCTTTCTTTCTTTAACTTTGGTTCACAGTTTGAAGACTGCCTTCCCAGTTTGCTTATTCCATGCAATATGAGGGAGGAATCAGGGGAGTGGTTGCTAGAAAAAAAGTTCTGGGATAGCTTGTGGACCAAAGAATGATATAGATTTATAGCAATATATTAAAATGTAGAGAAGGACTATTTGACCAGGTAGGATTGTTTAGTAGATATTGCAATTGTGTTCTTGTTATCCCATCTTTCTCTCTCCCATTTGTGGTAGTCTTGTGGTTAGGGGTAGAATTGGTGGGTAGAATGACCCACCAATACTAGGGGTGGGTTCCAATTTTTTTAATCCTAGCAGGCTAATCACATCCTCTTTGCCCCTGGGTTCAGAGAAGAGTCTAAGCCAATCAGTGAATGCTTTCTCCAATGATTTAGGAAAGGACCATGACCTAATTTGGGTTAGGAGATGTGAAGAGAAGTTTGCTGGGAGCTGATCAGTACTTTCTCCCCTTGTGGATAGTATTTTGAGTAAGTGAAAGTGATGAAGGAATTTTTAAACATTTTTTAATTTTTTTTTTATTTTTATTATTTTTTTTTTTTTGGTCACACCAGAGAAGAAAGACATTGGCTAGTCGTGATTAAAAGAAAATCAGAGGGAAGAGGGAATGAAACTAGGTCCTTGATGGGATTGTTGAGCTGCTGAATCAAACCAACACTGAAGTCTTCCATTTCTCTGAACCTTCCAGTTACACGAATCAATAAATCCTCTTTATTGTTTAAGTCAGTTTGAATTGTGTTTTCCATTACTTAGAAATGAAGAGTCTACGCTGATACAGAATGGTAGTTTTGGAAGAATTGGAGAAAGAAATGGCTTTAACCATTTTAATTGTCCAGTTTCTATATTTAGCAAAGATTAAAACACAAAGCTGTCATTTTGCATGATTATCTGCAATGATACACTGAATGAAACATAGAAATACAGAATAGGGAAATAAATGAAATCTTGCCCAGTGGATTTTAGTTCATTTTAAAAGGCAAAAATAAATAGCTTCCTGGATGGAAGACCACAATAGTCATCATTAAAATGCTAATTATTGGTCATTTACCCAGGTGGATATTTCTCTTTACTATTTACAAAGACTTGTTTTGAAAATACCCCTTTAGAGTAAATCCTTTTGCATGTTCTGAGTCTTTTAGGAATCAAGGGGTGCCTGGGTGGCTCAGTGGGTTGAGCCTCTGCCCTCAGCTCAGGTCATGATCCCAGGGTCCTGGAATCGAACCCCCCCCCACATCAGGCTCTCCGCTCAGCAGGGAGCCTGCTTCCTCCTCTCTCTCTGCCTGCTTCTCTGCCTACTTGTGGTCTCTGTCTGTCAAATAAATAAATAAAATCTTTTTTTTTAAAAAGGCATCAGGAACAAAATCTTTGTTTATAGAGTTTTTATAGGACTTATTTTCTCAATATGAACGTGGTTCAGAGTGATGACAACATCAGTAGAAACTCAACTTTACTAACTTGACAACAGTTTTGGTTTGGACTTTGGGGAAAATTTAAGATTTTGAGACATTTTTACTTATGCATATAGTATATAATTTATAATCTCAATTTACCAATAATCAGGTACATTAAATTCTTAAAACACTTTGCTTCTTTTAAAGTAAATGTAATGTGTTTAGCATAATTTGATTCTCTCTGTCATCCCATGATCTCTTCTGAGTAGGTATATTTACCTGTGTTTTGTAGTTGTAATATTTGGGGATCAGGAAGAAGAAAAGATATGACTGTCCATAATTGGAAGAATTGAACTAAACCCTAATTTTCTGAATGTGACCTATGGCTTCCTTCTGTAAAAATGACTGAGATCACCATTCTTTTTTATTGTTCTTAATGACTTTTCTTTATGAATATGGCAACTACTGAAAACTCTTTTAGAGTAACATTAACTTCCTAGATGGAGTAGTGGCAGATGGGGAAAGGAAAAAGAGCTTTAAAAAGGCTTTTTGGGGGATGAGTAAAGTCTTTCAAGGCATCCCTCTTGCCCCCCCATTTTTAAGGATTTTATTTATTTATTTATTTATTTGAGAGAGAGAGCACAAGCAGGGGAAGTGGGAGAGGGAGAGGGAAAAGCAGGCTCCCCACTGAGCAGGGAGCCCAATGGAGGAGCTCAATCCCTATGATCATGACCTGAGCTGAAGGCAGATGCTTAACTGACTGAGCCACTCATGTGCCCCTGCAGGCACACATTTTTGAAAGGGTTTGTATTGATGCTGTATAAACCTAAATTTCTTTTTTTAAGGTTTTATTTATTTATTAGAGAGAGGGAGAGAGAGAGAAAGAGAGCATGAGTGGGGAGAGGGGCAGGAGAAGTAGAGAAGGAGGGAGAAGGAGAAGTAGACTGAGTGGTTGAACCTGGCACCACAAGCTCAAACCCAGGACCCTGGGATCGTGACTTGAACTGAAGACACCCGCTTAACCAACTGAACCACCCAGGCACCCCTAAATCTAAATTTCTGAAGAATTTTTGAAGAATATTAATTGTTTTTAAAAATATTTTCTGCTTTTTAGCAACAACCACTTTTTTGGAGACAATTGTTTTTCTTCAGAAATTTATCTTCGGAAGAACTAAAAGGGAAAAACAAAACAATCAATCAGTTGAGGACAGAACTGCAACAGAGAGAGGGGAACAAGGTTTTTTAGCCTGAGAGAATAGTTTCAGATGACCATAAATAAACTGATTGTTGCCCAACCAGCAGCATCATATCAACTGAATATAAAGATAATATTTCTACATTAGTTATTATTCTGAGAAGTAGATGAGATCCCTAAAATAATTTCTTAAGAAGTAATTGTAGCAATACTAAAAATAGCACCCTGGTATAGTTCAACTCTTGCTTCGAATCAACTGAGTAGGCAAGTTTTTACAGCAAGGGCATTTTACCATCCTGTAACTTCAATGTAATTGAATATGTGGTCAGTGCTGAGTATATAAAACTGCTAGTGCAGAGTTATTTTTAACTGTGATTCAGAAGGAAGAAAGCTTATGGGTTTAGTGATGATTGTGGTAGGAAAAAAGAAATAGAAATAATCTGGTTTAGGATGAATATAAAAATCCATGAATTTTATTCAAGACTTTCTCTACAGAGTAGCCAGCACATATTCTTAATTAGTCAGGTACTTAATAATAATTTATTTGATTTGTTGGCTACACAAAAACATTTAGCTTATAAACCTGGATACTAAGAGAGGACAAAGTCTGAAACAATGAGATCAGTGGGAAATTCTTCAGAAATAACTATGAATTCAATGGTAGTTCATTGATGAGAGATATTATTATAGACTAGAGATGTCACAAAGGTATCAGTGAAGAGGTTGGTCTTCTGTAGATACATGGGTAACAGGGAAGGTGAAAGCCACAAGAAGCAAGATGTATAGAATGTGCAAAGATCCCAGGTGTAGGAATAAGCATGATGCTTACAGAAAATGAGGGGGGACTGTTCATCCCAGCCATATTAATCTTTCCTTCCTTTTAGCGTTGATATACTTCCCATTTTTGCTGCAACCCCATTTGACAGTAATTGTATACTATTATATTTGCTTTTTATTGCTGTGTAACGAATTATCAAAAGATTACTTAACAGCTTAAAACAACACCCAATTTAACAGTTCTGTAGATCAGAAGACCAGATAGGCTCAACTGGGTTCTCTGCTTCAGGCTTCACAAATCTGAAGTCAAGGTGTCAGAAAGTCTGAACTCTTAACTGGAGACTGGTGAGAAATCTGTTTCCAAGCTCATTGCAGTTATTGGCAGAGTTCAGTTCCTTGGGTTGTAGGACTGAGGTTCCTGTTTCCTTGTTGGCTATCAGCAGGAAGCTTCTCTCATCTAGAGGATGCTTGCATTCCTTGCTACATGTCCTTCTCCATTCTCAAAGTCTGCAATGCCTGTCAAATCCTTTTTTATTCTTTGAATCTTTTTGACTTCCTCTTCTGGAACTAGATGGAGAAAACTGTTTTCTGCTTTTAAAAAGGGCTTATATGATTTTATTTTATATTAGGTATGCTTGGGTAATCTATTTTAAGGTCAACTGATTAGTAACTTTAATTATATCAGCAAAATGCCTTTTGCCATGCTATGTAACATAATAATGAGAGTAACAAGAATTGCTGGAGATTTTGGGGGCATCTTAGAATTCTGCCTACCACATTTACACTTGTTATTTGGGAATATCCTCAATAGGTATGTTGTTCTCCACAGAGCTCAATTGTAAGCTGCCTGAAGATAGGAAGTTCTCTTCTACTTCACCAAAGTTCTCCATAGCATTTGTAACAGCCTATTTTTGTTAAATACATTTTGAATTAAATTACTTTGCTCTAGAGGGAGAAGAATGAAATGTGTCTGTTGTCTTGAAGGTTTTTATTCATTAAATTTGGGCCTTCAGTTCTAAAGCTAAGTGAAATGTCATTCAGCTGTCTAGAAACATTCAGACTGATCCAGCTAAACTGTCCAGTTATTTCAGGCAATCTGCTTTCGTGCTTGGAGGGTGATTGCTGTGGGACATTGGGCTTTAGAATGCAAATTTCTGAAATATAGAGAAGAAAGTCATGCATGTTTTCTGGGATGTCTTCTATTGTTAAGCTCAATAAATAAAGCTGAAATAGAGATAAAATAACATGTTTATGAGTTTTATTGTATTGGTGGATCTGACCTTTATCTTCTAATTTTATTATATGAATTAAAAATTCAGACTATCTTTCCAATTTTTTGGATGATGCAAATGTTTTGAAAAAATTTCAAAACTCCTATTACTAATAAAGGTGGGTTAAATGTATTTTAAAGCAGTACAGTAGACATTTCCTTCTATGAGAAGGAACATATGCATGCCAAACTCTGGTATCATCAGATGGTTAGCTGTGTCATAAAAGGGGAAGAGAAGGGAAAGAGAATTATCTTTAAGAAACATATTTTTTCTAGGAAAAGTGGGAGAGAAACCTTGAGGCTATAGACAAAAACATCATGAGGGATAAGAAATTCGTTCAGATGGTGATTATAAACAGCATTTGAGAACTGAATCAGAAAAATAGGAAAGGTAATAACCTCCTGCCCTATCATTGGCATTAATTGTCCTGAAGAGTCTTCAGTTATATTTTATACCTCTGAATGGATCATTTTTTATAAAGATTTTATTTATTTATTTGACAGAGAGAGGGCCATAGAACAGAAGTGGGGTAAACAGTATGGGAGAGGGAGAAGCAGACTTCCCACTGAGCAAGGACCCTGTTGCAGGGCTTGTTCCCAGGACCCTGGGATCATGACCTCAGCCAAAGGCAGCTGTTTAACCGACTGAGCCACCCAGGTGCCCCAGATCATTATTATTTTATATGAGCTTTATTTGCAAGTTGGAAAATCCTCTGCCAAAAGGGATTTATACCTTCCCAGCTATTTCCTATCTCAACTCCAAATCCAAGATTATCACCATTTTAACCCTTTATAATATCAACAATGAAGGCAGAACATGTGTTTTAAATTTCTTAAATGAATGTGCAAATGATATGGTGTGCTTTTTTTCTGTAGAGAAAGTTGATAGCCAGGTGCATCTGATATCCTCAGCAAATTTATGTTGGAGTTGGCAAGTTTTTTAGAGTCCCTGTTACCTGGTGGCCATTCGTCTAATCACTAACTTCCTTTATGATTAGTCCTAAAAATTAGCTTCCTCTAAGGCACACAAAAATGGAGTAATCATCTTTCATATTCCAAGGTGATGCTGCCAACATTTATTATCTACACCATATTTGTTGTCACAGCAAACTTGTGCTTGACTTGTTTATAGAGATGAGAGTTTGAATCATGTCTTCCTCAGTTGCCTTTTTTGGCCAGTGACAACAAAAAGACAGTAGAAATAAAAAAGCTGTATCCATGACTATGCAGATAGCAGTTCTGTGTTTCTTTCAAGGAGGCAATATTAAGAAATGAATCTTAAGAGTATAAAGACTTTGTGCAAATGCAGTGTTTTGTAGTACCACGTGTTTCCAAATAGCCCCTAGGTCTCTGTAAAGATCTCTTCACAGTGGAACACATGATATAACACTGACTTGTTCACTTTTTATGTTTTACCATTGCCTTTCTTACATTTTAAATGAAACCTTTCCATAAATCCGTCTTTCTGGAAAGTGGTATATTTAAACTCAGCAGTGGTACTTAATGATACAAGAACATTTCTTTTTCTTCTCTTTAGTGCCACTATCTAGAACAGAATAAGAACAATCTATAATAGCAAGAAGTTAAGTTCTTTGAGGAGTTTTCATTAAAATTGCAGAAATGGGTGAGCTTGTGTATTTGCTAAACTGAATTTAAAATAGCTGACTAGGGATAGCATGGGTAGACTCTGCTGTTTTCTTATGAACTTACTACAGAAAAGGCTATAGAAATGTCATGGATTACTTGTGGCATCATTAATATTTTAAAATGTGGCATTATAAAATATTTAAATGTAAATATTTTGATGTGAGCATCTTAATACAATTGCAGCACAGTAAGATTAGAAAGGTCTCAAATGCAGCATTTTAATTAAATCCATAAAGAACCCTCCTTTAACTTCTATGCAAGCTCTTGTTTAAATCCAATATAATACTTGCATTTCATTGATTGCTTCCATAAATTATATGTCTTGTAGTCACACTTTTTCCCTTTTTTTTTTCAGAGACAAATGATAATTCTTCCACTTGGAGTTTTCCCTAAGCAACTTATTACAATATTAAGTTTGCAAGGACTGGTTACATGAAACTTACTGATCATATGTATATACTTCTTTGGGTTTGGAGGGACAAGTTTCCTATAGTGTCATGCACAAGGTTTTGTGTTTTGATGGAGCCAATGAAAATATTTTACCTACTTTTAACATATTTACTATATTTTTATTTTAGCACTGTGATTTTCTACAGAAAAGTGTCTTATAGAGACTTTGTCATTATTGTCAGGAGTGGCATTTTCTGAGTGTCTTAGTGGGAATAAAATAGAGAATAGATAGAACACACTTAGAATGCAAGTGTGTTCAAACTATGTGTACATATATATATGTATATGTATATATACATATATATATACACATATATGTGCGCATGTATATGTCTGTTTCCTTATGTAAGTACAAACTATGGTGATAAACAGCTGGTACATTAATATTTCATTCATTTTTTTCACTTATTTCTTCATTCTTTCCTTCATCCACTCAACAATCACTCACTAGGCATTTCCTATGTGCCAGGCACTGTGCCAGGTTTTGCAGAATAGAACAAAGAAACAGATACAATCTCTATCCTCCAGAAGATTACATCTAACTCAGGAAATAGATAAGCAAGATAAGTCTTTTATTACTACCTAATACCTATTTTGGATTTCTTCCTTGCCCTGTACTGTGCTCAGTCCCAGATGTATTTTGTGATCAGTCTAAGGTTTGGACTTAGAGTCTAGGCCTCAGACTTCATGGCCACTCTGTCCTCTACTTTCCCAGCCTTCCCTGGAGTCAGTGCTGGCCATGTGAGTCAATTCTGGCCCATGAAACACAAGTTAAAATAAATTTTCTGGGAGGAATTTTTTGTTTTTGTTTTTGTTTTTTTGCCTAGAAACACTTTTATTGTCCTGGTAAATGAAGCAACACTGATGGCACAACCCCCTCTCTTCTCTTTTACCACCTTCTTTTGTCTTAAATGTGCATATGAAGCATTATCAGATACCTGGTAACCATGAAGGAAGACCAGGAGAATCCCAGAGATACCATGGAACTGACCAGTGCTGACAGTCTCTTCTCTCTAGACTTATTATTATGTGAGAAAAATACATTTTTATGTATTTGAATCACTATTAGTTAGATTCTCTGTTACTTCAAGTAAATTGAATCCTAATACAAAGAGTAAGCGGACAATTACAGTACATTAATAAATGCTATGATAGGGTAAGTAAAGGTGCTGTTTGAAAGTTAAAGCTGTTATAGCATAGGGAACTGCCATTAACCTTCAACCTAGAATTATAACAATTTAGGTACTTGAAAGAGGGGTTAACCATTGCTCAGTCCTTAGGGATAATTTGGTTGAAAGAAAGAACATATATGCTGGTTTGCTCAAGGGATTTGCAGTCCATTTAAAATTTGATTGCTAGTTCATGCCAGGTAAGCAAAGAACTGGGACCTCACCCTATTTTTGATCTCCCCTGTAGAATTGCTTTTGCCAACTTGCCCTCTGACATTACATCACTTGAGTACTTTGAGGGTGTTAAAAGAAATAGTCCTATGAGACACATTGTCACACTTAGTGTAAGAGTGCTATGGAGGGTGAAGTCTACTGCTTCATGCAGTTTACTTCCTTTCAGATCCAGGTGAAAAACATTTCACTGTCCTTTGTATCAGGAAGAGTTGTGCTTCTTCTAAGGAACTGGTCGGTTTTATCTTATGGACACTAAGAAGCACATAATTGTTTTCCTTCCTGGTATGACTGATGTAATTCCCAATTTTTGACTTGCTTCCAGCAAATAAATAGGTATCAGACTTCTTCCTTCATTCCTCCTCCTTTCCCTCCTCCCTCCCTTCTTTTTTTCTGCTAATCTCATTCATGGGTTCATCTTATTATTATTATTTTTTTTTTTTAAGAGAGGGAGAGAGAGGTGAGCGGGGAGGGGCAGAGAAAGAGAGGGAGAGAAAGAAAATCTTAAGCAGGCTGCATGCCCAGCACTGAGCCTGACATCATGACCTGAGCTAAAGTCAAGAGTTGGATGCTTAACCGACTGAGCCACCCAGGTGCCCCCATCTTATGTTTCTTACTTGCATGTTTCTTTTCCCTTCCTAATTTATTCCCATTTTAAAATTTGGTTTTCTTATATTTTGTGGTATTGCATGAATTTTTGCTAAATGTTTCATATCCTTGCTGGTATAAGGCAGGATATGTGTGCATATATACAAGCCAGAACACATGAGAGGAAGCATTTTGCCCGTAGCACTTCAAAGTAAAACATTTTTTCTGTTGCTTGAGATAAGTGAGTTTAGAGTAGGAGTTCCTTTGAAACTATGTCCTCAACATGACTCTTAATATTAATTAATATTAGATTAATTATTAATTATAATTAATTATTAATTAATTAGTATTAGAGGAAATGCTTTTAAACTTCCCCAAGCCTCTCCCTGCACTCCCCTCCCCTGGTTAACTTTATTTTGGCTTAAAACTGTTTTTGGTTGAGAAAGTCTGCAATTGATAGTTCTCACAGCAGTGTTTGCAATTAATGTAGAAGCTTGGGGAGAGGAGGTTGGGGAATGTGTAAGGAAGATCTTCCTTTTTCTTTTTTGCTTCTTTAAGTTGTAACACCAAGTCAGACTTTTTGTGACCTTAAAGTGTTGGTTTGACATTATCTTGCAATCTGAGTGCTATCAGTTAAAATACTTTTCTTTTATTATCAGGGAAATTAATAGCAACCAAGTGTCTGAGCTGGAATATTTATTATATTCTGATGTCTAGCCCTTTTAAACTTAATAATGGATTAATTTAATGTTAACCACACAAATAGTTGCATAGGATTTGTTATAAGAGATCTTGAGAAGATGAGTAATTTTTTTTTTTTATGAAGCCAGAGATATTTTTTCCTGAAAATTTTAGCGATTGCTATAAGACTTTAAGGAAATGGGCATATTTTGAACAATGAAGGAAATAGGATAGAAAAATCCTAGTCAATTAGGAATTTGCCCCCCACCCTCCAGCATCCAAAGAGATTTTAAAAGAACCCAAGGGAACTCTGGCTTCCTGAGTAGGATGGTAAGCAAGTAGGGGAGGCATTTCTTCATTCATTTATTGCTATTCTGTCTCATCATAGAGACTGAGGTGAAGGTAGGGGAATTTGGTGGCTTTGCATGGAAGAGGAGAGTTGGGTTGGATCCCACCCTCCCTGACAAATCTGACTAGGCATTTTGCCAAAGACAGCTGCTCAGCACTCATTTTTTCTATATCCATGAGAGGGCAAGGCTTCCTTTACCTGTGGCTGAACTCTCTGTTTCTCTGTTGTATGGAATCAGTGCTGACAGGGAGAAGAATCTCCCTGGGGTAGGGAGTATCACACAGTCCCCCTCCATCCCCAACACACATATACGCAAACACAGAAGAGAAATTGTCACATTAGGTTTATCTACCTCTCTGACCCTTAGGGAGCCTGGAGCAGATATTCTGCTACTCCAGATATTGAGGATGTGAAAATTAGAGGCTGGGAGTATTGGAGCTGGCAGGAATAGCATTTAGGTAAAGCACATTTCATTTGTAAGGATATTAAATATTTATTTAGGAAACATGGCTGAGATTATATTCTGAGATATATACGTCTTTTATTCTTCCTATAGTTCCCATTTTTTCTTCCATGGAGTCAAATGAATAATGTGCTTTTTTGTGTTTATTTTCCCAGGGGGTGAATGCAGCAGGCCAACCAGCAGAGTGATGTAGGCCAAATATTTCCCTTCCTGGCGTCTGTTTCATCAAGACTCAATCCAAGTGTTAGAGTATTTATAGGTACAGACAATGTCTCATGCAGGAGGAAGGAAAGTAGAGCTTTACCTCAGGTTAGTGAGAGAGTCCCCCAAAGTCTGCTATAGCACCAGCAAAGTCACAGAGGATGGGAGGAGGGGGTGAACCTCTGAAATTCTTGCCTTTCCTCACACAGCTGGCTGAGACGATATTTATCATCCTTTTCTTAGGACTTGTTAGTCCAGAAGTTCACTTGAATCTTCAGAATCTTTTGCAAGGCTGCCTCTGGTCCTGTCTGCCTTTCTACTGCACACAGCTACTTTCTCTCAGTGGCTTTGCTGCTTATTCCTGTGGTCCTGCTGGCAAGCAGAGCAAAGCTTTCCTGGGCTCTGCAGACCCATAGAACTCTGTCTCTGTCTCTCTCTTCTTTCCATCCAGGAGAAATCCCCTCCCCTTTCCCACCCACCCCCTTCTTTTTTTTCTGCGGGGGAAATCTCTTTCCCTTTATGTTTTTGGCTAATACAGTGTCACTGTTTGAAAATCCTCTTCTTTTCACCTCCTCTACAGAGCTCCAAATCTTAGGCTTTGAAGATAATAGGAAGATTGGAGGCTTCTTTCTTCCTTTTTCCATATTTAGTTTGAGCAAGGAACACAGTTTGGTACTTATTTGAATTAAGGGAAGAGAAAGGGGAAAGTGCAAATAGAAAAAACCCTGCAGGTCAGTATCTCAAAATATTACCCTAACCAAATGGGGCATTATGAGGTAGTTATATAAGATGAACAGACAAAACACAGGGAATTTGGCAAATATTTACTGATCCCATCTGTCTTGAAACTATTAGAAATACAGACTTCCCTCTCTTCCCACCAAGGCTTGTATGTTTTTAATATTTTTTCAAGTTGGGTGGTGGTGGGGTATTTCAAGCCCTTAGTAAGTGAATGTAAAAGCTGCTAAAGACCATGAAGCCAGAACATGATTGCAGTTTGCAATCTATTGGTCTACTAGCTTACAACTAATATGGGGGATAAGGAAGGGAAAAGAACAGTACAGAAAATAGAGGTAGGGGAATGCCATTCCCTCCACATTTTTGGAAGATGCAAAGTTTAATCTCTTCTTAATATGAAAAAAGCTATTAAAAACATTTTAATTTACAATAACTTTTTAAGAGTGGCCCTATAGCCCCTTATTATTTCTGATCAGTACTCTTTCTATTTAACTTTTGATTTTTTTTCCAGATTTCTTTTTCAATTTTGAGCTTCTATTAAATCAAGTTTTCATATATTAGTTTTACTTGAAAGGTTTTTGATTTAGTCCTTTACCTGAGGACTAAGCTTTGATGCAAAGCTGGGCTTTTATGAAGTCTATCCCTCCTCTGTAGATCAGCTCCTTTTGTTTATACCTGGGCATGAGATGTGCTCAACGACCCACTGAGACATATAAAGAAAAGATCTCTGAAAAGTAGAGAAAATGACTGTGCTGGCAGCTCCTGAAATTCTCCCCCAGATTGTGGCTAAACCAATTTAAAATGTCCCTACTACATTGCCCATAGCTGATGTATCTCCAGGAGGGCTACCTTCCCAGGAGCTGGTACTGGCACTGCTGTGGTTTGGGTTAACGTGATCCTGGTGAGGAGGTGTTCCTGTTTTTGACTATGTTCAATTTCTGCTGTATTCTGAAAGAGGTGAGGGATGCCTATTGATCCAAGAGGGCCCTTGCCAAAATGATTCCACATGTGCTTCCAGCAGAACTCTTGATGTCTGCCGTGTGTTATGACCAGACGTGCACCAATCCCAGGGCACTTTTTAATTGGAATGACTGTTCAAACAGTAAGCATGATTTCACAATTTTCATTTCCCTCTAACTATACTCTAGGCCTTTGCTCTTTAAGTAGGAGAAAGAATAATTGATTTTTCAATATTGAATTCTCTTTTCCATAGATTGTTTTTAAAGAAATTCAGGAAAATGAGAATGGTTGACTCAGTTATCTATACTATCTATACTAGAGTAAATTAGCAGATTATGAAAAACAAAGGAAGCTCTTCTGATCTTATTACTACTATAGTCTTACCATAAAACCTGCCTTCTCTTCTTATACAAAAGCTTCTCAGGTAAACAGATTCTGAACTCAAGGGTATTTTAAGAAAAGGTGTCAATTGAAAGGACTCTTTAAAAAGAAACTAAGGAGTTTGGTCCTCTATTCGTGATCACTTCAGACTTCCTTCTGGCTGTTGTAGAAGCGACTTTAGGTATGGGTTAAGAGTTCAAATTCCAGCAGCCTGATGATTCTAGCTGGATCATCTTAAGCAGGTTGTTTAACTACTCTTTGCCCAGTTTTCTCATCTGTAAAATGGGAAGAAAGATAATGGATTAAATGAGGTATTACTTTCTAGGAGCTTTGAAAATTCCTGGCACCAGGTTGACTATGACTATGACGTTACCCACTAGACTTTTCCCTTAGATTGACTCACAGTCTGGTAGCCTCACCATAAGTAATCTCACCCTTGTGTTTCAAATCCAACTGTGAAAAGGGGAAAGAAATTCAATGATCTGTCTTACTATTTCCTGGGGTTTTAGGTCTATTATTACTAATTAACATTTCTGTAGATTCAGTTGTTTACAGAGAATTTTTACCTTCTTGATAGAGTTTTATCCTTACAATACTCTTGTGACATTAAAAATTTGTAGGAGATAATGTCAGCAAGGTGTTGGAATAGGAGTTTTCAAGTGTTATCCCCTCACAGAACATTTATTTGAATAATTACCCACAAATGAGAAAACCTTTGTGTCAGTCTGGGAGTTCCAGCATACTGTTGTCGAAAAAAAAAAATCCAAGAATAAATGCTTTGAAGAGAGTAAGGACAGTTTCACTTTATTTACATCACTCTTTCTTCAAGTTTCACTTTATGTGTACATCACTCTTTCATCAAGATGGCACAACCCATTGCCAATAGAGAACCCTTCATCCTGAGATTTCTCCCATGGGGGAAAGTGAGAGCATGGTCGATGAGTGCATGGCTTTTGCAGCTTGCAGAATGTTGCCAAAGAGATCCACATTTTCCTTACCCCACCCAGAATACTAAAGTTATATATATGCCCAAGGGGCTGGGAGATATTGGGAACATAGCAGCCAGGGCTCAGAACCCATCAAAGGGACATATATCTAACTAACTGCTTTGTGGTACTTATCAGGAAGACCACCCATAAGCTGAGGGCCACATCTTGCATACAGATGTTCCTAGCTGGCTCATGAGCATACCCAATGCTCTGTGTGCCTTACCTGCCCATCTTGTAGCTGACTACCTGTGTGTACCCCTGCAGATAACAATCAGAGCCTTTGAAAACAGCTAGTACATATGTGCAGAAAGCAAGCCTGATTCTACTGGATTGGGAGAAAGCATACAGACTTGAGCAATTTAGGACACTTCTTGGTGAAAGGAAATAGGAGGCTCTCAGCTCTTGGCCTGATACTGCAGAATTGAGAGAAGGCATATAATCTTATGACTTCCCCTTCAAGGGGGAACAAGAAGTGTAGAGTGGGTACATCCATAGAAAGGATCTGAGAAATCCTCAGAATCCCTAAGTAGGTTGACTAGTGATGGTATATCTCTGCTAACAGCAGTCATTAAAGAATATAGCAATGCAAGACTTCAAGGAACATCAAAATGAAGTAACAAAACACAATTAAATGAACACAATGATTTTTCAATAACTGACACCAATGAAATGGAGATCTACAAATTATGTGACAAAGTATTTAAAAAAATAATCTTAAGGAAGCTCAGTGAGCTACAAGAGAACACAAATAAAAAACAAAATCAGGAAATAATACATGAAGAATAATGAGAAGTTCTCATTATTCTCATTATTCCTATCTCAGAGATAGGAATGAAAGAAAAAAAAAACAAACAAACAAATACTGAAGCTGAAGAATACAATGAATAGAATTTTAGAAATGCAACAGAGAGTGTCAAAGTTAAACTTGACTAAGCAGGAGAAAGAATCTATGAACTTAAAGACACAAATATTTGAAATTATCCAGTCAGAGGACAAAAAATAAAAAAAAAATATTGAAAAAGAGTGAAGAAAGCCATATAATATATATGACATTATTAAGAGAAATAATTTACAAATTATGAAAATCTCAAAAGAAGAGGAGAAGAAGGAAAAGCATAAAATTTATTTAAAGAAATAATAGCTAGGGGCGCCTGGGTGGCTCAGTGGGTTAAAGCCTCTGCCTTCAGCTCAGGTCATGATCCCAGGGTCCTGGGATCCAGCCCCACATCAGGCTCTCTGCTCAGCAGGGAGCCTGCTTCCTTCTCCCTCTCTGCCTGTCTCTCTGCCTACTTGTGATATCTGTCTGTCAAATAAATAAATAAAATCTTTTAAACAATTAAAAAAAAAAGAAATAATAGCTAAAATCTTTCCAAATTTGGGAAGAAATATGGACATGATCTCTCACCAGATTGAACCCAAAGAGGTCTTTACTGAGACATATCATAATAAAACTGTCAAAAATCAAAGATAAGAAGAGAATTTAAAAACAGCAAGAGAAAAAAAAATCATCACATAAAAGGGAATCCCAATAAGGGTGTTAGAGAGCTTTCCAACAGAAACTGCATGCTAGCAGAGGGTATGGTGATATATTTAAAGTGCTGAAAGAAAAAAAAACAAATGCCAGCGAAGAATGCCTTACCCTGCAAAGCTGTCCTTCATAAATGAAGGAGAGATAAAGACTTTCCCAGACAAAAATAGCTGAGGGAGTTCATCACCACTTGATTTGCCTTACGAGAAATTCTAAAAGGAATTATTCAAATGATAACTAATTAGTAACTTGAAAACATGAAAGTATAAATCTTACTGGTAAAGATAAGTATATGGTCAATTCAGAATACTCTGATAGTGGTGTGTAAATCACTTAACTCTAGTATAAAGGTTTTATGACAAATGAATTAAAAATAATTATAGCTCTAATAATTTGTTAATGGAGAGACGACATAAAATATTAAACTGTGACATCAAAAGACAAAATATGTTGGGAAAAGTAAAAAGTGACATTTTGTATGCAAATGAAGTTAAGTTTTTATCAGCTTAAACAAGACTGTTACACGTAAAAGATAAACATCTCTTATTTTAGAAGCCTTATGGTAACCACAAAGCAAAAACCTATAGTAGATACACAAAAGATTAAGAGAAAAAAATCAAAGAATACCACTATGGAAAATCATTGTCTCACAAAGGAAAATATCAAGAGAAGAAGAAAAAAATAAAGGAGCTATAAACCAACCAGAAAATAATTAATAAGATGTCAATATTTACCTTTTACCTTTCAATAATTAATTTAAAGGGAAATGAATTAAATTTTCTAATCAAAAGACATAGAATGGCTTAATGTATAGAAAATAAGAATCAAATATATGCTGCTTACAAGAGACTCACTCCAACCATAAGGTCATACATAGGCTCAAAGCGAAGGGATAGGAGAAGTTATCCCATGCAAAAGGAAACCAAAAGAGATGAAAGGTAGCTATACATATCTCAGACAAAATAGACTTTGAGTTGAAAACTGAAAAAAAGAGACAAAGAAGATCATTATATAATGATAAAGGGATGGATTCATTAAGAGGATATAACAATTTAAATATATATGCATGCAACATGGAAGTACCTAAATATATTAAGCAGATATTAACAGATATGAAGGCAGAACAAGACACAATAATAGTAGCAGACTTCAGTACTTCACTTTCAACAATAAATAGATCATCCAGACAGAAAATAAAAAAGCAAACATTAGTCTTGAACTATATTTTAGACCAGATGGACCTGAAAGATATATAAAGAACATTTCTTCTAATAATGGTAGAATACACATTCTTCTCAAGTGCAGACAGGAAATTTTAAAAGTTGAAATTTTATTAAGTATCTTTTCCAACCACAGTATTATGAGAATAGAAATGAATAACAGGAAGAAAATTGGAAAATCCACATATATGTGGAAATTAAAAAAACAAAAAACAAAAAACAACGAGCTCCTGAAAACTGGATCAAAGAAGAAATCAAAAGAGAAATCAAAAAAATCTTGAGACAAATGAAAATGGAAACACACCATACCAAAACATATGGGATGCAACAAAAACAGTTCTAAGAGGAAAGATTATAGCCTACATTATGAAAAAAGAAAGAACTCAAATAAATAGTATATCTTTAACCCCAAGGAATTAGAAAAAGAAGAAACTAAACCCAAAGTTAGCAGAAAGGATGACAAAGATCAGAGCAGAAATAAGTGAAATAGAGACTAGAAAGATAACAGAAAAGATCTATAGAACTAAAAGCTGTTTTTTTAAAAAAGATAAATAAAATTGACAAACCTTAGCTAGACTAACTGCAAAAAAAGAGAAGACTCATAAAGAAATAAGAAATGAAAGAGGAATCATTAAAACTGACACAACACAAATACAAAGAATTGTAGAAAACTACTATGAACAATTACAGGCCAACAAATTGATTAAATTAGAAGAGATGGACATATTCCTAGACACATACAACTTATCAACACTGAGTCATGAAGAAATAGAAAATCTGATTAGATCAATAATGAGTAAGGAAATGGAATCAGCAAACAAAAATTTCCCATCAAAGAAAAGTTCAGGATCATATGGCTTTATGGGTGAATTTTACAAAATATTTAAGGAAAAATTTTTGTTTAAGATTTTATTTACATGCATGTGTGCCAGAGAAAGAAAGAGAGAGTGAGAGTAATTGAGAGTGAATGAGCACAAGTGGGGTGGGGGGCAGAGAGAGAGGGAGAAGCAGACTCTTCACGGAGCAGGGAGCTGGATGAGGAGGCTCCATCTGAGGACTCTGAGATCATGACCTGAGCTGAAAGCAGAGGCTCAACCAACTGAGCCACCCAGGCACCCCTATTTAAGGAAAAAATATCAGGAGTCCTTCTCAAACTCTTCCAAAAAATAGAAAAGGAGGGAACACATCCCAACTCACTTGAATTACCCTGATACCAAAGTCTGACAAGGATACTACAAGGAAAGAAAATCATAAATCAATATCCCTGATGAACATAAATGCAAAAATCCTCAACAAAATATTAGCAAACAAAATTCAATAACACATTAAAGATTATACAGCATGATGAAGTGGAATTTATTCCTAGGATATGAGGATGGTTCAACATAGGCATATCAATAAATGTGATAAACCATAGAAAGAAAGAAAAATCATATGATCATTTAAATAGATGCATAAAATATATTTGATAAAATCAACATGCTCTCATGATACAAATGCTCAACAAATTAGGTATAGAAAGACTGTACCTAGGCATAACAAAGGTCATATGTGACAAGCCCATAGCTAACATCATACCCAAATGTGAAAAGCTGAAAGTTTTTTCACTAAGAGCAAGAACAATCAAGGATGCCCACTCTGAGCACTTCTGTTCAATATAGTACTGGAAGTCGTATCCAAAGGAATAGAAAAAAGAAATAAAAGGCATCCAAATTAGAAAGGAAGAAATAAAAGTCTCTGTTTGCAGATGACATAATTTTATATATAGAAAACTCTGGAGACACTACCAAAAACCTCTTAAAACTAATAAATGAATTCAGTAAATTTCAGGATACAAAATCACTATACAAAAATCAGTTGCAGTTCTAAACACCAGCAACAGATTATTTGAAAATAATTAAGAAAATAATCCCACTTACAATAGCCTTTTTAAAACATAATAAATACTTAGGAATACATTTAACTAAAGAGGTTAAAGATGTGTACACCAGAAACTGTGACACTGATGGAAGAAATTAAAGGCACAAATACATGGAAAAATATTCCTTGCTCATGGATTGGAAGAATTAATAATATTAAAATATCCAGGGGTGCCTGGTTGGCTCAGTCATTAAGTGTCTGCCTTCGGCTCAGGTCATGATTCCAGGGTCCTGGGATCGAGCCCCACATGCTTGGCAAGGGGACTGCTTCTCCCTGTCCCACTCCCCCTGCTTGTGTTCCCTCTCTCGCTGTGTCTCTGTCAAATAAATAAATAAAATCTTAAAAAAAAATATATCCACACAGCTCAAATCCATCTATAGATTCAATGTAATTCCTTTCAAAACTCCAATGGTTTTTTTCACAAAAATAGAAAGAAAATACTAAAAATCATATGGAACCACAGAAAACCCAGAATAGCCAAGGAAGTCTTGAGAAAGAAGACAAAGCTGGAGGCATCACATTTCTTGATTTCAAACTGTATTAGAGCTACTTAATCAAAACAGTATGGTACTGGCATAAAAGCACATACATAGACAAATGGAACATAATAGGAAGCCCAGAAATAAATCTGTGTATATACTGTCAAGGGTATATTATAAAATTAATCTTTGGCAAGGGTGCCAAAAATACCCAATGGGGAAAGATCGCATCTTCAATAAATGGTGTTTGGAAAACTTGATATTCATATGAAAAAGAGTAAAACTGGACTCTTACCTTACACCACTCACAAAAACTAACTTGAAATGGATTAAGGACCTAAACGTAAGCATTATAACTATGAAACTACTGGAAGTAAACATAGAGAAATAGCTCCTTGACATTGTTCTTAACAATAATTTTTTGGATAGGACATCAAAAGCAAAGGCAACAAAAACAAAAATAAACTGTCAGACCCCATCAAACTACAGAGTTTCTTCACAGCAAAGGGACAAATCAATAGAATGAAGGTGAAAACTTATGAAATAGGGGAAAATATTTGCAAACCATATATCTGATGAAGGATAAGTTTCTAGAAAATAAGGAAAGCATACAACTCAACAGCAAATAAATTAGATTAAATAATGGACAAAAGATCTGAATAGACATTTTTCCGAAGATACACAAATGACCAACAAGTATATGAAAAGGTGCTCAGAATCATTAATTAAGGAGATGCAAATCAAAACCACAATGAGTTACTGCCTCACATTTGTTAGAATGGCTATTAAGATACAAGAGAAAACAAGTGGCAAGAATGTGGAGAAAAGAGAACACTTATACATTGTTGGTGGGAATATAAATTGATACAGGAATTATGAAAAGTGGTATGGGGATATTCCCTGAAGTTAAAAATAAAACAACAATATGATCCAGCAATCTGCTTTTGGGTATATACCTGATACACACAAAATCAGTATGTTGAAGAGTTACCTAAACTCCTTTGGTCATTACAACATTATTCACAGTAGTGAAGATATGGAAACAACCTAGTATCTATCTATGGATGAATGCTTAAAGAAAATGTGACAAAATAGAAGCCATAAAATAGAAGGAAATGTTGCCATTTGCCACAACTTGATAAAACTTAAGGACATTTTGCTAAGTGAAATTAGTCAGACAAAGACAAATATTGTATGATCTCACTTATGTGTGGAATCCTGCTCGGACTCCCCCACCAAAAAAAAGAAGTTGAACTCACTGAAACAGTGGTATGAGTTGGTTTAGGCAGGCTATGGGAGAAATGGGAAAAGAAAGGGGAAATGGGGAGATGTTGGCCAAAAGTTACCAACCTTAAATTATAATATGAGGGGCGCCTGGGTGGCTCAGTGGGTTAAGCCACTGCCTTCAGCTCAGGTCATGATCTCAGGGTCCTGGGATCGAGTCCCGCATCCGGCTCTCTGCTCAGCAGGGAGCCTGCTTCCCTCTCTCTCTCTCTCTCTCTGCCTGCCTCTCTGTCTACTTGTGATCTCTCTCTGTCAAATCAATAAATAAAATCTTAAAAAAAAAAAAGAAAATTATAAGATGAATAACTTCTTGGGATCTAAGTTGTGGCATGATGACTATAGTTAATAATACTGTATTATACTTGAAATTTGCTAAGAGAGAAGATCTTAAGTATTCTCAGAACACCAACAAAAAATGGAAGCATGTGAGGTGGTGGGGTGATGGGTGTGTTAACTAACTTTGTTATAGTAATCATTTCACTGTGTATGAATATAATAATCACATTGTGTAGTTTATTTTTTAAATTATTTTTCTTTTAAGACTTTATTTATTTGATATATATAGAGAGAGCACACAAGCAGGGGGCAGTGGCAGGCAGGGGGAGAAGCAGGCTCCCTGCTGAGGAGGGAGACCGATGCAGGACTCTATCCCAGGACCCTGAGTTCATGACCTGAGCCGAAGGCAGACGCTTAACCTACTGAGTCACCCAGGTGTCCCAACATTGTGTACTGTAAATATATACAATTTTATTTTTCAGTTATACCTCAATAAAACTGGGGAAAATGTTGGTAGAAGATATCTGTATAAGATGCCATGATTTGACACCCTTTCTGGTAAAATTACATAATAATGCTAAATGAGATATATATAAATGGGCAGTACCAAAAAGACTAGGCTCAGGTCAAAAAAGAGAAGGATATTTTTACTAGCAGACACAGCTCAGAAACACAGTGTGAGGGTTACACGGTTGAGTTGCTGGGCTGTGGACTCAGAAGCAGAACAATGGCAGTAAGATTTAGTAAACTTTGGAGAATATGGTCTCACATGTTTTCACATAAAATGGAGAACTAAAATCCAGGCTCTAGTTTAAAACTAGAGACTACAGTAGACAATTCTGCCCATAGAATGACCACCATTGCTGCCTAGAGCTATGGCTCATAAGAAGCAGTGGGCCCAAGAGAAATCCATCAAAGTTCTAGGCTTCATCCAGGATCTAATCAAGCTCCCTTTCCACACATTTTCTTGGCTGTATGGGCAACAACCTCATATCACAATAAGTCATTGGGGACCTGGTGTGGAATAGGGCCTTAATGGGTGATAGGAGAGAGGAGGAAGCATTGGATGTAAAAACACCTGACAAGGAGGAGTAAGTTTGTATTAAATTTAACAAGAAAGGGACTGTTGATGATCTGAGCCATGGTAGTTTCACAGAATGGTGGATCCAAATACCATAATAGAATAGGTAGGGAATTGAGGGTGAAATGAGGAATTAGAGAGTGAGTGTCAATATCTTTTTTCAAGAAATACAGACTATGCCTCTCCTGTGGAGAGTCAGGTTGAGGGGATGCTGAAGGGACTTTATCATGCTTATATGCCAATGGAAGGGACCAGTAGAGAGGCATCAGTGGAAAGTCCAGCTTGAGGCCTAAGGTGGTAGAGGCAGAGATGACAGAGCAAGTTCCTTAGAAGAAGCCTGTGATTCTTTGGGCTAAAGCAGATGGGAAGTGGAGTCTTTTTTTTTTTTTTTCCCCAAAGAATAACACAATATAATGCAAGTTCCCCCTGCAGTGTTCCCCTCCCAGACATATAATTCACAGAAGCTTGCCAAGGTATTGGGATACTATGGGGACTAATGTGAATTGAGATTGCATCTGTGCCTTAGTGGGGACTAAGGTCTGAGTAGTAAGAACTCTGAGTGAATGGGGCAGTGGGTGAATTGAAGAATGAAGATGAAGCCTGGGGGAAGTAGAAGCACAGGACTTAGAGAATTTAAGGACCATCCAGGTGGAATGGCTAAGGGGAGCAGGGTCCTGTGTCAAGAAGAACCCACAGGTTCTTTATATCCATGCAGCAAAACTACAGGTTTCAAAGACACATTTTCTTACTGGTGAGAACAGAGAAAAGGATTCTCAAGGGACTAGATTTTCTGTGTGAACAAGTGGCACTTGGAACTAGCAAGATTTGTGTATTGTTAGTGTGATATTCAAACTTTTGTTCATGTTTGCAGAGCATTTAAGGTGTATTTACTTATATATCTGTCTCCCTGTGTTACACTGTACATTCCCAAATGCAGATACTATGTCTTTCTACCATGGTTAGGAATACTTGACTGAAAGCAGGGTGAGACAGATGATACAAGTACTTCATAGACGATTAAGTTTGTTAAAACTTGAAACAACATAAAAGACCATGTAAAAATCTGAAAATTAACCTTAGAACTTGAAATTAAAGCTTTGAAGACTTTAGTTTTTTGAACAAAAGCTTATTCTTAAAATATTTCTAGGATTATTTGTTTCATTGGCATTTACATAATCTTAGTTTTTTTACACTGCTCTTTTTTATTACTCATAATTGTGTGATCCATAATCAGATTTTATGTTTAAGAAAGAGTATATGATATTTGAGGAAAGATATTTACATAGTTACAATACCTTTATGAAATTTATTTTTGGTATGAAATGAATCATACCATAAGGAAAATGAGAAAGCTAAATATATTAAATAAATTATAATATTTATCCTATTATCTGCCATTTAAATGTGACTATGAATTTTTTTAAATGATCTTTTTATTTGATTTGACAGATACTGCAATGAGAATTATGTTGGTCAGACTCTTTTATGAACTGACCTTATAAGGTTCTTGAGTTTAATAAATAAACCCAGCCAGGTACCAAGAAATTCTATAGATTGAGAGGATAATGTGAATATGATAATCACCATTCAAGATAGCCCCCAATAATCCCTGTGTCCCGATATTCACAGCTTGCATAGTCCACTCCCATACTGACCAGGGCTAATCTGTGTAACTAATATGATAATGTGGAAATGACAGTGTGTGAGCTTGCAGGCAAGGTTGTAAAAGATGTGACTTGTCATCTCTTTCATATTACATGCTTTTGGGGAAGGCAGCTAGGCCCCCAACCACCCCTATAGGAAGGCCCATGTGGCAAAGAACTAAGAGGTCTTGCCAACAATCAGACTAACCTGTTAGGCATGTGAGTGAGCCACTTGGGAAATAAATCCTCCAGCCCAAGTCAAGGCTTTACATGACTAAACCCAGAAAACATCTTGACTGCCACCTTATGAAAGATCCTATGCCAGAACCATGGATTCTTAACTCACAGAAACTGTGAGATAATGTTTATCATTTCAAGCTGCTAAGTTTTGGAGTAATTTGTTATACAGCAATAGATCATTAGTACAATGTTATCAGCAAGCTTTTTATGTTCTCTTCACTTTTTCAATTAAATTGTCACTGCATGCTAATACTGCAAGCCAGATTCCTGAAAACCACAGGAGCTGACACTCCCATGAGCAGGCAAGGGATTTGTACAGAGGGAGTTCCTGCTTTTGTCCCAGGGCCAAAGCACTTAGAAAGCAGGACAAAGCAGGACTATATAAAACAAAACTAACAAACTTATAAACAAACACCAAATAACTCTTTTCCTGTTATGTAACCTGCAGTACTTGGGAGGTATGTGTTTAGTGTTTTAACTTTCAAATTGTAATTTTTAGTTTATCTTCTTGAGAAACAAGGTTACCTCCCATCTTTTAAGTGTATAAGATAACTAAAATAATATTAACATTTGGGGACTAAGTACTGAAGTACTAGCATAGGATTCTAAATTTTTTTTGTTTTACTTATTAATTATTTTTGTTAACATATAATGTATTATTTGCATCAGGGGTACAGGTCTCCTGATCCCATCTTGTTTCATTTTTTTCCTTCCCTATCCCCCAAGAAATCCCCTACCCTGCCTCTCAAATTCCTCATATCAGGGAGATCATATGATAATTATCTTTCTCTGATTGACTTTTTTCGCTCAGCATAATAGCCTCTAGTTCCAACCGCATCATTGCAAATGGCAAGATTTCATTTCTTTTGATGTCTGCACTGTATTCCATTGTATATATATACTACCTTTTCTTTATTCATTAATCTGTTGATGGACATCTAGGTTCTTTCCATAGTTTGGCTATTGTGGACATTGCTGCTATAAACATTGGGGTGCACATGCCCCTTTGGATCACTGTATTTGTATCTTTAGGGTAAATGCTCAGTAGTGTGATTGCTGGGTCATAGGGTAGCTCTATTTTCAACTTTTTGAGGAACCTCCATGCTGTTTTCCAGAGCTGGCTTCACCAGCTTGTATTCCCACGAACAGTGTAGGAGGGTTCCGCTTTCTCTGCATCTACGCCAACATCTGTCATTTCCTGACTTGTTAATTTTAGCCATTTTGGGGGCACCTGGGTGGCTCAGTGGTTTAAAGCCTCTGCCTTCGGCTCAGGTCATGATCCCAGGGTCCTGGGATCGAGCCCCACATTGGGCTCTCTGCTCAGCGGGGAGCCTGCTTTCCCCTCTCTCTCTGCCTGCCTCTCTGCCTACTTGTGATCTCTGTCAAATAAATAAACAAAATCTTAAAAAAAAATTTAGCCATTCTGACTGATGTGAGGTGATATCTTGTTCTGGTTTTGATTTGTATTTCTCTGATGCTGAGTGATGTGGAGCATTTTTCATGTGTCTGTTGGCTATCTGGATGTCTTCGTTGCAGAAAGGTCTGTTCACGACCTCTGCCTGTTTCTTGATTGGATTATTTGTTCCTTGGGTGTTGAGTTTGAAAAGTTCTTTATAGAATTTGGATACTTGCCCTTTATCTGATATGTCATTTGCAAATAAATTCTCCAATTCTGTTGGTTGTCTTTCGGTTTTGTTAACTGTTTTCTTTGCTGTGCAAAAGCTTTTGATCTTGATGAAGTCCCAATAGTTCATTTTTGCCCTTGCTTCCCTTGCCTTTGGTGATGTTTCTAGGAAGAAGTTGCTGTGGCTGAAGTCAAAGAGGTTGCTGCCTGTGTTCTCCTCAAGGATTTTGGTGGATTCCTGTCTCACATTGAGGCCTTTCATCCATTTTGAATCTATTTTTGTGTCTAGTGTAAAGAAATGGTCCAGTTTCATTCTTCTGCATGTCGCTGTCCAATTTTCCCAATACCATTTGTTGAAGAGACTGTCTTTTTTCCATTGGACATTCTTTCCTTTGTCAAAGATTAGTTGACCATAGAGTTGAGGGTCTATTTCTGGGCTCTCTGCTCTGTTCCATTGATTCATGTGTCTGTTTTTGTGCCAGTACCATATTGTCTTGCTGATAACAGCTTTGTAATAGAGCTTGAAGTCTGGAATTGTGATGCCACCAACTTTGGCTTTCTTTTTCAACATTCTTCTGGCTATTTGGGGTCTTTTCTGGTTCCACATAAACTTTAAGATTATTTGTTCCATTTCTTTGAAAAAAAATTGATGGGATTTTGATAGAGATTGCATTGAATGTGTAGATTGCTTTAGGTAGCAGAGACATTTTCACAATATTTTTTCTTCCAGTCCATGAGCATGGAACATTTTTCCATTTCTTTGTGTCTTCCTCAATTTCCTTCATGAGTACTTTATAGTTTTCTGGTACAGATTCTTTGCCTCTTTGGTTAGGTTTATTCCTAGGTATCTTTTTTGGGAGGGTACAATTATAAATGGGATTGACTCCTTAATTTCTCTTTCTTCTGTCTTGTTGTTGAAGTGTAGAAATGCAGCTGATTTCTGTGCATTGCTTTTATATACTGACACTTTCCTGTATGACTTCTAGCAGTTTTGGAGTAGAGTCTTTTGGGTTTTCTACATAAAGTATGATATCATCTGCAAAGAGTGATAGTTTGACTACTCTTTCACCGGTTCAGATGCCTTTAATTTCTTTTTGTTTTCTGATTGCTGAGGCTAGGACTTCTAGTACTATGTTGAATAGCAGTGGTGATAGTGGACATCGCTGCCATGTTGCTGATCTTAGTTGAAAAGCTCTCAGTTTTCCCCATTGAGAATGGTATTCACTGTGGGTTTTTCATAAATGGCTTTGATGATTTTGAGGCATGTACCCTATATCCCTACACTTTGAAGAGTTTTGATCAAGAAAGGATGCTGTACTTTGTCAAATGCTTTTTCAGCATCTATTGAGAGTATCAAATGGTCCTTGTTCTTTCTTTTATTAATGTATTGTATCACACTGATTAATTTGCAGATGTTGAAACAACCTTGCAGCCCAGGAATAAATCCCACTTCGTCGTGGTGAATAATTCTTTTAATGTACTGTTGGATCCTATTGGCTAGTATTTTGGTGAGAAATTTTGCATCCATGTTCTTCAGGGATATTGGTCTGTAATTCTCTCTTTTTTTTTTTATAATTTTATTTTTTATAAACATATATATATATATATTTTTTCCCCCAGGGGTACAGGTCTGTGAATCTCCACGTTTACAAACTTCACAGCACTCACCATAGCACATACCCTACCCAATGTCCATAACCCCCCCCAACCCCCCTCTGCCCAGCAACCCTCAGTTTGTTTTGTGAGATTAAGAGTCACTTATGGTTTGTCTCCCTCCCAATCCCAACTTGTTTCATTTACTCTTCTCCTACCACATTAACCCCCCATGTTGCATCTCCTCTCCCTCATATCAGGGAGATCATATGATAGTTGTCTTTCTCCGATTGACTTATTTCGCTAAGCATGATACCCTCTAGTTCCATCCATGTTGTCGCAAATGGCAAGATTTCATTTCTTTTGATGGCTGCGTAGTATTCCATTGTATATATATACCACTTCTTCTTTATCCATTCGTCTGTTGATGGACATCTAGGTTCTTTCCATAGTTTGGCTATTGTAGACATTGCTGCTATAAACATTTGGGTGCACGTGCCCCTTCGGATCACTACGTTTGTATCTTTAGGGTAAATACCCAGCAGTGCAATTGCTGGGTCATAGGGTAGTTCTATTTTCAACATTTTGAGGAACCTCCATGCTGTTTTCCAGAGTGGTTGCACCAGCTTGCATTCCCACCAACAGTGTAGGAGGGTTCCCCTCTCTCCGCATCCTCGCCAGCATCTGTCATTTCCGGACTTGTTAATTTTAGCCATTCTGACTGGTGTGAGGTGGTATCTCATTGTGGTTTTGATTTGTATTTCCCTGATGCCGAGTGATATGGAGCACTTTTTCATGTGTCTGTTGGCCATCTGGATGTCTTCTTTGCAGAAATGTCTGTTCATGTCTTCTGCCCATTTCTTGATGGGATTATTTGTTCTTTGGGTGTTGAGTTTGCTAAGTTCTTTATAGATTCTGGACACTAGCCCTTTATCTGATATGTCGTTTGCAAATATCTTCTCCCATTCTGTCAGTTGTCTTTTGGTTTTGTTAACTGTTTCCTTTGCTGTGCAAAAGCTTTTGATCTTGATATGTAATTCTCTTTTTTGATGGGGTCTTTGGTTTTGGGATCAAGGTAACACTGGCCTCGTAAGATGAGTTTGGAAGTTTTCCTTCCATTTCCAATTTTTGGGAACAGTTTCAGGAGAATAGGTATTAAATATTCTTTAAATGTCTGGTAGATATCCCCCTGGGAAGTCACCTGGCTCTGGGCTCTTGTTTGTTGGGAGATTTTTGAAGTCTGCTTCAATCTCCTTTCTATTTCTTCCTAGTTCAGTTTTGGTAGTTTGTATGTCTCTAGGAATGCGTCCATTTCTTCCAGGCTGTCAAATTTGCTGGTGTATAGTTGTTCATAATATGTTCTTATAATTGTTTGTATTTCTTTGGTGTCGGTTGTGATCTCTCCTCCATCATTCATGATTTTATTTATTTGGGTTCTTTCTCTTTTCTTTTGGATAAGTCTGGCCAGGGGTTTATCAATCTTATTAATTCTTTCAAAGAACGAGCTCCTAGTTTTGTTGATTTGTTCTATTGTTCTTTTGGTTTCTATTTCATTGATTTTTGCTCTGATTTCTGATTTCTTTTCTCCTGCTGGGTTTAGGCTTTCTTTGATGTTCTTTCACCAGCTCTTTTAAATATAGGGTTAGGTTGTGTACTTGAGGCCTTTCTTGTTTCTTGAGAAAGGCTTGTATGGCTATATACTTTCATCTCAGGACTGCCGTTGTTGTGCCCCAAAGGTTTTGAACAGTTGTGTTTTCATTATCATTTGTTTCCATGAATTTTTTTCAATTCTTCTTTAATTTCCAGTTTGACCCATTCATTCTTTAGAAGGATGCTCTTTAGCCTCCATGTATTTGAGTACTTTACAACTTTCCTCTTGTGATTGAGTCTAGCTTCAGAGTACTATGGTCTAAAAATATGCAGGGAATGATCCCAATCTTTTGGTACCAGTTGGGACCTGATTTGTGACCCAGGATGTGATCTGTTCTGGAGAATGTTCCATGTGCACTAGAGAAGAATGTGTATTCTGTTGCTTTGGGATGGAATGTTCTGAATATATCTGTGATGTCCATTGGGTCCAGTGTGTCATTTAAGGCCTTTATTTCCTTGTTGATCTTTTGCTTGGATGATCTGTCCATTTCAGTGAGGGGGGCATTAAAGTCCCCTAGTATTATCGATTATTGTCAATGTGTTTCTTTGATTTTGTTATTGATTTGTTTATGTAGTTGGCTGCTCCCATGTTAGGGGCATAGATATTTACAATTGTTAGATGTTCTTGTTGGACAAACCCTTTAAGTATGATATAGTGTCCTTCTCATCTCTTATTATAGTCTTTGGCTTAAAATCTAATTTATCTGATATAAGGATTGCCACCCTAGCCTTCTTTTGATGTCTATTAGCATGGTAAATTGTTTTCCACACACTCTCTTTAAATCTGCAGGTGTCTTTGGGTCTAAAATGAGTTTCTTGCAGACAGCATATTGATGAGTTTTGTTTTTTTATCCATTCTGATACCCCATGTCTTTTGATTGGGGCATTTAGCCCATTTACATTCAGGGTAACTATTGAGAGATATGAGTTTAGTGCCATTGTAGTGCCTGAAAGGTGACTGTTACTGTATATTGTCTGTTCCTTTCTGGTCTACTACTTTTAGGCTCCCTCCTTGCTTAGAGGACCCCTTTCAATATTTCTTGTAGGGATGGTTTGGTGTTTGCAAATTCTTTTAATTTTTGTTTGTCCTGGAAGCTTTTTATCTTTCCTTCTATTTTTCAGTGATAGCTTAGCTGGATATAGTATTCTTGGCTGCATGTTTTTCTCATTTAGTACTCTGAATATATTATGGCAGTTCTTTCTGGCCTGCCAGGTCTCTTTGGATAAGTCTGTGGCCCATCTAATATTTCTATTATTGTATGTTACAGAGTTCTTGTCCCGAGCTGGTTTCAGGATTTTCTTGTTATCACTGAGACTCGTAAGTTTTACTATTGGATGATGGGGTGTGGACCTGATTTTATTAATTTTGAGGGGGTTTCTCTGTGCCTCCTGGATTTTGAGGCTTATTCACTTTGCCATATTAGGGAAATTCTCTATTATAATTCACTCCAATATACCTTCTGCCCCCCTCTCTCTTTCTTCTTCTTCTGGGATCCCAATTATTCTAATACTGTTTTGTCTTATAGTATCACTTATCTCTCGAATTCACCCCTTGTGCTCCAGTAGTTGTTTGTCTCTCTTTTGTTCAGCTTCTTTATTTCCTGTCATTTGGTCTTCTATATCACTAATTTTCTCTTCTGCCTCATTTATTGTAGCAGTAAGAGTCTCCATTTTTTATTGCACCTCATTAATTCCTTTTTTGATTTCAGCTTGGTTAGGCTTTAGTTCTTTTATTTCTCCAGAAAGGGGTTGTAGTTCTCTAGAAAGGGTTTCTCTAATATTGTCCATGCCTTTTTTGAGCCCAGCTAGCACCTTGAGAATCGTCATTCTGAACTCTAGTTATGATATATTACCAATGTCCATATTGATTAGGTCACTCGCTGTCAGTACTGCCTCTTGTTCTATTTTTTTGTGTTGAGTTTTTCCACCTTGTCATTTTATCTCGATAAGAATATATGAATGAGAAAATAAAATACTAAAAGGGTGGCAAAGACTCCAGAAAAATGTACACTAACCAAATCAGAGGAGACCCCATACTGGTGGGAGGGGGAGAAGAAAGGGGGTAAAAAGAAATTAAAAAAAAAAAAAAAATATATATATATATATATATATATATATATATATATATATATATAAGACTGGTGACTAGAACAGAGCCACCCACTTGATTTTGGGTGTATTTTGGTCTCTAAGAAGAAACTACCTCCCAAAATTTTAAAGAAAGAAAAACTTATATATATGCAAAAATAAGAGTAGACATGATGAAGGGATGGAATATGACTGTACAGATGAAAATTAAAAAAAATTCTAAAAAAGGAATTGATAAGATAAGTTGGTTGGAAAAAGAAAGAAGAAAAGAAAAGGTGGAGGGGGAAGAGAATGTGCTCAAGTTTGAGACTAGAACAAAACCCTATTTTTGGGTATATTTTGACCTATTAGAAGAAATTGTATCCCAATTTTTTTTTTTTAGAAAAAAAGAAAAAAACCTATATGTATACAAAAACTAAGGTTAAATACAATGAAGAATAAAATGACTATAATAATGAAGGTTTAAAAAGATTTTTTTAGAAAGATATTGTTATGATAAACTATTTAAAAAACTTTAAAAGAGGAAAGAGGTAAAGTTTAAAAAAATTAGATAAGAATAAAAAAAATTTTAAAAATTTAATTTAACTTTGCAAGACTAAAGAATCATGGCTAGAAAGTCATGATTTCCATGCACTGCTTTCCCCTATCTGTGGAGTTCCACTGTTCTCCTTGTAAGCTTGGTCTTGGCTGGATGTTCTTGCTGATCTTCTTGGGGAGGGGCCTGTTGTAGTGATTCTCAAATGTCTTTGCCCAAGGTGGAATGCACTGCCCTTGCCAGGCTAGGAAATCTACTCCCGAACTCTCAGGAGTTTTTGTTCCCTGAATGCTTTCTGTAGAGCTCTGGAGGACAGGAATGAAAATGACGACCTCCCAGTCTCCAGGCTGGAGAAACGGAGAGCTTGGGGCCCTACTCCTCAGTGCACCCTTAGAGAAAAGGGGTCAATCACTCCCATTTCCCTGGTTTCTAGCCACGCTCTGGGCTTACCTAGCCTGTGACCAAGTGTTTCCTCTCTTCGATGCACAGCCCCGTTTGGAGTCTCCAAACCCAGTAGAGTCCTGCCTCCAGAGGAGGAAGGTGAGGCTCCCTGGATCTGCTACTTGTGGGGCCCCTGCTCAAAGAGCAGTGGCTTGACTGTGCTGCAGATCATGGTTTAAGGTACCCCCGAGCTGAGAGTTCACTCCTTGGCTCTGTCTCTGTAGTCAGCTTCTCTGCTCTGATACCTGGGAGCTCTGATACTCAGACACCACTGATCTTTCACTGACTCCACCGGTCCTGAGACCACACTGTCCCTGCAAGGGCTCCACCCATGCTTAACCTCTGGAGCATTGTCCCTCAGTGGAACAGACTTCTAAAAGTTCTGGTTTTGTGCTCTGCTGCTCCAATTGCCAGGAGCTGACCCCTCCCCTGTGGTCTATCTTTCTGTTGCCTCGGATTCACTTCTCCACATATTCTACCTTTCTGTTCCTAGAATTGCTGCTCTTCTCCTCTTTGATCTCTTATTGACTCTAAATTTCTACTTGTAACCTTGTTCCTTTGTAAGAAGCATTCTCTCCTGAAATTATCTTTTGAAAAATCACTTGTTGTTGAGCTGATTAATTTAAATCAAGTTTAGTTTTAGGAACCCTAGCTGTTTAAGAAACAGTGCTTTTAGAGTATTTAAGAAACACTTTAAATCTAAGAACTGTTCCTTTTGGCCTTCCAGGTTCTGGCCTGAGAAATGACATATTTATTAGTCAGGGTGAGCTATGTTATTTGGTAGTAGCACACAATCCTCCAAATGTCAGCATCATAAATAAAATTTTTAAAAAAAAAGAAAGAAAGAAAGAAAAAGGAAAGAAAAGCTTATCTCTTATTCATGCTGCATGTCCATTGTGAGTTGGCCACAGTTCTGTTCCATGTCATCTTCCCTCCAGGATCCAGGCTAATGGAGAAGCATTTCACTTGAAAATTGCCAGTTGTGAAGGGAGGAAATGATAGAATGGCAAAGCATGCTTTACTGTGAAAGCTTCTACTTAAAATGATATATGTCCCTTCCCACATTTCATTGGCCAAAGCAAGTCATATGCCACTCCTGTGTTTGACAGGGTAAGGATGTTTTGTTCCCTCAAAGGAAAGACAGTGCATTTTTGTGAATAGTTATACAATCTAGCACAGCATACAATCTGCTACATTTTTCATAAATGTTCTTGGGAGGAATATTTTAAAACTGAGAGTCAGACATTTTATTTGCAGAAAATTATGTTCAAATAATGGTGAGAAAGAAATGCATGTTCTGAAAAATATGTCTGTGCTCTATTGTAAAGCAATTTTCCTCAAGTATGGCTATGGAAGCACTGTAATTCCTTACTGCTTGTCTAGGTCTACTTCTCTCCATGACTTCCCTTTTGCCCTAGTGTCAGAGTTAACTTCCCAGCCTCCTGACCTGAGCCCTGCAGGGCAGCAGTGCCAATATATTTCTGCCAGTGCAGCCACTGGATCTTGTTGGTCTCTGTTCCTTTGTCCTGACCCAGCTCTCACCATAAGCAATGAAGGTAAATAACACAGGTTTAATGTAAAATAGTCTATTTGTCCTGCAGTGTTTTCCTTCCTTAAGGAATATCTTTTTACAAATGGAAGCAACTATTTTCCCCCTCTTTTTTTAAAGTACACATTCCTGGTAAGGATAGTGAAAGAGTACCTGACACACTACTTAGCTGTGGTTCTCTCAGGACTTGGCAAGTTACTTAGCTTTTCATTTGATGTGTCATAGGTTGTGTATTAGTTCTGAGCTTTTCACATTGCATATGGGAAGAAATAGCATGGAAAATCTGAAACATGATTTATATTTATAATTTTGAAATGATTTTTGTTTTACAGTACATTTACTTTCTTAACAAAATTTGATGTTATCATTATTAAATTTAGTTGTGTTCCCAGAGGAGGCTATGTGCTATTATTGGTATAGGTATGGTCCATGGCAAATTGTTGACTGGACAGTTTTTCCTCAGCCTTCCCCTCTTGTCTTTTCTACTTTTGCAGTTGATCAGTTATAAACTATGTAGAACATCCACTGTTATAGTGCAAATGAATTTTTTTTTCTCTCCCTTGGTAACAATGGATATTTTGTATCCTTCTAGTGACAACATCTGCTCCATAAAAAGATCTGTTCCAGACTCTCATAACCCCGTTCTAAGATTTGCTGGTTGGTTAAACAAATCTGTGTAAATATGATAGTGGATTTACACGTTTTCCTTCCATTGTAATGTATTTGCCTTTGAATGAAGGTTTTCTGAAGACTATGCTTTAATCCATGTCAGTACAAAAATAGAAAATTTGAGGGCACCTGGGTGGCTCAGTGGGTTAAAGCCTCTGCCTTCGGCTCAGGTCATGATCCCAGGGTCCTGGGATCCAGCTCCACATCGGGCTCTCTGCTCAGCGGGGAGCCTGCTCCTCCCTCTCTCTCTGCCTGCCTCTCAGCCTACTTCTGATCTCTGTCTGTCAAATAAATAAATAAATAAAATCTTTAAAAAAATAGAAAATTTGTCAGGTATCAACTTCTATATGTGGATAATAGTCATAACTTATGGTTTTATTTGTTATGATACCAATAGAATACAAACCTTCACTCTTCATTTGTTGAATGCCAAATATGTGTCAGGTATGAGGGTAACAGAAGTAAACAGCTTTTGACCACTAGAGGATCCCAAGAGGAGACAAAGGAAGAAATAAAGCAACTATACACACCCAGTAATTGTGGTGTGAATTAAGTTATATGGGAACATGAGATCTGGAGAGGTTCTGGTAAGCTTTCTAGGGTAAGGTCATTGAGCTGAGTCTTTTGGGATGGGTAGGAGTTGTTTAAGTGGAAAAGAGACTGAATGGAAGAGGCAGTCTGGGAAAGGGTGACACTGTGTCAGAGTGGAGAGGAGAGAGAGAGAGAAACTTTTTCATGGAATTGCTTGCAGTCTGGCTTGGCTGGAGGCAGTATGTGCATGGTGTGGGAACTGTGAAATGAGTATAGAAAGGCAGAGACCAGATGGAGACAGAGAGTAACTAAAACATTTTGAATGTTGTAGAGATTCGTGCTTTAAAAAGACACTTGTTTGAAATTTTCATGCAGAGAAAAACCGACCTCAGATTAAGAAGAAAAAAACCTTATACAATCCTAAAACATACCAAACACAGTAATCGATGATCAATGAGGTCGATTTAACTTTTGGTTAATAGCTAACATTTATTTGAAATTTACTCTGAAGAAAGCTCATAATTTGTACTTCCTACTTTTTTAAAAAATAAAGATTGATTTATTTATTTGCAGGAGAGAGTGAGAGAGCGATAGAACATGGGGGCAGAGGGAGGGGCAGACGGAGAGGAAGAGAGAGAATCCCAGATTCTCTGCTGAGAGCAGAGCCTGACATGATGCTTGATCCTAGGACTCTGAGATCAAGACCTGAGCCAAAATCAAGTGTCAGATGTCCAACGGACAGAGCCACCCAGGTGCCCCTGTACATTTTTTTTTGTTTGTTTCTGTTTTTTTTTTTTTTTTAAGATTTTATTTATTTCTTTGACAGAGACAGATGAGAAGTAGGCAGAGAGGAAGGCAGAGAGAGGAGGAAGCAGGCTCCCTGCTGAGCAGAGAGCCCAATGTGGGACTCGATCCCAGGACCCTGAGATCATGACCTGAGCTGAAGGCAGAGGCTTTAACCCACTGAGCCACCCAGGCACCCCAGCCCTTGTACTTTCTAATTTAAGGCTCACAAGAACTATGTGGGATAGGTAAAATCATCATCTCCGTTCTAAGCCCGGGAAATTTAAATAACTTGTTATGTAAATTAAGAAATGATGGAGCCCTTCTTTTCACTACATCTGTATCTTTGGGGTAAATACCCAGTAGTGCAATTGCAGGGTCATAGGGAAGCTCTGTTTTTAATTTCTTGAGGAATCTCCATACTGTTCTCCAAAGTGGCTGCACCAACTTGCATTCCCACCAACAGTGTAAGAGGGTTCCCCTTTCTCCACATCCTCTCCAACACATGTTGTTTCCTGTCTTGCTAATTTTGGCCATTCTAACTGGTGTAAGGTGGTATCTCAATGTGGTTTTAATTTGAATCTCCCTGATGGCTAGTGATGATAACATTTTTTCATGTGTCTGATAGCCATTTGTATGTCTTCATTGGAGAAGTGTCTGTTCATATCTTTTGCCCATTTTTTGATATGATTATCTGTTTTGTGTGTGTTGAGTTTGAGGAGTTCTTTATAGATCCTGGATATCAACCTTTTGTCTGTACTGTCATTTGCAAATATCTTCTCCCATAACATGGGTTGCCTCTTTGTTTTGTTGACTGTTTCCTTTGCTGAGCAGAAGCTTTTGATGAAGTCCCAAAAGTTCATTTTCACTTTTGTTTCCTTTGCCTTTGGAGACATATCTTGAAAGAAGTTTCTGTGGCTGATATCGAAGAGGTTACTGCCTATGTTCTCCTCTAGGATTCTGATGGATTCCTGTACCCCAATATTTATAGCAGCAATGGCCATGGTCGCCAAACTGTGGAAAGAACCAAGATGCCCTTCAATGGATGAATGGATAAGGAAGATGTGGTCCATATACACTATGGAGTATTATGCCTCCATCAGAAAGGATGAATACCCAACTTTTGTAGTAACATGGACTGGAAGAGATTATGCTGAGTGAAATAAGTCAGCAGAGAGTCAATTATCATATGGTTTCACTTATTTGTGGAGCATAACAAATAACATGGAGGACATGGGGAGATGGAGAGGAGAAGGGAGTTGAGGGAAATTGGAAGGGGAGGTGAACCTGAGAGACTATGGATTCTGAGAAACAACCTGAGGGTCTTGAAGGGGTGGGGGGGTGGGAGGTTGGGGGAACAAGGTGATGGGTATTAGGGAGGGCATGTATTGCATGGAGCACTGGGTGTGGTGCAAAAACAATGAATACTGTTATGCTGAAAAGAAATTAAAAAAAAAAAAAAGAGTAAAGGGAAGAGACTACACACCTGACAGCCAAAGGCAATGCATGATCCTTGACTGGACATTGTTTTAGAGAAGAAAATCGCTATAAAGGATACTTGGTGACACTTTAATTTGGACTGTGTATTATATAACAGTCTTGTGTCAATGTCACATTTCCTGATTGTCAGCTACACAGGGTGTGGTTAAATAGAATGCCTTTGATCTTATGATATACATGCTGAGGTATTTAGGGGTAAACTGTCATAAACTCTGAAATGGTTCAGAAAAAAAAAGCTGAGAGAAAGGCAAACATGACGAATATTAACATTAGTTGTATCTAGGTGAAGGTACATGGGTATTCATTGTACTAGTCTTGCAATTTTGCTAAATGTTTTAGTTGTTAAAAATAATAAACTGGAGGGGCACCTGGGTGGCTCAGTCAGTTAAGCATCTGCCTTCAGCTCAGGACATGATCTCCAGGTCCTGGGATTGAGCCCTGCTTTGAGTTCCCTGCTTAGTGGGGAGTCTGCTTCTCCCTCTTCCCGTGGCCGTCCCCCTGCTTGTGTTCTCTCTCTCTCAAATAAAATCTTTAAAAAAAAGAAAAAGAAAAAAAGAAATTATGGAGCCAAGATTTGAATCAAATTCTGATTGACCACAAATCTAATGCTCCTGCCATGATCCCTTTTTTTCCTCTCTGCTTTCATAATTCATACTCACTACACAGGCAGAGAAATGTATCTTTAGACATATTTCTTTAAAGAAGGATTTTTCTGGTTTAGTGTTTTTACTGAGTCCTAGTTTAAGGATCAAACTGTGGGACTTAGATTGGGTGGGAAAAATAAGAGTATGGAGAACTGGATGGGGAAGTAAGCCCAAGTCTCATGGTTATAGTCTGATGAAAATAACTTATTTATAACTAAAGAGATGATAGTTGTAGATATGACAGAAGAATGTCACCTGTGAGCAGACTTGGGAAGTTCATAGGTATGTGTAGAGTAAGTAATAGTACAAACTGTACCAAGAAGTTAAGAAACTTCCCCATAGTGTTTAATTAACATGTAGTGCTCTTGATTGAATAAGGTAGACCAAAGAAAGAAGAAGAAAAAGAATATGACAAAAAGGTGAGGGGGGGGTTCAAAACCCCAAAGTGTTGTGGGTAAATTTTGGTCTTCCTCCAATATCCTCTCAGATGCCTACTTCCTTACATATAGCTTGTTTTCAAGCATCGAAATTTCATTAAGTTTTCTGCAGCCAATAAAAAATTTTTATGCCTGCTCACTTTCTTGATAGTGGTATTTATCTAACATATTGAAAAATTTTTTAATTTCAGAAAATCTTTCAGTTTTCCTTATCAAACCGTCATTGTTTAAGATAGCAGAACAATGAACATTCATCATTTATTTCCTGCATTTCTAAACATCTTTCAGGCCACTGTGTGAAAATATATCAATATTTCTCTTATAATACATTTTTGTGGTACATTTCAAGCTGCAGCAAGGGTGAGGTTCCTAGAATATATCTTTGGCTTTTAGACTGAACTAAGAAAAGAGATATAATGTTTTTTAAATTGCCTAATTTTGAAAGTGTATAAATACCAACAAATACATTAACTGTGTGATAAATATGAATATAAAAATAACTTTTATTTGCTGTGTAGTTTATATCTTAAAAGCAGACATGAAATGTCACAATATTAATTATGTTCTTTATTCATTTGAATTCTACTGATTTCCATTAGATCATCTGACTGAAGATGTTTACATATTGCAGTTAAGTTTTTCTCCTGAATAGGAATTCATTCAAAGGACCATCACAAAAAAATTCTACCTCAATTAATTTTTAGGCATCCATTTCTTGTTAGATCTGCTATACTTGATGTTGAATGATGCAAAGTATAACCTATTAGTTCTTTACTATTTAAGTAAAGTTATACTTGATTTATAACATGATAAGCCACATATGTAATAATTTAATTTTGCTTAGATACGGTTTCATACTGTGTTAATGTGACATGTACCTATAATGTGCCATATGATTTATTTCAATATTCTAAAGACTATGGAAAAATTTTACTTTAGGAATCTCAAGAACAGAGAAAAAGTATTTTCTTTTAAAGCTAAAGGTAACACTTAAATTATCTTCATTTACCAGAAGAATATAATGGGAACACTTTTTTTATTTTAAGTGATTAACTCTAAAGAAAAAAGTAGGTAGAAAATTTCTCAAAAGAAAATCAAAGCTTCATATTTCAGTGATTACCTAAATATTGCAAGAAGATCATTTTTGGTGAGTAAAATATCAAAGTGAAAATCCCCATTGACTAATGTAAAACTCAATACCTATTCTTATCCACATGATATTGAGAATAATGATAGAAAACTTCCATAATCTCTTTTAGTGCAAACATTTAGCTCAGATTATGCCCTACAGCATATCCTCATACCAAGAATCACTTATCATGCCTTGTCTGGTAGAAATATAATTGCCATCTCAAAGGAAAGATTGGTAATTCAGCTTAATTTCATTTGCTTTTAGTAAAATCATCTGATATTTAATAGAAGAAATTAAAAATAAAAGGGACACAAACATGGGGAAGATAGCTATGTTCATTAACTTGACTGCTCACGGTTTCATGGGTATAAACACATGTTAAAACAGGTTTGGGAGATATTTCATGGGCCTTTTGCATTTCTGCATGTCTTATCAGCAGAGGCCCTGGCTACCTTTGTTCCAGGCTACCTTTTCAATAATGGTTGAATAGTGAATAGCCTTGGCAGATAGAGATGTGTCTCCCTCTAAAACAAAGGGCAGGTTGTTTATTGTCTGGAATGATAAAGATAGCATCCTCCTCTGGGGCAAAGAGCAGGTATGCATACTGTCCATTATTAAGATTTGAGCTCCTTCTGCTTGGAGTTTCTCTCTGTAATGCAACCCATGGCATGCACCTTTTTGACATCACCTTAGGAATGGAGTTTTGGGAACATGATGCAAATACTGATACTCTAGCCACTGTACTGCTGTAAGGAATAAACTGGCATTTGTCTGTGACATGGGAATCATATGTTAGCCTCTGTGAGTCTATGACTGCCTAATTTGTTAGCTTTCCTGTATGGTAAAATCTCAGCTCCTTCACAGTTCTTGGCAGTTTTGGTGATCACGATGGGATACTGAAAGAGATAACGCTTTCTGGAAAAGAAGAATGAGGGCCTCGTGGATGATAAGTAGGATTTCAGGGAATTCCATGAAGGACTGATAACAGACATGTTAGACAAACTGAATGGTCAACCAGTCAATAAGTGATCTTCCACTTTATTGCCAGTTAATGAGGAAGAATTTGGGAGGTTGTGGCAGGCTGAGTGCTAGGAAGTAAATTGAAAGGCAGCTGTCCGAATGATGCCCTGGTGGTTTCTAACTCTCCTCTGGATGGGAAGACTTTCTTGTTAATCTGGTGGCCAGCCTCCTATCCACCCCACTGTAATAACTATTATTAAAACTCACCTTAGGGGAACAAGGAGGTTCTGACCTCTATTTGACAATAAAGAGAAATACTTCTATCAAGTGTCAAAGGAGGAAAATTTGCAACCCCTATGGGCATAAATCAGAGGATGGCTAGTACTTGGTTGGTTTATTTAAGAGATGAGAGGCAGGGGTGTAATGCTTGTTAAGGAAGATTGGCAAAACCAAGGCCCTCATATGACTTAATACCTCCTATAGACTGTTATGTCAATATTAGACCCATTCAAAGATTAAAATAAAAATGTATTGGAGGTTTTTTTTTTCTTCTTCTTCTTTTTCCCTAGTGGTTTATGGTTATTTAAGAGATTCTTGGGTTTGGGGGGGAAGTTTCACTGATAAAGACAAATTCCTGTGGAAAATCATAGATGAACATTAAAATGTATTTTAGCTTATATTGATGCAAATTGGTATTGAAATACTTATGAAGATGACCCACTGGAGAATGAGAAACTAAACTGAATTCTTAGATAAATCTTATGGTTTCCCTGTAGCCCTAGAAAACTCCTCCAGCCCTTGTGTTGAAACTGGGCAAGAATTTATGAGATATAACCTTGGTAATGGAGCCATAGATGCCCCAAATTAAAATGCATTTCTTTAAAGTCACTATTGTGTGGCAGGCTGGAGGCAAGCAAAGGGAATAATCTGGCGCCCCCTTGTGGAATGCACTGTGGCTGTTGTTGTGAAACCAAGGTATCCCTAATACTAAAATAGATGATGTCAGCCATGAAGATCATGCCACCTGATATACAGTGATGAAAACATTAGCAGATGAAAAACATTAGAAGTGCATTTGATTGAGTCATGAGCTGTGCCACTCAAATTCTTGCTTACTGGTGCAGAATCACTTTTTTCCTTTCTCAAAAAGCCTTTGCCATTCCCCTGTCTTGTTTACTTTCCACCTCCACCTCAGCTCCTTTATGGGTAAATAGGGATGAGGCTGAGTGGTCTCTCTGCCCTCAAGAGGAGCAAAGGACGTTACCACTCATCTGAGTATGCCAGGGAGTGTCAGGGAGGGGAAGGACTCAATCTTATATGACTCTGTTTGATACAAGTGTCCCATGTCTTGAGAAGGAGATGATGCACAGATTCAACTAATTGAACTGGGCAAAATTTAGAGTGGGAAAAGGAAACTAATGTAACCTTGTATATGTGTATGGTGGGGGGGCTTTGAGCCAAGTTATTGTACTGTTTTGTTCCTTTTCTATCTGAATGTATAGTAGGAATTGGTACAAATATGGATGTTATTCCCATCCCTTAATTTCCAAAGGGATTCTAATCAGGAAGAGCTATATGGGGAGAAGTGATAGTACTTTCAGGATCCTACAATCCTAGTGACTGCTTTGAATTAAAAGTCACAATGACTAATGATTTTTTCCAGTGGGAGGCTGTGGTAAAGAAAGGCATCTTCCAACCACAGGCCCAAAGCTTGGGGTTTTAGATGTATCACTTTCCTTGCATTGAAACCAGCAAGCCAGTTTTGAAAAGCCCTGATAAGCTTACTGCTAGACTCTTCTTAAAACTGAATGTCTGACCCATGGAAGCCTTTGGTTCTCTAATCTGATATTCCTACTTTGACCTGAGTCAACTCAGATTCAACAACTAGTAAGATGAGAAGGGCCCAAAAAGTCTCACTTGTAAAAAGGAAATGGCATATTCAAGACTACAGTGGTTGTTGTCTGAGCAACATCCTGGCTTTATATGAAAAAGTGACAGCTGTGCTTTTGGCCAATGGGGCTCTCAGAGGTTTTCCTAAAATGCCCAGGCCTAATTCACTGGTGGTTCATCTAAGCTGAAATCCCAAGGTGTCCACTGGGCTGCTATAGTTGTTTGGCTTCAACACCAGCTTTTTAGAACTGAAAATAGACATGATTACTCTGCAAAGTGGGCAGAAGTCAAGGCTACTCTCTTACCTCTGGCCCTTGATAAACCTTGTTATGTCTTTACCAACCCTAGACTGCCATGAATGTCCTAACTGGTAGTCTATCACAGAGAAAATTATGACTGGAAAATTAAAGACACAGCCTGTGAAACTATGGGAACAAATTATAGCTGCTGATTGAACTGTCTGGGTCACTCATGTAGGTGCCCATGATAAGGGCTCATTCTATGATGAGAACAGTGATAATTAAGCTATAGATCAAGATTACTTGGCTCAGATTATTGTCATTGCTTCCTGGATCTATGATGACACATCCACCATCATAGACTGGGCACAAATAGACTCTAGTTTTCTGATATAGAGGCTGCTCTAACTTCTGCCAAAATCCCAGGACCTTCATGGTTTTTGACTTTTACCATAATCAAACTTTAAAAAAGACCGCATCCAAACCTTGTATGAGTTTTCACACAATTTATCACTTGCTTGATTGATACATCGAATGTTACTTTAATTGGCTCTCACAATATTGAACTAAAATGTATCTGATCAACGACTTCTCTTAAGAATTGTATTTTAATTGTGACAAATGGTAGACATGGGATAGTCAAGATGACTAGAGGGAAAGAGCAAGAGACAAGGAGGCAGCTGGCTTGGGGTTGAGACTGGACTCATCACAAACAGGTTATGTGATCTTGAGGAGTTCAGACCACCTGACTAGGCTTCAGAAATATCATCTGCAAAACAAGGGGGTTAGGTGAGATTGTTATTCTATGGGCTTTTCTGTTGTGAGATTAAATTACTCTCTATGAGAAGGCTTTTTCCTGAGATAGCTTTTCTTAATAGCATGGATTGGAGAGGCCAGAATCTTTACGTATAGAAAGAAGTTGCTTTTGTCCGTATTGCCTCCCAGATAATTTTTTCCCTCCCCAAATATGTATCAACACAAAAGATTTTTTCTGTCAATCTGTAAAACATGGGAAATATAAGCTCTTTTTCCTCTTTGTATTTTTTGGGTCATAAATTAGACTTTGTGAAAGTGCTCAGTTACCATGGTGATGCCCACTAAATAAATGTAAAGGAACAGAATTCTCCCTTTTGAATATAATTTATGTATTCATAGCACATCAAACATGCACTAGATTCATTGGCTTCTTTAGCATCAAAAGTACCTGATGATAATGCCAAATTTATCATACTTTCTTCCCAAATGAAGCAGGAACTAGTGATAAGAAATGTTTTGAGATATATAATAGAATATATGCAGATTAAAAAAAGATGTTTGTGAATTTAAGAAATCTAAACTATATAGTGGTGGGAAAGTATATAGTGTATACCATCCGATGTATATTAATTCAATTCTAATCTTATGGTTCTGGACCAAAACACATCTAAAGAATGAAAATATAAATGAATAGAAATTGAGATAGTTCTAAAAGCATGTATGAATTTGGGTGCTGTTTAACATTTTCTGTAAAATGCATTGTATCTGATATCTCCTAAAACCACATTAGAAGTGACAAATTACAAACTTGACAGTACCCTAAGTTATTGTTCATTTCTTTTTGTGGGAATGAATTAAGTGACTTAGTAAACTAGGGGAGGACCAATCATAGTACCCTGAACTGGTTTTTAAATTTTAGTGAATAAGAAAAAAATTTGTTAAATAAAAATAAGATGTAATGCTTGTAGAATACAAAAGAATATGATTTAGGAGGAAATCTAGTTTGTTCAAATAATGTTAGCTGTTATAAGGGTCATAGCTGAAAAGCTCATAGAAAGAATATAGTAAAAGACTATTCAAAATTTCATTGTGGTTAAGTCTGTGCAAGACATATTGTGGGAAACTTTTCTACCCCTGATGCTTCCTTTCATGTGGAGGGAGTAGGTTAGCACTTCCACTCTCTGCACTCCTGCATTCCTCTTCCATAAAGGGAGAGGAATGACTTAATCTGACTGGTGAAGTTGGAAGGGCAAACTGAACTAATGGAGATTAGTTCCCTTTGCCTTCCCTTTGGGGGCTAACTGCCCACAAAAAGCAGGCACACTCCTGGCATATTCTTCTGTGTTGTTTTATAGTTGTGACCTCCCATGTCAGAACGTCTGATGAACTCCCAGTGCTATGACTTACCAGGATAAGTCTAATTCTGTAATTTAGTCTTAAGGAGCCCCAATGTTTTATAATTACTTTGAAAAAGAATACAAAAAATTATTTTCATCTTCAAGATTTGTTTGTTATTGCAGCAGAGTCTAGTCAAATGTGACTAATACAACACATTTATTTGAATTATCTTTCTTGAATACTGGTAGTTCAGATAGTCCTACTTAATGGCATTTAACATAATTATCTGTGCAATTCCACTATTTTATTTTTTTCTTTTCATTTCTGACTTGTGTTTCCAATTCCTTCTGTTCTATAGGCACTCATTCTAATGCACATTTTTAATGGCTTTGAGTATGTATGTACCATTATAAAATATGATTGTGTTGTGAATATTTTCAAATTTACATAAGTGTTATGTATGAAGAGCTATGTAACTTTTTCCAATTTTTACTTTTTTTCACTCAAAATAAAGTTGCTGCATATATATATATGGATATAGATAGATATAGATATAGATATCTCTGGATATACATATATCTCTGCATATACATATATCCAGAGATTTGCTTCTTTGTACAACATTTGAACTTCTGATAGACCTGCTTCAGGAAAGCAGGGAAATGTTTGCAAACAGAGAATTGAGAAAACAGCAAATGCTTAGTGGTGCTTATGTGAGGGAATGAGTAGCTCTATTAGATGTTTTCTGGCTTTGTTTTTGTGTATTCAGCATGTGGTGGGTCCAAGTAAAACTTGGATGTGAGCTGGTTAGGTGAGTCTAAATTCAGTTCCAGGTGCATGCAGCTTTTTTGTTTGTTTTTTTCTTTTTTGGTGATTTGATGGTGAAAAGGGAAGGAAACTGAAACACTTAAGTGAGAAATAGGAAACAGACACAATGGGAAGGCTTTTGGAGTATTGGTAAAGAACCAGGAATTTGAAAAATATGCCCCCCCAACCCTTAAAGCCACTGATCGACACATGAGGGAAACATCACAGAAATATATACTATAGTATCCATGGAACATGGACTTGAACAAGGGGTATTTGATCAGAGCTAGAAATAAAATCCCAAGATCTTGAGAGAGAATGTTTATATCTCAAAAATAACTTTTGTTTATTGACTACCTACTGTGTTCTATGTATTTCACATATATTGTTTTATTTTATCTTCATGCAAATTCTGTGAGGAAGATAAAGTTTTTATTTTCATTTTATAGCTGAAGAAGTTGAGGATTCATCATTATTAGAGATAAGCCCAGGTTTAAAATCAGTATGCTCTTGTCTAAAATCCATGTTCTTTCTAGTATGCAATGGTACCTCTCTGTTTTAAGAGAACATTTCCAGGGATTTCTCCTTGCATTTAATACGTTAGAGCACTGCTGGCATGCAGCTTAGAGGTGAACAATTTACGGGTACCTGCATGGCTCAGTCTGTTAAGCCCCTGATTCTTGGTTTCTGCTCATGTCATGATCTCAGGGTCTTGGATCAAGGCCTGCTTTGGGCTCCGTGCTCAGCCCAGAGTCGGCTTGAGGATTTTCTATCTCCTTCTGCTCTTCCCCCTGCTTCTGTGTGCATGTGCATGGTCTCTCTCTCTCTCAAATTATATATATATATATATATATATATATATATATATATTTTTTTTTTTTTTTTTTAAAAGAAATGAATACATGGCTTGGAGACAAGGACAGTGAAAAAAGGAGAGGTGGGTTAGCATTGAATTGGGGAAAGTGAAATTTGTACACCTCATACAGGGTGGGATTCAGTAACTGTTGAATGAAACTTTGCTCAATGAACCACAACAAAACCATACCCATGTGTCATTTGTAATTTGGTGTGTATTTACAGAGATTACTTGTTACTTAACCAAAGGCACTTCCCATTACATGCTTTTAATTTCTAAACTAATAGCTTTGCTGACCATTTGAAGTCCCAGAGTAAATGTACAATCAAGCAGTCAGACAGGTATTGGCAAGAACCAAGTGTACTCAGCCAGGTGTAGCCACTAAACTATGCTTCTGCTGAGCATCTAGGTAAGCAACCATTTTTTAAATAGACCCAAAAAATGACTTTTGTATTCCTTTTGATGATCAGGACTTCTAATTTCTTTCTTTCTTTCTTTCTTTCTTTCTTTCTTTCTTTCTTTCTTTCTTTCTTTCTTCTTTCTTCTTTCTTGATTTTGTTTATTTATTTGAGAGAGAAAGAGAGAGCACAAGAGAGGCAGGGAAGGGCAGAGAGAGAAAAAGACTCCCCACTGAGCAGGGAGCCCTATAGGGGGCTTGATCCCTGGACCTGTGGGGCTCCATCCTAGGACCCCATGACTGTGACCTGAGCCAAAGCAGACGCTTAACTGACTGAGCCATCCAGGCTTCCCAGGCTTTTTAATTTCTATATGAGTAGATACAGGAGTGTGTCCAAAATATCTAAGCCACATTATTTCTTTCATTTGTTTCTTTTCTATTTCTCCTTCCCATCTTTCTTTCTTAATATTCTGGTCTCTGTTTTTCTTTTTAGAATTTCTCTCCTATTATTTCAGTAATTAGCAAGTTAATGATAAATTTTACTAAATGCATTACTCAGACTCTATGAGGAGGATTTAAAAGATACTCCCATTCTACAAAAGGAGAGTAATAATTATGTGGTAAAACCATTAGGCTAGTAAATAAACTGTTTAATCATATTATATGTTGAATACTAATATAAACCTCTACATATAATATCTGAGGAGGAGAGATAATTTAGGTTAGGATATTCTGGATTTTGCCTCCTTGATGAAAATGTAACTTTTTTTCTTCTAAAACTTTTTCCCCCTTCTGGAAGGCTTCTAGCAGACCATTTTCTTACACCAAAAGAAGTAAAGAACTGTCTGAAAGTGAACTCTTTATCCTGTTCTTTTCAAATGAAATAAGGAGCCTAGTGAGACCATCTCACTGAAAAGTTAAGCTTGATGTGAGTCAGAATAATGGCTTATATTAGCCAAAACAGAGGGCTCCAGACCTGTGTGTTGCCAGTGTTTGTATATCTCAGTGCCAAATATTATATATTTAACTTTCAATTAATTACAAAATACAGATAAGGGAGGAGGCAGTCATTTAAGATTGTAGATAATACAAAAAATGCTATTTTGGGTCATGTTTTATATCAAAATATAAACATGTGGTACAACTTATTAATTGACAAATTTATCTTTACTCATTTCCTTTTTCTACTTAGGTGAAATAGATGATTTATATATATTTATTGGGAACATAAAAAGACAGAAGCTGTAGCAAAGTTTTGCATCAAGAGTGGAAAACCTAGACATATAGCTTAATCTATTTTTTTTCTCCATTGCTTTTTGATATCTTTATGAAGTAGAAAAGGGCATAAGGCTAAAAAGTTAGACAACATCTCAAGTACTTTTAAATCAAGTAATCTTGTTGAAAACAGTACCCATGATTTATTATTTTTTTGTCAAACCCAGAATTACTTACAGAACAATTTATGATATATTGACTTGTATGACAATGCATTAAAACGATGATGTGAAAAATACCACATAAATACTCAATAGTTATTTGATAAATATTTGTAAGTAATTTAAGGAAAAATGAGTGCTAGAACTGCATCCATCATGTAACTACATAAAACTTCCAATTGTTTTAGAAGCTCTGCTAGTAAAATTCAGATGTTCTCCTGAACAGTTGGTATTATACATGAATGATGACTGATTGGTTGAAATAAAATTCCATTCAATTCACAATTCTTCCCCAACGGTTGTACTGGGAGAAGAGTGCTGGTGGGAATGGTAATCCAATTCTGTGGGCATGAAATTCTTTATACTCAAAGTAAGATAGTGACAGTGGACTTAGAGAGAGACCTATGGAAGAGATTTTAGAACTGGAATGGATAGAACTTCATGGACAGTTGAATGCAGGTGCTTCAGGGAGACTGTACAAGTTTGGGTTTATGCAACTGAATGGATAAATTAGAGACAGAGAAATAGCAGGGACAAGGTTTGGGATCAGGGAAGATGAGTTCATTTTTGAACAAGATGATCCTGGCTAGTGACCACACATACATTTTTCTCATTTTCTTTCATATTTATCATTGTGGCTGAGTGTTGATAATTTGTAGGTGTTGCTTTTAAGAAATTTTTATTAATACAGTTATCTTTCCAACTAGATTGTAAACTACTTGAGGGTAGGCTCCTTTTATATATTTCTCTTTGATTCATTTCTTAGGCTTCTAGTAAAATTCTGCTACAGTAGAAATTAGTATTTATAACCAGCAACATTAATTTCCCTATGAGTTATGTGAGCTTTTGATGGCAGACATAGTTCACCAACTATCCGTCCTTACATTGAAAAAAAAAAAAGAAAAAAAAATTAAAACATGGATAAATAGAGATGATTTTGTAGGGGTTATTAGAAGATAAAATACAATTTAGAAATGCACATTTTAATATTATGCTGTATTGTTTATGTGAATTCAAGAAATACTGTCAATAAAACAGTCACACTTTTTTCTTTCTTTTTTTTTTATTAGCATATAATGTATTATTAGCCCCAGGGATACAGGTCTGTGAATCGCCAGGCTTACACACTTCACAGCACTCACAATAGCACATACCCTCCCCAATGTCCATAACCCCACCACCCTCTCCCTACCCCCTCCTCTCTGGCAACCCTCAATTTGTTTTGTGAGATTAAGAGTCTCTTATTGTTTGTCTCCCTCCCGATCCCATCTTGTTTCATTTATTCTTTTCTTACCCCCCAAACTCCCCATGTTGCATCTCCACTTCCTCATATCAGGGAGATCATATGATAGTTGTCTTTCTCCAATTGACTTATTTTGCTAAGCATAATACCCCCTAGTTCCATCCACGTCATCACAAATGGCAAGATTTCATTTCTTTGATGGCTGCATAGTATTCCATTGTGTGTGTATATATATATATATATATATATATATATATATATATATATACACATATATATATACCATCTCTTCTTTATCCATTCATCTCTTGATGGACATCTAGGTTCTTTCCATAGTTTGGCTATTGTGGACATTGCTGCTATAAACATTCAGGTGCACGTGCCCCTTCAGATCACTACGTTTGTATCTTTAGGGTAAAAACCCAGTAGTGCAATTGCTTGGTCATAGGGTAGCTCTATTTTCAACTTTTTGAGGAACCTCCATGCTGTTTTCCAGAGTGGTTTCACCAGCTTACATTCCCACCAATAGCGTAGGAGGGTTCCCCTTTCTCCAAATCCTCGCCAACATCTGTCATTTCCTGACTGGTTAATTTTAGCCATTCTGACTGCTGTTAGGTGGTATCTCATTGTGGTTTTGATTTGTATTTCCCTGATGCCGAGTGATGTGGAGCACTTTTTATGTGTCTGTTGGCCATCTGGATGTCTTCTTTGCAGAAGTGTCTGTTCATGTCCTCTGCCCATTTCTTGATTGGATTATTTGTTCTTTGGGTGTTGAGTTTGAAAAGTTCTTTATAGATTCTGGATACTAGCCTTTTATCTGATATGTCGTTTGCAAATATCTTCTCCCATTCTGTCAGTTGTCTTTTGGTTTTGTTAACTGTTTCCTTTGCTGTGCAAAAGCTTTTGATCTTGATAAAATCCCAGTAGTTCATTTTTGCCCTTGCTTCCCTTGCCTTTGGCGATGTTCCTAGGAAGATGTTGCTGCCGCTGAGGTCAAAGAGGTTGCTGCCTGTGTTCTCCTCAAGGATTTTGATGGATTCCTTTCTCACATTGAGGTCCTTCATCCACTTTGAGTGTATTTTTGTATGCGGTGTAAGAAAATGGTTCGGTTTCATTTTTCTGCATGTGGCTGTCCAATTTTCCCGGCACTATTTGTTGAAGAGGCTGTCTTTTTTCCATTGGACATTCTTTCCTGCTTTGTTGAAGATTAGTTGACCATAGAGTTGAGGGTCTATTTCTGGGCTCTTTATTCTGTTCCATTGATCTAAAAACATTCACACTTTTTTCATTTCAGCTAAAAAAGAGGAAATAAATATTATATATTGTTCTTTGAAAACTGTATTTTGATTTATATCTCAATGTTTCTTTTGTAAGAATTAATTCTTTCATTTTTGCTATCAAACAGACAATAATTAAAAGTGATGATATTCAGTACTGATAAATGTAGTGGGAATTTTCACTTTGGGGGGTTATATGCACTCTTTTTCTTTTTTTCAAATATTTTATTTATTTATTTGATAGAGAGAGACACAGTGAGAGAGGGAACACAAGCAGGGAGAGTGGAAGAGGGAGAAGCAGGCTTCCTGCCGAGCAGGGAGCCTGATGTGGGGCTCGATCCCAGTGCCCTGGGATCATGACCTGAGCCGAAGGCAGACACTTACTGACTGAGCCACTCAGGCTCCCAAGACTTCTAAAATGTTTTTAACTTTGACTCACTTTAGGATCTAAGTAAAATCAAAATTTTTATTAATGCATTATTTGCAAAGATATTCATAACCTTATGTAATATATTTAATAATATAAATTAACTTAAATGTTCAACCACATAGGTTCATTAAATTATATTGACTCTGCCTTCTTTGTCCAGCTTAGGGTCCATTCTTCATTATAGTCACTCTCTTTAAAACTCTTCAGTACTTTGCTTCTTTTTTTGCTTTTCTCCCTAGCAAAATTTCAACTCTGGAAAACTTTACCTACCAGCTTTCTCTATGCCTGTATTGCTGCAACTAAGAATTATCGGAGAAAGTCACTCATCTTTTAAGCTATCTTTCATTTCATCTGGGCCCTGAAAACTGGCAATTCCATTCACTTGCACTTAACAAAGATTATTTCATGCCTGCACACGTCCTCCAATTTGTTCAAATCCCTATTCTCTTTATTTTTCACTCTCCTTTCACTCTCCTGGGGTTTTAGAGGATGACATTACTGCATACTACATAGAAAAAGTAAAAACTGTTACACAGTAACAACAAATCTATTTATATTTGCACAGCACCCCCCACCTTTTTATTTCTGAGATAGCGTGAAGGATCCCATCTCCCAAGAAAGATGAGATCTTCTATGTGTGCTCTGGCTTCCTCTTCTTGCATCTTCTCTAAGATCTTGTTCAACTAGTTACTTTATGTTTCTCCTCCCTTTAATCTCTATCATTTTCAGCAGACCTGTTTTTGAGTTTTTTATTCTTTAAAACAAAACAAAACAAAACAAAAAAATAAGGATGCCTGGGTGGCTCAGTCGGTTAAGTGTTGGAATCTTGATTTTGGCACATGTCAATCTCAGGGTCGTGAGATCAAGTTCCGTATCAGGGTTTGCACTCAGTGGGGAGTCTACTTCAGATTCTCTCTCTTTCTCCCTCTACCACTTCCCCTGTTCATGTGCAGTCTCAAATCAATCAATCAATCAATCAATCAGTCTTTGAAACAAAAAACAAATAAGTAATCAATCACATTTCTCCTTGAATGTACATCTCTTTCTGGAATACCTTTTATAGTCAAGATGCTTAAAAAAGCTGTCTACAGATGCTGTCTTTACAACCTCACCCCTTATTTATTCTTATTTGGTTTCTGCCCCAATTCTTACCTAACTTTCTCTCACTGAGCTCATTGTGGACCCCATGTTGTTAAATCCAGTGGGTCATTTTCAATCAAAATACTTAATCTCTTGTGGACTTGGATTTCCATTTTTTGAATATTCTCTTTTCTTGGTTTCCTTGACAATACACTACCTTGATTTTGCTCTTACCTCTCTAGCTATTCCTTTTAAAAATGTTTTTGCCAAAAACTTTGTCTCTTTTCGACATTTAAGTGTTTGAGTTTCCACTGCAGTTCTTTGCTTACTCTATATATTCTTCCTAAAATATGTCACTGATTCTGAAGAAATTAGATTATTAGATGCCATTTATTTTTTTACTGACTTCAATATCTATTCTACCCAGGTTCTCTTCTGAGGACCCAACTTGGTGTGTCCAACTGTCAACTTCACATCTGTACTTTGTTGTTTCATGGGTAGCCCAAACTTGTCATCTTCCTGACTGAACTTCTGATTGTCCCCTTCAGATTTGCTCCTCCACCTGCCTCTCCCAGTGTAACAAATGTGACCTTCATTGCTCAGTTTCTCATGCTGTGACTTACTCTATACATTAGCCTCTCTCTCCCACATTGAATCTATCACCAAGTCCTATTGATTCTGTTTCCAAAATATATTTTGAATATATCTGTTTCTCTGTCTACTTCTCTGTCTTAGTTCTAACCACTGGCTCTAACCTGAATTATTACAAATGTTCTCTTACTGTCTCTCAGCTTCTACCTTTCTCTTCTGTAATCCATTATCTGCCCAGCAGCCATAGAGGTCTTTTTTTAAAATGCAAATCTGATCATATCATTTCATTATAAATCCCTTCATTTGTTTTCTCATTACATTTAGGATAAAACCCACAATCCTTAATATGCCCTGAGAACACTGCCCGACTACCCTGCCAGCCTAATCTCCTGCTGATCTCTCTCTGTTCCTACCAGGCATTTACTGTCTCATCATTCTGTCCTTTCTATCCTCAGTCACTCTGGGGCTCTTTCTCAATTCAAGGACTTGTATGCCTTGTTTTGTTTGCTTACTTTCCTCTCTTCTCTTTACCAGGTTAAGTTTACTCATCCATTAGGCCTCATCTTAAATTGTGCTCCTTAAGAAAGCCTTTCCTTATCGCCCAGATTAGACTGAGCCCTATATTACTTGCTCTCATAGGAACTTGTATGTCTTAAAAAAAATAGCTGTCAAAGTATGCATGTATGTAATTAACAGTTTGGTGTCTGCCTCTTCACAAAGATCCATTAAAGATTATTTACTGAGAACTTAGCATAGTGCCTGACAGGCATTAGGTCCTCAGTAAAAATATTTCAAAATCCAGGAGTCAGTGAATTGAATTATTATACAATTGTTAATGATCATATTTTATAATTAATGATGTAAGGAAATTGTCATGTTACATGCAGTATAAAAATAAAGAATACAAAAAAATATTTAGAATATGATCTCAATTTAAAAATTTATTTCCTTGTAAAAATATCTAGAAGAATCTCCCCCTCCATCCCCAGATTTTAACATTTTGGGGAGAATTCTAAGTTCTTAGAATTTTAATATTTTGGGATGTGGGGATTATAGGTGCTTTTTATTCTTTATACTTTTTGGTACTTTCTACATTTTCCCACTGAAACCTCATTGCATTTATCATCAGAAAAAATAAAAATTATTTAAAAAGAAAAAAAAATCAGTTCTGTATTCAAAGACATGCTTATTTCAGATCTTTTATATTATTGCCTTCAGCTTCCTTATGCCTTTGCAAATCTCCATTTTAAAAAATATGATGCATCTTACTCCAGTACAAAATGATCAGCTGCATGGAGAGGATATACCAGCTCAAAAATATGATGCTTGTGAATCATAAGGCACCAAGGTTTGTAATACTGATCCAGCTAGCAGGAGAATTAGTCAGGGTCACTGAACAAAGACAATTTGTTCAAATATATTCAGTAAACTGCTCACTGGGATATGAACAAAAATCCCTTATCTTTGGGAAATGTATAGCTTATTTATTAGTGCAGGTTCTTTGAGAAAAAGATACAGGTAACAAGCTGTGAAAGTCTTCAGCTGTTTCATTCTTTACAGTACAGTGCTTAAACATTTAAAAAGAAAACCCTAATTTGCAAAGTTACATTGACATTGTAATTTTTGCATATTTAATAAACCTTAGCTACTTTAACTGAAAAGTGGAATTTTTCATGGAATGCTACCCTTTTCATTTCTGCATACATCTTAAATTTAATTTGGCATGGGACGCATCAACCTTGGCTCTTAGAGACAAGGTTAGAATCTGTAGTGCATGAAAACGAGCTCTTCTAAACACTTTTTTTTTTCATTTGCTACACATTCTGTGCAGCTTTGGAGAGAACACAAAGAATGAGAATGATCCTTTTTCCTAGTTTGACAGAGAATTATTAGAGTAGATGTAAATATTTTCTTTTTTAGAATAGAGAGGATAGGCATTTCTCCACACTCTGTTAGAATGCCAACAAGGTAGGACTTGTCATACCATAAAGCAAAACTGTAACTGGGGAGGTTTTACATGTTTTGAATAAAGCTATCATTGTTTAATGTATACTCTTCTGATTTTTTGTTTGGTTTTGTTTTCAATAGAAATTCAGACTGGCTTCAGAATTCTCAAAAAGATAGTCTTTGGCTTGATACCCAAAAATTTAATGCTATTTTGAATTGCAGATATACAGCACAACAACCTTATTGGTTAAATTTAAGAAATGAGAAAATCTGATTCTCAAAATGATATTCATATTATTACTCTATTTTTTTCCTTAAAAAAGAAAGATAAATTATCTGCACTTCTGGTGATATCTATCCAGTGTACCCATTTGCAGGCAACTCATTAATAAAATTAGCTTTCTTTGAAAAGCTGGTGTTAATGATTCACATGAAAATTATGACTTGAATATCCTAGAAAATTTAATGAAATTTGTAGTGAGGACACTTTGTTGCATGTGATATCATCTTAAAGGAAAAAAAGGAGTTTATTGACTCATGTAACTGAAAATTTCAGGCATAGGTCAGGCTTCAGGCAAAACTGTATTTGAGGACTCAAATAAGGTCCTTAAGAGTTGGTCTCTCTTTACCTCTTAATCTTTTTTCTTTTTTCTTTCCTTTTCTTTTTTCTTTTAGTTCTTTTGCATCTGTTTCATTTCATGCAGGCCAAACAACAGACCCTTCTCCACCCCCTCCCTCTTTCCAGACAAAAATTTCTACTAAAATTATAATGAAACATCCTTGGGATTGAGCTTGGTCCTAACTTTGGTTCTCTAAATTAAATCACTCTGCTCATCAGGTGTGATACTCTGATGGACAGTACCTGGCGCACATGCAAGCCCAGACCCAAGAGTGAGATCAATTCTCTTGCTCTGTATGAATTGAGAAGGGGGGGGCAAGGTATCTCTAAATGCTGTTATGTGAATATAGACAGGAGAAAATGTCAGATATGTAATATGACTTCATATATTTTTCTACATATGGAAGCCACATATGTATGTATGTATATATAATATATATATATATACACACACGTATATAGTGTGTGATGTGTGTGTGTGTGTGTTTGTGTGTGTGTGTGTGAATGATTAGGAGAGATGAAGACCTTGGAAAACATCGAAATTTTGAGACCATTGAAGGCAAGGAGACTATTTTCCTGTTACCCTGCAAACCTATTATTGTGGAGGGTGAAGAGGGTTATGTCTCTTATATGACTGCTACTGGCTGAGCTACTGAGAAACCATTTTGAAAGGTACCTTTTGTCCAGATGGGGATTCTGTGGAATTTAAGTTTGTTCAAGTCTAGCTGGTTCCTTTTAAGTGACTATGTTAATTTGAATACCTTTTATGAGCAAAACAATCTTGGACATCTAAAAAATAGTCAATAATGAAACAGTAGGTCATCTTGGTATCCCTGGATTATGAGGTTTATATCACTTACTGCTAATCTAGGGCAGCTCATAGCTCCCAAATACAATGCCATGTTGGAGGCATATAGGATTTGGAATACCTTTAGCAGGTTGTCTCTTCTTAGAATTGACCTAAGAAATCTAGAGAGCCTTTAGACTCACTTAGGGGCCCATTAGGAATAGAATGTATTTATAATTTTATTTAGATATCATTCTTACATTAGGTGTTGTGTTGAGTAGTGTGAGAAGGGAGATATTTGCAAGATAATTATGGGATAATCTGTGAAGTAAGTTCTCCCTTAAATATGTATTTTTGTAAGTTATTCTGTTAGTTATGTGTTGTTTTGCCTCATTCATATGTCTGTTTGGATGGACCTAACCATTCTATGTGAGGATGGCAGGACCGCCTCCTGGGGGTTTCATTGAAGTCATACTACCTGAGATCTTAGAGTCTCTTAAAATCCTGTGGGGAGGTGGGTGGTCCAGAAGGAGTCTCATAAATCACCTGAGCCTAGGTTGCGCTTCCTCAAGTGAGTCTCACCAAAGATATTTTCCTGACTCCTTCTTGATCCAAATTCTTCCCTTTTCTCAATTCCTTTTTTCTTTGAGTTTCTAGTAAATAAGCAGGTACAGGTTCTGTTTGGTCTGGAATTTAGAGTTCTTTGATTAGTATTTATCTTTATCTTTGAGTCATGATATGAAGGCCATTTGAGGAATCCCTAATATGAGCAAGATGGTGCTGTAATACAACTGGGGGTTAGCAGGTCCCACAATATTAGCATTGTAGAGATAGGACTATTTGTGAGAATTCAGTTCTCACTTTTTGCCCATACTAATTCAACACTGGAAAAAACACATTAGCTCTGTCAGAAAAAAATATTGCATGATTCTGAACTGTGTATTTTGAAAACAAAGCATTGTATTTATAGTTTTCTCCCTTGCGGATAGCATGGATAAAATGCAATTTATATATTAGGCATCTTGGTTATTCTGAAAAGCAGTCGTAATGAAATGTTTAAGATTGTTTCAAAAACAAATTTTAGAAAGAAGTCTGCCTTAGTAAGGTTTTTAATTTTACCCCTACCAGGAGGAAATTACATTTCTTGAATAAGAAAATGATCATTCTCCCCCACCAAATTGAAATGAGAAATATCAGCAAAGGTTTGAATCTGGAAAAGAAAATAAAGTGTCAAGTATAGATATGATAGGTCCTCCCCTCCATCTGGTGGTAGCGTTGGTGTAAATAAGAAATTGTTGAGCTGGAGAATTTAATTGAAAAGCAGATGATGCTGTCTTTCCTATCGACTGGGGTCTATTTCAGGTTCTCATTATCATAGGCACAAAATGTATTGAAGAAAGTAAATAGGTCAACGAACTTTAAGTGCAATTAAATTCTCATGTGTAGGGCAGTAACTTTAGTCCATGTCTTCTGAACTTTTAAAATTACCCCAGTGAACAACAGCAACTTTTAATAAGACACGAGCAAGGAGCACACAGATTCCGTAAGATGGAAAATCAGATAGCTATGGCGAAATCGTTGCTCTGCTACACATAGGTTTACTCCATTTGCTCTTAATGAAGCATGGCCACTTTCTGTGTTCCTGCATTTAATTCCACTTTCTGTATGTGCTAGTTTCACCTTGCTGGGGATAAAGAGACACATACATTCCAAAGAAATGAATCAATAAAAGTGAAGAAACATCTTTCTTGCACAAGATTGAAAAAGAGACAAGAGAGAAGAAAAAGCAAGCAACATGTATAGTTCCAAGACCTGTGAATTAGGAATCAGAAATCTGGGTTAATTTAACATTAGCTCTACTATTTAGTAGTTATGTGACCTTGGGTAAATTCTTCAACCTCTCTTGTTCTCAATAACATTATCCATAAAATTAAAGAGAATTTTTAATTCTCTTTAGAGGTGATTGAGGTAATCCACCTTAGTTTTACACTATGGTATCCAAATTTTTTTAGTGACTGAATAATTTTAAAAATCTTCTTTTAAAATAAATCAGGACCCTTTTTATTCGAGTTGTCATTTGGGACCCCAAACTGCTTTTATTTTTGGTGCATGGTGATAAATAGACAATTTTGAATCCTGGAACGGGAAAGAGCTTGGGTTTACTTAGAAGCAGTAGAAGAGCCTGAGATTTTGGAAAGAGTGGCATTGCACTCATTATTGCTCCATGACTCATGCTCCTGCTACGCCTAGCTTTCTTTGCTGGTGTTAACTCCCTGGTTTAAGCAATTGCAAACTTAGAAGTGCATGAGTTTCCAGGTTTTTTTTTCCCCCAGTTTTTAATTTTTATTTATTTCTTTTGTTTTGGACCTCCTTTCCTTTATACCTTGGGAGATCCCAGTAATAGCTAGCAGTTTTTGAAGAGTATACGTTTGTTGTTGTTGTTTTTTAATTTGATCTTCATAAAAAGCTTCTAAGGCAGGTATCATTACCATTGTCATTATGTAACTTGTCCAGGGCCATGTAGTTAGTGAGAGGCAGAGTAAGGACTCAAACTCCTGCCTGTTTCCAGAGCCCATTTCTCTACCCTAAAAGGCAGCATAACACAGTGGTTGCCAACAGCAATAAAAGTGAGTGCTTATATCATGCTTGCTATGTGTCAGGCATAGTTTTAAGTGCTTTAGATATCTCAAGACCCCTAATCCTAGTAACTGTTCTATGATGCAGGTCCTATTATATCCCCATGTGATGGATGAGAAAACAGCCACAGGGAAATTAGGTAATTTTCCCAAGATCACAAAGATAGAAAGTGCCAGAACTGACATTTGAATCCCTGAGTGTGGCTCCACAGTCCATGCTTTCTGCCACGACAGTAACTTTCTGTCAAGCTATTACTCTTTCTGGAGGAGGGTTTTGAGAATAATTCTTTTTTTTTTTTTTTAAATGAGAGTTGTATTCCTGGAACATTCTTAAATTAGTTGATCATTCTGATTTCCTTAAAAAATGAGGAGTTGGGGGGCACCTGGGTGGCTCAATCAGTTAAGTGCCTGTCTTTGGCCCAGGGGATGATCCCAGGGTTTTGGGATCCAGCATCCAGCTCCTTGCTCAGTGGGGAGCTTGCTTCTTCCTCTGCCTGCTGCTCCCTCTGCTTGTGCACTCTCTCTCTCTCTCTCTCATGTCCTTCTCTCTCAAATAAATAAATAAATAAAATCTTTAAAAAAATGAAGAATGGGTTCTGTTAACATAAGACATAAAGTGAATAAAATGGGGGAAAAAAGGCCTCGGAGGTGGTAATGAAGAGGCATTATATACAGCAAGAGGGTTGCAAGTGGGTGGGACTTACCTGGTAGTAATGGAGCAACAAGAACAAAGAGAATCTATCTCTACTTGCTTAAACAGAGGTGAGAGGTTTTGGACCCCAGTGTGTGTGTGTGTGCGTGTCTGTGTGTGTGTGTGTGTGTAAAACAGATGAGAAATTAGTAGAATGAGATATATTAATGAGCTGTGATCAATGTTTTATGCGTGGATCAAGCTAGTTTTGGAGACCAGCAGATGCTGTCCTGTGTATGATGACCAATAGTGTTTGTCTGGGGACTCTGATGTGTTTCCATTTTCCTTGGGCCAGGTAGTTTCCAGTATGTGGTGCTGGCCTGAATTTGGGGGAATATCCTCACTGACTAGAAGGCATGCTTTGACCTGATAAGCTTTCCCCAGTGAGGTACTGGGGTTATCTCTCATGGTACAGGGCATACAGAACAGTACTATTTTCACACTCTGTATCATTCACTAATCAAGAAGCTGAGCACATTATAGCTTGCTCTTGTCAGGTTCGGCAGGGAAAATCAATGTGAGAAAGGGGAATGTGGAATAGTTTGTATTTTTGGGGTCTCCAAATTTTATAGATTTTTGTATTGGGGCCTAGGAATTAGTTATTTTTTGGAGGATTTGAATGGGATGGAATATAAGAAGCATATTTCCTATTCTTTATATTGAGAACTCCTCAAAGATCTTTGTTTTGGATTTACCTTGTGGTCCTTTGTCCTACTGCAGGAGTGATTCTCAGAATTTCCCCAGAGCATTGTTGCTGAGGGAGGTAGGGTTAATGAGAACCTTGAAACACCTCAACTGGAAGGTTGTGTCTTATTAAATCAAATATGATAAACTTAGTGGAAAGGAGTTATGTGTACTATAGGACCATTTGTAGTGTTCCACAGTGTGATAAAGTGTGTTTGACATTAGGAAAAATGTGCTTTTACTGAGAGAAAAGAAAAAAGAAACTTTCTAAAATGAAAAACAAGCTAGAGCCCAAGCCACAGTGAGTTGAGTAGAGAGTTTATAGAGGCAGCAGACTCAGAATGAATACATACAGACAGGAACAGATATCAGATAACAGGTCCAAGATGTGAACTGTTTTTGAGGAAGTGCCAATGATCATAGGCATGGAATTGTATTCCTGAGTTGCAGGAACTCCCAGATACCACTTACTGTGACAGAGGACTGAATTTGGCTCCAAATTCAGCAGGCAGTAGAAGAGCCCTTCAAGTTTTCATGTCTGAACTTTGGTTTATTCCCATACCCTACACATTTTTGTGGGATGCTATATATCCTCTAAGGGTTGGGGTGACTAAAAGTTTTAGATTCTAGGGCTAAGGATTTTAAATAGGCCCAAAGAGGGTTCCTGGAAGAGACGAAAGTTGTAGGAGTGACTGTTCTTGGCAAGAATATAGAGAATGAGAGCCCTCTATTAGGTAACTTTTTTGTAGATAAACTGTGTATTTGGCTTAGTGGATGACTATCCTCCATGCCTTAGGAGAGCTATATTGCTAATGCTGATTTCAGGTGAAAGAATGCTAGATCCTGCTGTGACATGTTGATGTGGCAAACCTTCAGGATGGACTCTAGGTGGCAGTGTTGCTGCTGATTTTTGAACAGGATTTTCCAGTTCCCCAGTTCTTTTTCCAGATGTAAGTAGTAGCATTAACACTTAAACAGCCCTCGCTGTGTACTTGGTCTGGCAGTGTTCTGCTTTATGATTTTTTAGAAGATTTATTTCTTTATTTGAGAGAGAGAGAGAGAGAGAGGAGAGAGCAAGTATGTGTGCGCAGTGGGGGGAGGGGCAAAGGGAGAGAATCTCAAGCAGGCTCCCTGCCAACCATGGAGCCCAATTAGGGGCTTGTTGTGGGGCTCAATTCAGGTTCCACTGGGGTGTGATCTCACCACCCATGAGATCATGACCTGAGCGAAAACCACCAGTCTGCAGCTTAACCAACTGAGCCGATCAGGTACCCCTTGTTTTACAGATTTTAACTCATTGAACCAACAAGCACATGAGACTGGCATACTTCTAAATCTCTATTTTTAAAGACTAGAAAAAAAAAAGGCATAAGGAACTTACGGAATTTTCCCAAGCTGAGTGGCAAAATTGGAATATGAACTCAAGTAATCTACTCCAGAGTTGTTACTCTTAATTAGTATGGCTTTGCTGCTTCTTGTGGATAATTTTAAGGCTATGGAAAAAGAGTCACCCAAGGGAAAACATGATGCAAGTTTCATGCATTCACCAAGCTGGACCCTGTGCTTATAAATTGTTGGAACAGGCAACTTTTCCATAGATGTCTATCTTGTCATGTTCTGCACCATACCTAGTATCTTTCCCTTAGTATCTTCCCTAGTATCTTTCCCTTTCATATATAGGAAGGGTGTTTTCTATTTCTAGGTGGATCTCAGACAGATAGGTGCCTCCAAACAGATAAAAAAGCTACCCTGATGGGCTGCAGATAATGTTATAGACCAGACTCTGGTCTGATAGACCCACCTGTCCATCTCTCTCAAGCTTTTCCATCCATCTCTGTGATGTGAATATCACCCACAGGTGATTCCAATCAGAGATATGGCTATATTTGTAATTCAAATAGCAGTGATTACATTTGTAACAGAATCCTTATAGAAATCAAGGAAAATACTGAAGTTTATTGACAACAGTGAATAGTTTGGAGATGAGCACTCTATTTGATAGCAAGTAGGAGAAAATATGGAGTGACTGCTACCTCATCTCATATACTAGTCGTCAACTTCTCCTGATTTTTCCTTGCTGGAGGATCCATGGTATGAAATTTTCATGCTTCTCCTTTATGTCTGAATTCTGTTGTGAGCCTGGCTTATGTACCCCTTCCGGGTTCTAGTCCTCCTTCCACCCTTGAGTTGAAATCCTCATATAGGGGGGTGTTTTTAAATGTAGAAACAGTCCCACATTAGAATGCTTGTATAGTTGATCTGGGGCCTAGTGACTCTGTTCCTTCCAATAATACGTAACAATGTGCTTTTAAGCCTGAGGTCCTCTGACCTGTGGGAAGGATGAATCAGGTCCCCTTTCTGCATTTTGAGGGTGCTGGTGCTCTGCAGAAGAGTGTCTCTCTCCCTTTGCTAAGTGCATCAGCCATGGTGTGGTAACTAACAAAATTTCTTATTCAGTCTCCTATTCCTCTACTAGAGTCTATCTTAGTGAACAGCACCACCATCCAGCAATTATATATGTCTGGACACCTTGGCTATCACTTAAGTCTTCCATCATATCCACCAAACTTACACAGTTTGCCTTTTTATTATCTTTTAAATCTGATCTCTCTTCCCCATCTCCTGTGCCCTGTTTAGTTCAGGTGTGCCTTGTTTTTCATCCTAGTTAATATAGTAGCCTCTGTTCTGAATTCTATTGGTGCCATTTTATTTTTATCTCTATTTCACATAATGATGTCAATCTTCTACATAAAATCCTAAATATTCCCCATAATATTCAGAAAAAAAGTTAAATTGTTAAAGTGTGTTTCATAAAAACCTTTAGTATCAGCTCCTGCTTAACTGCCCTGTATGTCATATTGTGCTCTCACGTGACTGACTTGCCTACCATTCCAGCCACTTGTAGTCTACTGAATTTGCTCTGTTTTGTGATTTTACATAGGCTTTCCTTGTCCCTGCAATAACTTTATCTATTGTCTTCACTTCTATTAATTTATCTTCTATTAATTTATCTATTAATTTATCTATTGTCTTCACTTCATTCCTGATCTTCCTTTGCAGACTCTACCCAGGTATCTTCATTTCTGGAAAATCTGACTTAATCTCCTGGCCTTAGTTTTTTGCCCTTTTGCTTTATTCCCAAAGCACATTTTCAGAAAATTTGCCACCTCTTGTTTCATTATAACTGTGATTTTTACTTGGCTGATACTTCATTTGGTGTCTTCCTGTCTATGCTGTGAACTTAGTGAGAGGAGAATGATACATTCCTTGTACTTGGCATAGTATCTGGTATATAGTAGATCTTTGTAAATATTGGATGGATGAGTAAACAGAGCACAGATTGTGGTATACTGTCCACATGGCTTACAGGTGGTACAGAGACCAGTCTTCAGGTTCTGTTTAGTTTACCTGAGAGATTTGGAGCTGAACCATCACTGTTGCATCAAAAAGGAATTAATTGTGGGTCTTTGGTGTTTCAAAGATGGGTTAGAGAGCATGGCTGAGGTTGCAACGCTCTTGGCAGAGACTAAGGGTTTTATGTCTAGGAGTCTGTAGGCACTGAGAGAAGAGTCAGTTCTGACCTATTCATTTGAGAAAACTTATTCTGGACATGGTGGCTGAGACTACCCTAGAATTCATGATCCAGGATCCCTTTGTTCTTATCTCACTCATTTTGGGAGGTAGTAAATCTGAGGTTGTGTTGGAAACAATGCTAAGGATTTTTCTTAAGATGATGAAGAATTCTCCATATCTGTTTTAGGAGCTGGAGCAAAGATTGGAATGGACATGGAACCCTATTTGGGCCTAGCTAGAAACTGACTTGCCGAAACTCCCAAAGTCTCTTTGATTTTTTTGGCTGGAGTTCGGCCAAAAACTTTGACATAGGCTCTGTATTAATTAGCAGACAGGGTAAGTTGCTAGAAGAAAGAGACCTCAAAATACTCAGCAGTCTGAAAATATGTGACCAGTTTAAGATAGGTGTGGGCTCTATTCTCTGAGGTCATTCATGGGTTTTGGTTCCTTTTGTTTTATTGCTATTTTATTCCTTGGACCAGAGGCTGGAATACTTTATTCTACATTAGGAGATATGTTGGGCTCCGTGAGTTTCCCACTGAGATCTGGGGTAGGTCCTGAGAATTTGCATTTCTAACAATTTTCCAGGGGATGCTAATGCTATTGATCTTAGAACCACACTTTGAAAGCCACTGTCCTAGAGTGTGTTCCCTGTCCATTTGGCTGTGGTTGGCCTGCCTGCACCCTGCCCATGTTCCAACCTGAAGGAAGGGGCAAAGAAAAAGAGCATGAAGTAGAGCGCTCCTACCTGTTTTAAGGATAGGTCCCAAAAGTACATATTCCTTTTGCTTACATTTCATTGGCGAGAACTTTGTAACACAGCTGTCTGCAAGGAAGGCTGGGAAAAGGAGCTTCTAGCTGACAGATCATGTTCCCAACTAAAACATGGATACTCTGTTACCAAAAGGAAGAAGAGGAGAAATAGTGGTCTTCATCCAGCCTTTGCCTTGCATTCACATGTCCTCTTGTGTTCTATAATGCAGAGGCAGGAGACGACTCTCTGTAGGTTCTGAGCAGTTCTCCCAGGACTTGAGAAATGTCCTGAGCTCAGCCAGGCTCCTAGGGAGTCCTCAGACCCTTGAACTTGGCTTGTGCACTACTGTGGCCTAAAACGCTGATTTTTTTCCTCCCCGCTGCTGCCGTCCTCCTTTTTCTCTCTCTGCCTCAGACCTCCCCATCAGGTGGCCCATTTTCCTCACAGCTGATACTACAGCAACTGTATTCTTATCCTGCCGATGCTGCTTCCAGTTTTGATAGTGGTTGACGGCTTGAGGAGGAGTAAAATTCTTCCTATTCTTCTTGTGAGTAGCTGAACTCTAAAACCTATTGCTCCAACCTGAAGTATGACCTTCAAAAACATGAAATTGTTTTAACCTGCCACGTTGCCTTGCACAGAGTGTGAAAGAACTTCATTATATTTCTGATACATAACAAAAGTCGTCCGTAATGTGGGCTTCACTGACCTATAGGTAAAAGCTAATATATTTTCTTTCATTAAAATTCTCAGCAGCAGAGTCTACATTTTGTCAACAAAAACCCAGTGAACTTGGAGGTTGTACTATCTGTGAGTATTGTTAAAACAACATTCCCCCCCACTTTATTCTCACTTTGCTAAATTTTCATGATACTAAATTCTATTTCCATTGAAGTATATGTAAAAGGAGTTGTCTGAGGAAGATTAACTTACTCTGTTTCTCTATTGCTAACCTATGTCATCACGAGACATAAAAGCCTAGCCTAACTAACATCACCCTGGTTGATCTTTCTTTGTGGTTCAAATATAATTTGAAGCTGAATAGCATTTTCCTGTAGAGGATAGTGGCTGAGCTCAGCTTCTGAAGTCCCATTGCCTGCTTTCAAATCCTGACTATTAACTGTGTGTACTTGAAAGTTTTATTTGAACCCTGAGTCTCAGTTTTTTTCCTCATAAAAATGGGGATACAAATATTATGTACTTCATAGGGTTGTTGTATTAAAGATATGTTAAAAATAGTAAAAAAGATTACTGCAGTAGGGATTATGACTACGGCAATAGGAGATAGAGACTGGATTCAAGTCTGAATACAGGAAATGCAGCTGGTGACTTATGGCCAAAGAGCAGAGTGAGGGTATCACTCTGAGGTATCATCTGAGGGATGGAAAATTACTAATAAAAGGTATCAAGAGTAGTGAGATTCTTGCTAAACTGGCCCAACAGGGTTCTATATGGAGTAGGCCGAGGAATTACATATCAGAGGTGAGAGATGAAGAACTTGTTCAGATATCAAGGGTGACCAGATATCAGAGTTGGGATATTCTTGCTAAACTGGTTTAGTAGGATTTTTAAAAACAGGACAGAGGCCAATGTCAATGCATAGTCAAGAAGAGGGTCAGAGAAGCCTGATTAAAATTCAATCAGGGAAACAGTCTTTATCAGTTGTTGCCAAGACCAGTGTCACGGACATTTCCCTCTATCTTTTCTTCTAGGAGTTTTACGATTTCAAGTCTCACATTGCAGTCTTTAATCTGTTTTGGGTTCATTTTTGTGAGGGGATTTCACTCTTTGACCCACTGGTTGTTCTTTGACACATTGCTGTTTAAATGTGCATTTTTGAATTTTCTAGTTTTCTTTCTGTTGCTTCTAGTTTCATACCCTTATGATCTGAAAAGATACTTGATATGATTTCAGTCTTCTTAAATTTGCTAAGATTTGTTTTGTTACCTAACATATGATGTATCCTGGTGAATGTTCCATGGGACTTGAGAAGAATGTGTATTGTATTGTGCTGCTGTTGAATGGAATATTCTATATCTGTTAGTTTCATTTGGTCTAAAGTTACTTCAAGTTCAGTGTTTCCTTATTGATTTTCTGTATGGATGAAGTAGCCATTGTTGAAAGTGGGGTATTGAAGTTCCCTACTATTATTATATTGCCTTTTCCTCTTTTCAGATTTGTTAGTATTTGTGCAACATATTTAGGGGCTTGGATGTTAGGTTTATATTCTCTTGATGAATTGACCCCTTTATCATTATACAATGACTTTCTTTGTCTCATTATAGTTTTTGACTTAAAAATATATTTTGTCTGATACAAGCATAGCTACCCACCCCTCCTTTCTTTTGGTTTCTTTTGTCATGGAACATCTTTCTCATCCTTCCCTTTGAGCTTAATGGGTGTTCATCAAGTGAAATGACTCTCTTATAGTCAGCATATAGTTGGATCTTGTTTTTTTTTTTTTTAATTCATTCAACAAGCACTCTGTGCCTTTCAATTTGAGAATTTAATCCATTTACATTTAAGTGATTAATGATAGGCATGGGCTTACTAATGCCATCTTATTATTTTCTGGTGTTTTTAGTTCCCTTGTTCCTTTCATTCTTTCTTGCTATCTTCATTTGTGAATTTATGATTTTTTGTAGGGGTATACTTTGATTCTTATCTCTTTCTTTATTGTGTATCTACTATATGTTTTTGCTTTGTGGTTACCATAAGGCTTACATAAAATTTAAGCTGATAACAACTTAATCTAGATGGCATACAAAAGCTCTACTCCCACTACTACACATTTTATGTTTTGATGTCACAAGTTACATCTTTTTACATTGTTATATTATTAAATTATCATAGCTATAGTTACTTTGTAATATTCTGTCCTTTAACCTTTATACTAGCAATAAGTGATTAGCACACTACCATATTATACATTTGAGTATTCTGAATTTGACTATATGTGTATCTTTATCAGTGTGCCTTATACTGTCTTGTGTTTTTATGTTCCTAATTATTATCCTTTTATTTTAGCTTGGAGAACTCCTTTAAGCATTTCTTACAAGGCAGGTCCAATGGTGTGGTAACTAACTCAACAGTTTTTGTTTGTCTGAGAGAGTCTTTATCTCCACTTCACTAATGAAGGACAACTTTGCCAGGTAAGTTATTCATAGCTGGGAGGTTTTGTTTTCCTTTTCTTTTAGTGCTGTCAATTTATCTTCCCACTCTCTCCTGGCTTATACTGAGAAATCTGTCTTTGAAGAGACTTTTGAAATTCAATCTTTATTTGTGATTTTAGATAGTTTTATTATCAGGTGTCTTAGAGAAGCTCTCTCTAAGTTAAGTTTTTGTTCTGTGACCTATAAACTTCATGAACCTGGATATCCAAATCTCCCTCCAGAACTGAAAAGTTCTTGGCCATTAATTCTTTAAATAAACTATCTGCCCCTTTCTCCCGCTCTTCTCCTTCTGGGGCTCCAATAATTCATATACTATTTCTATTAATGGTATCCCATAGTTCACATAGACTTTCTTCATTCTTTTAAAGTTCTTTTTAGTTTGTTCTCCTTTGACAGGTTACTTTCAAATGAACTGTTTTCTACTTCTCAGATTCTTCTGTCCTCAGATGAAGTCTGCCATTGATGCTATCTCTTGTTCAGTTTTTCATTGTATTTTTCAGCACCAGTATTTGTTTTATTTTTTTTAATTATTTTTACCTCTCTGTTAAATTTCCTCTTTTTTCATGGATTTTTAATATTCAGTTTAAATGTTTTCTCTGTTTTCTTATAGCTCACTGAGCTTCCTTAAAACAACTACTTTGAATTCTTAATCTGGCAAATCACAGGTCTCCATTTATTTGAAGTTGGTTCTTATAAAATTATGATGTTTCTTTGGTGGTATCATCTTTCTTTGATTTTTTCATGTTCTTTGAAGTCTTCTGTTGCTGTATTTGCATTTGGAGAAGGAGTCAAATCCTCCAGTCTTTACTTATCTCTTCTTTGTGTCCAATCTCATATTCTTTTGCTCTAGTGGTGTGCTGGAACTTCTCTACTTGAATATTGGACTTCCCCAAAGGCACTCCTGTCTATAAGTGATTGTCAAAATCAGTGTTCTTTGTGGAGAAGATGATATAAAACCCATATTTACCATCTTGATGACATTACTTTTTGATTTGCTTTGTTTTGATATCACATTTCTTGTGGCTATAGCTCTTACCATAGGAATCTGGGAAATATGCCTCTTCAAAATGCCAGTACTTATTCAATAACAACCATTTCTTAACTATCAGAAAGTAAAATTTAATAACAGCATTATCTCATTCCATTAATGACAACTGTCCATTCTTTCCCTTTTATACATATTTAGATGTTTTCTTACCCGCAACTCTGTTTTGAGTGCTGCCCTCAGATGGCATAGGTTTCTGTTACTGCTGCCTGCCCTCCACTCAATGTCCCTTTCTATACTTGCTGTTGTCCTCTGCTATAGGACACCTGCATCCCAGTCCATCTTCAGTTAGATTCTCTGGCTATCAATAGGATTCCATTCTGCATCCAAGTAAGATTATTTTTTTTAACATTTTATTGAGGTATTATATAGATATAAAAACAGCACATATCACAAGTATACAGCTCACTAAATTTTCTCAAACTCAACATATCAATTCAACCAGCACCCTGCTCAAGAAACATAATACCAGCACCCCAGAAACCTTTCTGATATTAGTCATTAATTATTCCCATCACCACTGCCTGCACCAAAGGTAACCACATCCTGACTTCTAACAGTACTTTAGTTTTACTAATAACATTTTAGTTTTAATCTGTTTTGTACTTTATAGAAGTGTAATTATATGTCTATTATAGATATACATGCATATATATGCATCTATTATATATATATACATACATATATGTTTTTTATATATATATATAAATATATATTTGAGTGTGCTTCTTTTGGTTACCATGTTTAAGATTCACCTATATTGTTGAAATGCAGAGTGTTCATTCTCATTGCTCTATATACTCCTTTGTGTGACTGTATTATTTTATTCAGATATATAGGAACATTTGACATTCCCACATTATCACCATTTTGAATAATGCTGCTAGTTTTTTTTTAAGTTTGAAACTTTTGCTATTAAAGTTGGGAAGTATATTTGGGAAGTGACAGAGTTAGTATTAAAGTTGTCTTATTGGTAACCTCAGGGAACAAATCATTATCCACTGCTCTACCTTTAAAGTATAATCAGCCTACCTTTAGTATTTTAATATTGAGGAAAATGATGATTTAAACACATCCTGTACAAGATTTCCTCCTTTTCACTATTACTGAGAGTTTTAGGAAGTGTTCATCAGGAGATGCTTCTTGACATGAAATCAATAATTTGTTATAAGATCTTATCAAGTACAAGGAGTAGACATTAGTTTCAGAAAGGAGATAGAGCTTTAACTGGTTGCCCTGACGTCGTGACAAATTTCGTTTGAGATAACATAAGAGAAAAAGGGGAGCGAAGAGGATATTTGAACACTCAAAATCTGTTTTCTAAAAACATGTAAAAATTTACTGTTTAATTAATCTCCATTTCAAGTTCTTCCCAGGGGCTCTGCCAAGGATACTATGATAAATCACACATAAAAAGCATGCACACTATGATTTTTGTGAAGAGGATTCTACATTATTTAGTCATGTTCGTCGTCATGCATGTCTGCATGCTAAACACTGGTTATCAGTGATTAATGGAGAACATGCTCGAATGGTATTCTCCTACTTGAGCTAATGAACTCAATAGTTTATTTCATGCTCCATTTCCACAAATAAATGGCTGTAATGCATAATGTGATAATTCCTGATCTCTTTGCAGTGGATTTTCTTGTCTTTAATGAACATAAAAACTTATGAAAATCAAATTTAGTCAGGCATTGCATTGTGACTTTATATGTTAGATAGATTATAAAATGTTACTGAAATCAAAATGTTTACACTGAAAGGAAAAGAGTTGCTAAAATTGAGCAAGAACTTGAAAGGACACAATGAAGAGCTTCAAAATAAACTCATACCAAACTTTTGTTTTCATTTCAATTAGCCTCTTGGGGAAAACTGTAGTTTTTCTACATATTTATGTAGGCTTCTAAATAAACTTTATTCTTTTCTTAATCATTTTGGTATATTTGGTATATATATATCTATATAATAGAATTCTGATTTAGCTTCATGTATCTAACATTCACTTCTTCACTTGTAGTTTTTGTTTATCTTTCATAGGTTCATTTACGTTGAACAAGAACCATCTGTGGGAATGAATCACCAGGCTATTTTTTATTCCTTTTGTTTGACTGTCCTTAAATCTGCTTCTGCTCCTTGGGCACATCTTTTGACTTCTCTGGTCAGGTAATATAGAAGTTTCAACACTCACTAAATGCCACAGATTACCAATTAGGATTTTCTGTTCATAATAATCAAATATCCAAACTTGCTTTAAGGTTGAAGTTTCTCTAGTTAGCATTCCTACTCCTTCCTTATTTTACTAATGCTATTTGTGGTCCTTGAGAGAGGATGGAAGTAGGAGAAGAGTAGGTGGATTCTTGTTTGATTGACATTGCCATCCTGGTCTGGTTCTCTTTTGGGCTCAATAGACGTTTAAAAGTGAGTCTATTTCTTGTGGGTGCTAGAGATATCTCACTAAGACAAATTTCCTTAAAGAGAATAAGCATGGAGCACCTGGGTGTCTCAGTCATTAAACATCTGCCTTTGGCTCAGGTCATGATCCCAGAGTCCTGGGACTGAGCCCCACATCCAGCTCTCTGCTCAGCAGGAAGCCTGCTTTTCCCTCTCCCACTCTCCCTGCTTGTGTTCCCTATCTCAATGTGTCACTTATTGTCAAATAATAAATAAAATCTTAGAAAAAAAGAGAGAGAGAGAGAGAATAAGAATGGAGGGATACCTGAGTGGTTTAATCTGTTAAGCTTCTGCCTTTGGCTCAGGTCATGATCTGAGGGTCCTGGGATTGAGTATAGCATCAGGCTTCTTGCTCAGCAGGGAGCCTGCATCTCCCTCTGCCTAACACTCCCCCCATTTTTGAATTTTTTCTCTCTCTGACAAATAAATACATAAAATCTTTTAAAAAGAGAGAGTAAGCATATAATTGTCACCTGGTCATTTACTTCTTTTTTAACCCCAAATAATCTAGCAGTATTTTTAGATTCTTTTTGCTGTAATCTATTTTGCTTTCCAAGTAGTTTTTTGGACAAGACCTAAGGCCGAAGGCAGCTCTTTTTCCCTTGTTCTTGAAGTGCAAGTCAAGCAACTCAGCATTTACTTCCTTTTTCTGCCATTGGGAACAGCTAGTCAGAAGAAATCACACTTTAGATTGCACAGGTGTGAGTAGACGTCAGACCACTAGGTCCTCCAATTACAGAGGACATGTATTTAGTCCTCTGAATTACCTCATTGAAATCCCTTCCCCTGAGATTAAAGTGCATTTCTTCCTTGCAGTAAGTGAAATTTAAAACACAGTTCTAGGTCTCTTTAAGGAAATGCTTTCTTTCCTATCCTTTAACTCCAGATCCTTTTATACCCTCAATATGAGTGAGGGGTTTGAGGGCTGTGAAATTTTGTAAAGCATGCATTATGTTCTATCATCTCCTTTAAGATGTGTCATCTATGGTCTTGTTGACTCTGCCAAAATTCTTTTTTAACATCCCATTGCATTTATTATTACAAGATCTTTAATAAAGCATAGAAATCACTAAACATAAAGAAGGAAACAGTTAACATATTCTATGACATAGGTTTCACTGAAAGTTGATTTAAGTTTTTCATCTATAAAGGAATAAGACTTCTGCTTTAGCCATCACAGAGTACCAGGGACCACATTTACCTTCCCAATATAACAACAAAAAAACAGATGGAATGCATAAAACAAGTGTTTTCAGATATTGAACAGTAGGTAACACAGGACAGTGATTCCTGAGAGAAGGGAAACAAACAAGGTGAGCAATACAGTTGTCTCTGTACACTGTCTAGAGAAGTCTCCAGACAACAGCAAAGTGGAAAGAATTCATCATGACCACATAAACAGTATAAGAAATGTTAAAGGAAACCCTTTAGGTAGAAGGACAGTGATATTAGATGGAAATATGGATCTGAATAGGGTAATGAAGGGCACCAAAAAGTGTTAATATGTAAGTGTAGCAGAACTGAAATTCATTGCTAAAGTCTCCACTTAAGCCCAGTGCACAGGGATATATACTGATTAACAAAGAGGGAAAGAACTATATTAATAACACTTTAGAAAAACTGACAGATTGTATAGTGCCAAAGTGGTCACAATTTTCAAGTCAAAATTAATCTCCACAAAGTCTTTTAATACTATCCATGCCTATCTAGAAGGACAAGACCAAAACAATGGAGTCTTTGAATTGAGGAAGTTTGTTGCACTAAGATACTCATTACTTTTCAGCTCTGTGTGCTGTTTAAGAAGAAAAAATGCATGGCCAAAATATTCTTTTTGTATACTTTGAATACATTGCTCAAACATAGTGAATATTGCAAAAGCACTTTAAACCTTTCATGATACTCAGCTTTAGGCAAATTATCTTTATAGGTGGCTGGGACTTCATTTGAGTCTATTAGCTTGTCTGGAAGGCAGATTGCGAGATAAAGTTGGTGTTGTATAGAGGGAGAAGGATAGGTCAACTTTATTGCTGCTCAAAGTAGATAGGGCTTCTGGTGCCTCCCAGAAACATCTGTACTCTTCCATAATACAACAAAACAAGTGATGTCATCTTTGAAACACTAAAATTTTAAATGATTGTGTAATTTAAGAAAATTTTCTTTCTGGTATATTTTATATTTGTTGAAAAAAAGATAAACTTTCATATCTTACATGCATTAATTATTCTTTAGTAGTCATGTTTTTCAGTTGTATGAAATTTAATTATAACATTTTATAAGTTTTCTGTAGAAAAAACCTTAAGAATCAGGAAAATACTTCATGGAAGGCAATTTCAAGAGTATTGCCTCATGTCTATCTGAAATTGTCCTTAACATAGCTCATTTTAGACCTTCAGAACATCACTGATAATTTCCTACTAATACTATTTTTGGAAAACTAGGAATTTCAAATGTAGGAATATTTCCAGACAAAGAAATGAGCATTAGAACATAGATTTTTGAAAACTTGTTTGGAAAGCCAAGGCTTTGTGAATGATATCAGATCAGCTTTTTACAATGAGACCAAGGGAAGCAACAGCATTAGTTCATTAAGCTGGTGTGATATCCAAATGCTCAGTATTTAGAGACAGTCCTTTCTTTTTAAGTCATTGAAATAACACATGGAGTAAGAGAACTGGCATGTTGAAATACAAACTAAATACACTCAAAGACATCGGCAGACTGATTTTTAGACAACTCTATGATATTAATGATACAGTATTAAGTTGAAGTGTTTTCCAATGTGCGCTGTGAAATTTCTTCTATTCATGACAATTTTATATGAAATTTTGGAATCATTGTTCAACTCTCGTCATCACTGTAACTCTTATGTGATTAAAGATGATTCTTCTTCAGATAAAATGTCTTACTTTAGTCATTATTCACTTTGGGAGTAAAATGATATATGTTTAAATGGTTATGCAGTATACAATCTTTGACCATCTTTATTATATTGAGTAAGTTAAGCATATACTAGTCACAAAAGCAACAGGGTGCTGGGACATTGGTTTTTATGTTTTCCTTGAAAATATTGTTTTGATGTGGGAATGTTGGGAGTTCAGAGCCAAGAACGAATGGCCAAGAAGGAATTCTTTGGACATCTTTGGTGCAAAGAGGTAGTTTTATTAAGGGCTCGTGGACAGAAAGGGCTGTCCGGAAATTGTGGGGAGCAACTGATTATATACTTTGGAGTTGGGGGTGGTAAGGACAAGGTAAGTTTCCAAAAGGATTTTCATTTGTTCAAGAACACTCACAGGATCCTGGTGGCCTGGCTAATGTCAAGCTAAGGTTGCTTTTCCCTGTGGCAAGGCACTAAAATTAAGACAGTTGGGAGTTCCTGGAGGAATGTCATACTCTGCCTGCCTTAAGTATTTGTCAGTGGGCTATCGGTTATAAGGAAATTTAATTTTATCTACATTTCCTTTGCCTTTCTTCACAGGAGTTTCACATAGACTTCTCTCTTCCCCATCTATAAAACCAAAAACATATATTTAGTATACTCTATAGCAATGGGGATTTATTTACTTGTCTGAATAATAGAACAGCAAATGATATATATGTGTCTTCCTTTTTATACAAAATTAATTATTGATATTTTAATTAATTTCAAATAGGTCATCCTTTTGGGTGTCCAGGTCTGTGGAGTCAGCTTACCACACCCTGAGGAGAAGGGGTTATTAGAGAATCATGGTCTTAATGGCTTTCCTACTGGAATTGTAATTGTCCAGTAAGCAATAAAAAAGTCATTTCTCATTATTGGTAAACGTTTGTGTAGTAGACAGATATCCACAAGGCAAAACAATGAATTAAGAAAAGAATCTTATGAATAGGTCTGTTAGCAATAGGATTTTTTCTTTTTTATTTGCGATTTTATTTAGGGGAAAACTGTGGACTTCTTTACGTACCATAGGATTGGATTGGTTCTTTGGTTTTTGTGCTCATAAATTTACATCTCACTGACTTTGCTTGTCCATTTTCCAAAAGGGTATTCTTTATGTTGGTTACCATAGAAACCAGAAGTGCGCCATTCGTATGTAATTCTTTGCACATATTCCCTCCAGTTTCTTGCATTTCAAGTCAGCTAAATGGCATTATGTGGCATTTTATGTAGAATAACCTTTGTTTGCTTAAGTCTTTCATGAAACAATGCTTTATAACTTCAAATATGTTACTTTATATTAACATAAGCCATAATTTTGACTTGTCAATTTTGCTGAAAAGTGACTGAATAAAACAGCACACACACTTTAGAGTTGGAATTAAGTAGGAAAATCAAGACATCAGTAGATTCCTTTAGAAGAACTCTAAATGTTACTTTGCTAAGCCAAGAAGAAAAGCTTTAAAATAATTTCCATATTCAAAGGGTTGCTGTTTTGGCAAACCTTACAATTAGCTACATAGAAACCAGTTATTGAGTAACTGTTATAGGTCCAGCTTTGTCCTGGATCAAAGGACTACAAAGAACTTGAAGATGAAGTCACTGTCTTCAAGGTGTTTACAAATTAGTTTGAATGCAGAGACTAGGTAGAATAGAGCTTGTGGAAGTTAAATTCTTTTAAGCCATGTCACTTGAGGATATGCAAACTAGGTGCACATTTTACACAATGAGTAAAGGCACTAATGAGACACTTTTGTCCCTTCTCTAAGCTTAGTCACAAGCCTCTTGTAAAGATGTCCTCCCCGCCAGTTTCTTTTCCTATGTCAGTTTTGATTTTGGTATTTGCCTTTCCTGTACAGTCCTCCCAATAATATTTAAGAGAGGGTAGCATATAGAGCTAAAAGAGAATGTTGTACCAGTATCCACGAAACCAGGATTTAGCCTTTCCTTTACCAAGAATTAGCTATGAAACTGTGTGCCCTTGAGCAAGTCACTTTACACTCTACTTCTTTTTTTTAATCAGTAAATTAAGAGAGTGGATGAGGGTTCTAGAGGATCCTATGTCACTCTAGGAAATGAATTCTGATTCATTTATCCTGAAAAGATATTTTCAGCTTTTTAACATATACATTCTAAGCAGTCTGTTAGAATTGCCCGGAAGTCTCCAAAGTTATGCCAGGAGTGTCAGCTGAGTAGGAAGGCAGTGAACAGGGTGTCTTAGCCTGAGTCACCTTGTGGCTTCAGTGTGTTGACAGGTGTGCAGAATGCCCACATTTTAGTGGCCATTTTCCAGTATGACAATCTCTATGAAGCAGCCACATGATTGGGCCCATCAGGAATCTACACCATCTGCTGAGGTAATTTGTGGTTTAGGTAGAAGACTGCTCCACCAAAGAACCTTTTTAATTTAGATACACCATCAGCTCAGAATCCCTGTACAGCTTCACACATATGTAAAAACATCTAAGTGTCTACAGTATATTTTCTCCAAGGCTTTAATTTAGCTTTTTGTGTATGTATTCACTCTCCTAGCAATGGTTAAATATTTGGGAGTTATTGGACTAATACTAGGTTTCTTCATGTTTTCACTCTCATTGTGTGTCTGTTGTCTGCCAGTTTCAGTTTTATTACAAGCAATAAATGAGTAGATGTGAAAGTATTTTGTAAACTGGAAACTGTTATAGAAATATTTATTTCTATTTATAATAAGTGTTTGGTGTTCTTACCACCGCAAAACTATTATCATTATAATCAGTGTTTTTACTTTCAGTTAAAGTGAAGTAGTAAGTGGTTAATATCTCTTTTCCACTTGTGTGTCCTCTTTGCCTAAATTGCTTCCATTACCCTCTGCAGTGCAGCATTCTCAGCTTCCTTTCTGAATGTGGCTTTCATATTGCTAATCTTACTTAGACATAGCTCCCCTCTGAAAACTCAGCATCGCTCATAGACCTCTCAAGTGATGGCTGTTTACTTTTTCTTTTTTTCTTTTTCTTTATTTGACAGACAGAGATCACAAGCAGGCAGAGAGGCAAGCAGAGAGAGAGAGGAGAAAGCAGGCTCCCTGCAGAGCAGAGAGCCCGATGCAGGGCTTGATCCTAGGACCCTGGGATCATGACCTGAGCCGAAGGCAGAGGCTTTAACCCACTACACCCAGGCGTCCCTTTTTCTTTTCTTTAAAGATTTTATTCATTTGTTGGAGAGAGAGAGAGAACACAACCAGGGAGAGTGGCAGGCAGAGGAAGAAGCAGGCTCCCTGCTGAGCAAGGACCCAGATGTGGGACTCAATCCCAGGACCCTGGAGTCACGACCTGAGCCCAAGGCAGATGCTTAACTGACTGTGCTACCCGGCATCACATGTTTTCTCTTTCTTATCCCTTGTATACCACTGGTCTGGAGATGAGGCAATGTCTTCTTTGTTCCTCATGGCTGCTTCCATACCTGCTATTTCTTCTTTTGCCTCAAACCTCTTCACCCCCAACTGAGGCTTTTTATAGCTCTTGCTACTAATTGTACCGCTCTTTAATAATATGACATTATATTCTAAACCCTTTATCAATACCACTTATTTAATCTTCACAGCAATCTTAGGAGGTCAGTATTTATCTACATTTGACACTTAACACAAGTAAGATACAGACACTTTAAGTGACTTGCCTAAGATTGTAGAGTTGTAAGAAGCAGAACTAGGATTCAAACCCTGACAGCATGGCTTCCCTCCACCCTCCATGACCTACCTGTATTGTCTGTATCTACAGGGTTTCTGGCTCCGTTTCTCTCCATTCCCTTACTGTGATTTATTTTTCTTCGAAGAACTCAATACCACCTAAAATATTTAATATTTATTTGTCTATTTGTTTATTACCTATTTCCTCCTGTCAAAATGTCAGCTCCACAAAAGCAGGGACTTTGTTCTTTTGTTCAGTGTTTACAAGTTTATGAATAATGTAGGTATTTAAAAACTATTTGGTGAATGGATGAATGAATGGATGAACATCACATCATGTGCTATTATGTAGCAACTGCCTCTGCTGGAGCTGGGACACTGCAAACTTTCTGCTTTGCAGGCTGACTGGCTCTTTTAGGATCTGCCAGTAAAGGCACTAGAGGGAACCTACCTGCAAGACTGGAGAGGCAGGGGAGGTATTCACTCCTCCCTGTCTGCTGCCTGTTCCTGTCAGCATCTTCCCAGTAAAATGTCTTGACTTCAGCAGCAGCAGCAGCAGCAGCAGCAGCAGCAGTTTCTTCCATAGCTGCAGGGAATCCAGATTGCAGTTTTGCTAACACCAGTAGAACCAGCCCATCATGACCCTCAGAGATAGCAGCACCAGTGCCCCCTTCTCAGAAATCATAAGTTTCAGGTCTTTGGGATCCTTCTCCAGGCTTCTAAGTTTTAGTCATTATTACCTCTTCCCTTTGCCCTCTGGCTGTTGAGAGTTGTAACTGCTCCTTATAATTATTGTTTCCATGATTTGTAAGTAATCATTCCCTTTTGCCTTTTTAATTTTCTAAGATAGGGTTAATATTTCTTTATACTAGATTTTCTCTGCTCCTATCACTGGTGTAGTTTCTGTCTTCTGTCTCCTAACCAATACAGAATTGGTATGAGGAGTAGTCTGAGGAAAAAGGATTCAAAGGTGAGAGTGGGTGATTGGCCTGGTTATACTTGAGCCTACATTGAGTGCTGAGTTCTGTATTAATGTGTAGGGGGAGGTTGGTAATCCATGGTATGGAGTGTTATCAGGATTAATAACATTTTCTGCCATTGATTGTCTTAAAGTGCCTGATAGTAAAGTGCACTGGTGGTTCTGACTGGTACGGCAGACGATGAGCACCGTGGCATGAGGTGGCTTCCTTTGAAGGCACAGGAGTACTCACGGAAGAAATTCAAACTCAGATCTTTAAACTCTCAGCCAAAGTCATTATCAGAGAATCCGAGAGCTTCTTAGAAGAACATCTTATTTGTTATAGCTACTGAAAATGAGGAACAAATTTTAATTATACAGTTTGCCGAATTAAAGCATAAGTTGCAGGTGCCTTAGTGGCTCAATCAATTCAGCCTCTACCTTCGGCTCAGGTCATGACCCCGAGGTCCTGGGATCCAGCCTTGCATCAGGCTCCCTGCTTAATGGGAAGTTTGCTTCTTCCTCTACCCCCACCCCACTCATGCTCTCTCTCAAATAAATAAATAAAATCTTAAAAAAAAATAAGTTCCAGTCTTGCTAAGTCTCTTATAAGAAAGTGAGTTGCTTGGGGAGAAATTAAAACTCAAGACTTGGAGTAGGAACTTCTGAATGGATTCATGTTGAGTATGAGCTATTATTCAATGGATAGTTCCATGAAAACTGATAAAAATCTGGAGGGAAAAAATCACACTTTAAAGGATTAAATTGTAAAAGTACAGTACACTTTAATGTTCTTTAGTAGAGTAATCTCTATGGGTCAGTCCAAATGCCAAATTTTTCTGCTCAACGAGTCACTGGAAGTGGGAATGTGTATTTGAGTCTGTCAACACTGAAAAATGGGCTGTACTGGTAGGAACCATTACTGAATGCTCTGTTGTCATTCATGGAGTCTGATGTCTGTAGCAGCCAATCTGCTTGTCATCAACAGCTGTCAGAATGTTTCCCTGCTTCATTGCTCACAAGTAAAGGTATAAAACTCCTGCTCTTGCTCCTGCTTTTACTGTTGCCTACTCTTTTATACCATCTTCTCATTCATTCTGATTCAGGGGGTTGACAGTCTGTACCAGCTGTTTCATGTATTGATACATAGTAAGACCTTAGTGATGGAATTTACTTTGGGGATAAATACGTGGTGTGGATTTGAGATGTTGAGTTTATGGTAATATCTGTGCATGAGAGAAGAATTGTAGTGTACAATTAAGTGGGTAAACTTTAAAATTAGAATTGTTTTGAATCTTGGTTCAGACACCCATTAGCTAGGTAAAATTTGGGCAAGTAACATAAACTATCAAGATTCGGTTCCTTAATCAGTTAAATACAATAATATTCACTAATTTTAGGATTTTATAGGGATTAAATGAAATAATGGAACACTCATGGCATCAGTTCCCTATTGCTACTCTAGCAGATGACCATAAACACAGTGGCTTAAAACAACACAGATTTATTCTGTTGCAGTTCTGGAAGTCAGAAGTCTGAAATGGATCTCAGTAGGCTAAAACCAAGGTGTCAGTAGAGCTGTGCTGCTACTAGATGCTCAAGGGGAGAATCCATTTCTTTGCCTTTTCTAGCTTCTAGAGGCTACCTACATGCTTGGCTTATAGCTCTTTCTTCTATCTTCAAAGGCAGCAACAAAGCATCTTCAATTCTCTCACTCTTTGTGCCTCCCTTTTTTCATTTGTAAGGACTTTTGTAGTTAGATTTGGACTACTTGGATAATCTCCCCATCTCAAGGTCATTGATCAACAACCTTAATTTTATCTGCAGCTTTAATTCTCTTTTGCCATGTAACCTAACAAATTCACAGGTTCTGGATATTTGGATATGGATGTCTTTGGGAGGTTATTATTCTGCTTGCCACACTTAATGTTAAATAAATGATGCATATGAAGTGTCTGGCCCATGGTAGGCATTAATAGAGATACTATTTTTTAGTACCATACAAAGTTCTACAGATATTTCTTTAGATAATTAAAAAAAAAGAATATAAGCAATCTGGAGGAATTTAAGCAAATGGTGACTAGTGTTTGGATGTTCCTTCTCTGTTGGATGAGAAGAGCATTGGTCTACCTACTGACTTTCACTGTAGCCTATCTTGTCTTCTCTCCCTCTCCAAATGCTTAATTTGCATTACCTCGCATGAGAGAGCCCATATCCTTTGAAATTTTCTTTTTGCCAATTATCAAGTATCTTGGCGCTCTTTAAAGTTCCACCAGGTGTTCTGATATCACTGCTATTTACCTGGTTGAATATAATGGTCAAACATTTATTTCATGACCATTCGGAAAAATTGGCAGTATTGTTAATTGCACAACTCAGTATTGCTGAGGATATCTGCCTAATCTGGAAAATTGCTCTTGGACAAAAAAATAAATTGGTCTGGCAGTTAGTTTTTCCCTAGGATCTACTATTTTTTACTCTTATGTTAGAATAAACTTACATTTTGGTTTAATATTTTTTAATGTATGTATAAACACAGATCATTAGAAGCCTCAGTATATTAGAGTATTTTTGGATAAGTTTTTAAAAGATTTATTTATTTATTTGAGAAAGAGAGAGAGAGAAAGAGCAGAAGGAGGGGCAGAGGGAGAAGGAGAGAGAGTCTCTCTTTTTTAAAAAAATTAACATATAATGTATTATTTTTTTCGGGGTATAGGTCTGTGATTCATCAGTTTACACAACACCCAGCACTCACCACAATGCATATGTCCTCCCCAGTGTCCATCACTCAGCTACCCTATCCCCCCACCCCCCACCCCTCCAGAAACTCTCAGTTTGTTTCCTAAGATTAAGAGTCTCTTATGGTTTGTTTTCCTCTCTGGTTTCCTTTTGTTTCATTTTTTCCACTTCTCCCCTATAATCCTCTACCTGTTTCTTAAATTCCTCGTATCTGTGAGAATATATGATAATTGTCTTTCTCTGACTGACTTATTTCGCTTAAAATAATACCCTCTAGTTCCATCCATGTCATTGTAAGTGGCAAGATTTCATTTTTTGATGGCTGTGTAATATTCCATTGTATGTATATACCACATCTTCTTTATCCGTTCATCTGTCAATGGACATCTGGACTCTTTGCATAGTTTGGCTATTGAGGACATTGCTGCTATAAACACTGGGGTACATGGGCCTCTTCAGATCACTACCTTTGTATCTTTGGGGTAAATACCTGGTAGTGCAATTGCTGGGTCATAGCATAGCTCTATTTTCAATGTTTTGAGGAACCTCCACACTGTTTTCCAGAGTGACTGCACCAGCTTGCATGAGGGATAGAGAGTCTAAGGCAGACTCCTGCTGAATACAGAGCCTGAAGTAAGACTCAGCCTCAGAACCCTGAGATCAAAACCTGAGCAGAAAGCAAGAGTTAGGTGCTTAAGTAACTGTAGCACCCAAGCACCCCCTTTAAAAAAATTGTATATATAATATATTTAAAATGGAATATTATATATAATAGAATATTATGTGTAATATATAATGGAATATTATATAATAACATATATATAATGGAATATATTACATCTTCTTTATCCATTCACCTATCAATGGACACTTGGGCTTCTTCTGTAATTTGGCTATTGTAAATAATGCTACCTTAAACATAGAGTTGCATATACCTTTCAAATTAGTGTTTTTGTATTCTTTGGATAAATACCCAGTAGTGGGTATTTATTATTGGATCCTAGGGTAGTTCTAGTTTTAAGTTTTTGAGGAAACTCCATCCTGTCTTCCATGGTGACTGTAGCAGTTTGCATTCCTTCCAACAGTGCATGAGGATTTCTTTTTCTGCACATCCTCACTGATATTTGTTGTTTCTTGTGTTTTTGATTTTAGCCATTCTGGCAGGGGTGAAGTGATATATCATTGTGGTTTTGATTGATTTGCATTTCCCTGATGCTTAGTGAACTCAAACATCTTTTCATGTGTCTATTAGACATCTGGATGTTTTCTTTGGAGAAATGTCTATGTCTTCTGCCCAGTCTTAAATTGGATTATTTTGGGTTTTTTGAGTGTTAAGTTGTATAAGGTCTTTATGTATTATGGATACCAACCCTTTATCGGATATGTCATTTGTAAAGATCTTCTCCCATTTGGTAGATTGTCTTTTAGTTTTCTTGGTTGTTTCCTTTACCGTGCAGAATCTTTTAATTTCAATGTAGTCCCAATAGCTGAATTTTGCTTTTGTTTCCCTTGCCTGAGGTGGCATATTTAGCAAAATGTTGCTATGGCTGATGTCAGAGAAATTACTGCCTGTGCTCTCTTCTAGGATTTTTATTGTTTCAGGTCTCACATTTAGGTCCTTGATTCATTTTTAGTTTCTGTTTGCATATGGTGTAAGAAAGCAGTTCAGTTTCATTCTTTTGCATGTGGCTGTTCAGTTTGTCATTTGTTGAGGAGACTTTTTTTTTCCCATTGCATATTCTTACCTTCTTTGTGTAAGACTAATTGACCATATAATTGTGGACTTATTTCTGGGTTCTCTGTTCTGTTCCATTGATCTGTCTGACCATTTTTGTGCCAGTACCATACTACTTTGATTACTACAGATTTGTAGTAAATTTTGAAATTTCAGATTGTGAAACTTCCAATTTTTTCTTTTTCAACATTGCTTTGGGTATTTGGGGTCTTTTGTGGTTCCATACAAATTTTAGGATTGTTTGTTCTAGTTCTATAAAAAATACTGTTGTATTTTGATAGGAATTGGTTAAATTTGGAGAGAGCTTTGGGTAGTATGGACATTTTCACAATATTGGTTCTCCCAATCCATAAGCATGGCATAACTTTCTATTTGTGTCCTCTTCGATTTTGTTCATCAATATTTTACAGTTTTCAGTGTGCATTTCTTTCACCTCCTTGGTTAAGTTTACTCCTGTGCATTTTATTATTTTGATGCAATTGTGAATAGGATTGTTTTCTTAATTTCTCTTTCTGCTACTTCATTTTTAGTGTGTAAAATGCAACAATTTCTGTATATTGATTTTGTATCCTGCAACTTATTGATTTAATTTATTGGTTCTAGTGATTTTGAGTTTCATATATAAGCTTATTATTAAAGTAAATCGATGTTTTTCTTCTCTGAAGAATAGTTGCATGTTAGATTGCCTTTCTTTTTAATGGCTTTGCCTCTTATTAAGCTTTCAGCAGCAGAGTTAGGGTAAAGGCCTTTTTGTTTATAGTCACATAAATATATATGTAGAATTAACCCATCATACAGGTATGTATGTGTATACACATACAGGTACATGTATAATTTCTGATTTAAATTTTTCTGAATCCAATCCCAATTTTAGAAATTTAGAAATTTCTATTCTTATTTGATGCAACATTGGTATTCAGTTTGTATTGATATACTTGATTTGATTTCCTGCCTACTTGAAATATCTGCTACAGGTGAGCTTGTTTTGGTTTCAATTTTGTTAATTGATTTGCCCAATCACTCCAAAGCTGCCACTGGAAAGAACTATTTTGCATAGCTCTCTTGAAACAACAGAATACAGAGCAGTTTGTATGATTAAAGCAGAAAACTTATATTTAGAGTTGAGGTAAGAATGCTTTCCAGTTTTTCTAAATACATCATCATATTTTTCTCTTGAGCCCTGTGGGCTTCATGCTTAAAGAGATCTAGCCATGCACTGAATGCAATATAGTGTAATATGCTGAAATTCAGGAGAGTAGGGATCCTATTTCCTCAGGCTGCCTTTTATTGCTGTCTGTGGTTTCCAGTGAGACTTCTGGTACCAAATAGTTAGGAACAATGTTACCATCAGAGAACAGTGCGTGGGTTTTAATGCCTTGTAATGATAGAGCAGACAAGTCATATTTTCAGAATGAATCTCCAGAGTCATGTGCCATGCTCCACTTGTGTGTGCAGTAGCCTCTGTTGTCCACAGAGAGCTTTGACCTTTTGGCAAAAGCTGAGCATGTCCAATACAAGGAGTTACGTTGTTCAGCTGAGTTAGAACTTTTACTTCTTTATACATTCAACCCAGCTCTTAAACAAAGCATTATTTCCAAAGTCTTTATTTCACGAGATATATCCTTTCACGACTGCTCTAATGCTCTTTTGTTATATGTTTATTAGGTCACAGGCTTTCAGGGACAGCCAATGTGAAGATTTTTAAACCTACTTTACACGATGAGGCTATTTGAAGCTAGCAAGTTCTGGAAGTTAGTTGGGAAGTTCTGTTCCTATGGACAAAATAGTCAAGAAGAATTTGAGTTTAGAGGATCAGATATGGTTTGGGTAAAAAACAGTGACACCTCAGATCCTACCATCCTATTGCAAAAACTCTGGTCCCAGCTGGACTTCTTTCACTTTCTCTTTAGGTGAAGAATTTTGTAGGACACAGAAGCAAGCAGATAGGTCTATTCCGGACAGGGCAGCAGATATTTCACAAGTAGACTTAACTCACACTCTTTTATAGAATCTTCTGGTGGTATATTTATGGAAACGATCTGTAGTCATCCATGATCTAAAGGCAGAGTGGTTAGAAGGGAGACATATACTTTTAAAGTTCTTTCTCAGCAAGTTGATAATTTGTCTCTGGAGGATATTTCTAAGCATTTTTTTTTTCTTGGCATGTTTAAAAACTTTGGTCTTCTTTTTCTAATAAAGAAGTTTTAATAGCCTTTTGAAATGCTGAATTTGGATTTTTAATAGTTTCTTTCCTGCTTGAGCATTTCTGCCTCTTTATAATTAGAATATTTCAAAGTAGAACTTATGGGTACTTTTTTTCATATTTATGTTGAAATGGTGCTCTTTTTAAACTATATTAAATAAGTTTTAAAAAGTAATGGTAGACTAAATAGAAATTTTCATTCAAAGGATTTATTTAAGTTGTTATATGTGAATAATTTAATTCTTTAAGCAGGCTCGTATATCATTTGTCTAAGAAGAAACTAAGGTTAGGAAGAGCCCAGTAAATTACCCACACAGGTATGAACATTTTTATTAATAGGTTTTGACTAACATATATTCTCTAGATTTAGAGAGGTGATATTTTAGATTTAGACACAATCTGGAGGGGTGATTTAATGTTTTATTATATTTCATTTTGATATGTGATTTTATATATGCTGAGTTTTACATCTGCATATGTGATTTTGTTAAGTTCTTTTTGTAGTTAATTGTTTCAGGAGAAGAGCTAAAGAGAACAAATGTTAAGTCTGTAGAGGAATTGTAAATCCTTAGATTAAAAAAAAAAAGGAATATTAAGATCTTATATTTACCAGTAATTGCTGCCTACAAAAATGATTTTGTCCTTCGTGTTAGAAAATTTTTTCCACTAAATAAATAAATTATTTTTAATTTTTTAAATTAAAGAATTTATTTCTTATTGAATTCCTGTTCTGATGTCAATTTTTGGGTTGGACCAAGGAGCAGAATCAATTTCTGGTGAAAAAATTACCCTGTAAAAAGTTTAGCTCTGGTTGCAGGGAGGGACTACTTTGTGTTCATCCTATTCTTTTTTTGTATAACTCATATTCTTTGCAAAAGAGACTAACCTGGGACCCAGTAGCAGCTCTTCTGTGGCCTCAAAGGACTTACTACTCTTCTCTCCATTGCTAGGTGATATTCATCCCAAAGGAGAATTCCTGGATCATTGTAGTAGCACTAGGAAAGGGAAGAAGCATGATAACTTATTATTAGATACCCTTCCCTCTGACTCCTATAATGTAGTTTGCTTATTAAGAATTCAAATGATAATATAACCAATACTTTACTTGGTTTTCCCATATGGGTGGATTAAAAAGAACTGTCATAAGTTATTTTCTCAACTCCTTTATTTCTCTAGCTAAACTTGGATATAATCTGAAACAAATAGTACCATTTACTGAAAATATTTAGGGAAAGGAGTATTTTGGAAGTAACCATACATTTTTATTATCTGGGATTTATAATTTAAACCATATACCATATAATAATGTCAAAATTTATGATATAATAACAGCCTCAGATCTGCAGGTTTATGTGCTATATGTGTCATTTTTCACAGGGAAATATTGTGGGTAATTTGAGAATTTAATAGGGGACTAATCAAAGTCTGGGCAGAGTATGAGAGAAATCATAGAGTATTATAGAGTCCCCTGAACTAGTAACATTACTATTTCTAGGCTGAACAGGGAAAGGATAAAGTGATTTAGTGAAGATAGGGAGAAGGAGAGGGCAAGAGAGAGAGAGAAGAGAAAGGTGTATGGAAAAAGCTATGCACAAAAGATTTTATAGCCACTGTGACCTTTGGCAGAGAATGGTAGTTTGAACCAACTCTTCAGTGAAAGAAGTGGAGGAACCTCACTCTTCTGTCTCCTTCAGATCTGACAGGTGTATTCCATTTGATGAATCCAACCAAAGTAAAAAGGGAGGGTTACCCATTGCTGCAGTCCATTTGGACTGGACTCTTGGGGTCCAAAGTAGGGTAGAAAAGATTGAACAGAAGATCTAGAATGACAAAGAGAAGGCATCAGAATAATATGTAATTTAAAATTTGAAGATTCAGAAGATACTGAAATATTTTTGAATGTTTGTGAGTAATTAGCATGAGCATTGTTCTCATTTAATAATATTTTAAGAAATTATTCTGGGGGCACGTGAGTGGCTCAGTGGTTTAAAGCCTCTGCCTTTGGCTCAGGTCATGATCCCAGGGTCCTGGGATCAAGCCCCACATGGGGTCTCTGCTCAGCGGGGAGCCTGCTTCCTCCTCTCTCTCTCTGCCTGCCTCTCTGCCTACTTGTAATCTCTGTCAAATAAATAAATAAAATCTTAAAAAAAAGAAATTATTCTTAATATATAATAAGTCATTGATAATTCTAGAACTTGCTCTATCTATCTATCATCTGTCTATAACATCTATCTTGTTTGGCATCTTGTTATAAAGTGAAGGATTCCAGAAGCATCCACAGAAAAAACAATATCCTTCTATCTCATTCTTCTAGTTATTTACTTTTTTTATTTCAAGTTTTATTTAAAGTCTAGTTAGTTAACATATATGGTAAAATTTGTTTCAGGTGTAATATTTAGTGATTCATCACTTACATACAACACCCAGTGCTCATCACAATAAGTGTCCTTCTTAACATCCATTGCCCATTTAGCCCATCCCTCAACCACCTCCCTCTATCATAGTTATTGACATTTACCATTTCTAGGTGTTTCCTCTAATGAAGTAACAATGACAAAAACAGTGTTTAAAAAAGTAAACCCTGCCATATATACAGTATTTTTTTTTACCATAAACCCATAATAGAAAGGAGGGTAGAACAAAAAGAGTTGAATAGCCTCTGACTAAACAGGGTTTACTAGAATAAGACATTTCAGTCTGTGTTTACAATGAATACCTTTTAATCTAAGATGTTTTGAGAACATTGCAGTCAAAATATCTTACAATGCTTTACATCCTTGTACTTTTGGCCACTATCCATACTGAACTTTCCCTGTAGAATCTATTCTTTTACTCTATCAAAGGGAAATATTGTACAGAACAAATATTAGGAAGAAGGACTTTATTCAAGGCTATCATAATAGAGGGGAGAATCCAAAATGCAGTCTGTACTCAAGTCCACTAACACAAAGGGAAGGATACATTTTTCTTTCTTTCTTTTTTTTAAGATTTATTTACTTATTATTTGAAAGAGAGAGAGAGAGAGAGAGGTGAGGGACAGGATGGAGAGGGAGAGAATCTCTAGCAGACACCCTACTGAGAGCAGAGCCCTATGTAGGGCTCCATCCCAGGACCCTGAGATTATGACCTGAGCCAAAATCAAGAGTCCGACACTTAACTGATTGAGCCACCCAGGCGCCCTAGGGCAGAATAACTTTTTTTTTTTTTTTAAGATTTTATCTATTTATTTGACAGAGAGAGATCGCAAGTAGACAAAGAGGCAGGCAGAGAGAGAGGGGGAAGCAGGCTCCCCGCCAAGCAGAGAGCCCAATGCAGGGCTCCATCCCAGGACCCTGGGATCATGACCTGAGCTGAAGGCAGAGGCTTAACTTAACCCACTGAGCTACCCAGGCGCCCCCAGAATAACTTCTAACAGTTGGTGTTGGGTGGATTTTAGGCCATCTGTGCTTTTTAAAACTTCATGATAGGAGGTAGTTTGACAACTTGGAGAAAAGCGCTTCTGCCCATCAAATCTTGGCTACTACCCTCCCACAAAAATGAGACAGAGGTGAGGTACTATCTTCCTTAAGGCTTACATTTAAAAAGGATGCCTCCCAGATCCTTGAGAAAGGCAATCCTGAGTTATAAAACAAGTAAGAGGCTTTTAAAAAGATTTAGATCTCAGAGAGGTAGGGAAAGAATTTATAGTTACACAGAAGAAAGTGTTCTAAGAAAATGAAGGTCAGGTGCTTCAGACAGGAAGAACCCTGTCTCAAGTTTAGTCAAGCTAAGGAATATTAAGTCTAACTTGGTCATATACTTTTGACTTATCTCCTTGTCTAATCTTCCATGGATCCCATCCAGTTTAATCCTTTTACTTTGTGCATTTCTCCAACTCCCACAAAAACTTCCATTTATTGTTAATACATTGATCGCCTGCTATATCCATCTTTTTTGTTTAACTGAAGATACAACAGTCCTTGTAACCCCCCTTTTGTTGAAAAAGATTTATTTATTTATTTATTTATTTGCTTATTTATTGAGACAGAGAGAGGGGGTGGGACAAGCAGACTCCATACCAAGCATGGAGCCTGTCATAGGGTTTGATTCTGCAACCCAAGATCATGACCCCAAGACCAGGACCTGAGCTGAAACCAAGTCAGATGCTCAGCCACTGAGCCACCCAAGTGCCCCACCTTGCAACCCCTTTTAATTGAGACTCTTTGTTTCTTCAAACCACAGGCATTTTGGGATGGGGAGTAGGAGCCCATGACTGCTTTAGCTCTTCCCTTAATTGTTATAGAAAATATATTTACTTACTAAAGCTCATACTTAACAGGCTGTAGCAGTGTCTATTGTTTCTTGTCCCTGTGCTTGATCAGCTTCCTAGATACTTCTATAGATTCATTAAAATCAGTGGCTTCTCTCTTGGAATCGTTTTCCTTATCCCTGTCCTAGATTAACTTCTATCACCTCAGTGTCTGATTTCAATGTCTAACCTCAAAGTTACTGGAATTCCTCAAATTTAGAGACTTGTATTTTATTTCTACCCCAGTCATATACTTGGTTTTATTTTAAGCAGCAGTACTTTGCCTTTTTTAATCTTACATCATAGCATTCTACTCTCTCACTACCTGTTCCTATTTTTCTATTATCTTACTCCTTTTCTTGTTTACTGAGCTTCAGTCCCTTCTATTTTCCCCCTACATTTCAGTTATACTCTTCTTCACTTTCTATTATATCTGGCCTTAGGTTGTACTTAACTCCCTTGTTCCTTTTTATTTTTTTGCTCCACTACCTTGGTAAGCCCCAAAACTTGCTTCAAAGTCTCACCCTTCCAGAAGTTTGTAGTTAGTTTTGATGAACACACTTGGAAAAAAATTATGTAAAAATTAGTAGGACAAGAATTTTGGGTTTGGATCTATACTGAAATGACTGGGTCCTGGAAATCCTTTTACTTGGCTCTGTTATTCCCTACAGTAGATATTTTAGACTCCAGAAGAGCACTTTATTATTGTCATTCTTATTTTCTCTGATCAAAATATAAATACTGTTTATTTTGAAATATTTAAAATTATAGAGAAGAATAGGTAAAACACAGAAATGACTTTCCACCTATTTACTAATGTAGCCAATAACTATACCATTCTAATTCTTTTTCTAAGCATTTTCTATGTATAAAGAACTGCATGATGTGTAACATATAATATTTATTTTGTGAATGTAGACTCATACTTACAATTTAATATCCTGCTTTTTCCCCAACCTAGTATTTTTCATGAGAGTTTTGTGTCATTACATATTTTTCATTAACATGAGTTTTTAAGGGTGACATGATTTCAAAAGAAAGATATACTATTTGTCCTTTTCTTATTATAGGTGATATCTACTTTGTTTAGTGTGACAATAAACATTGTTTTTTATAATCTTCATGCTGAAGCTTTTGGAAAGAGTTGTTTACTTGTAATTCTCTCCATTTTCTCATCACCCGTCACGTGGCTTCAACTTTAGCACTCCTGTGAAAATGTTTTAGCTAAATTCACCAGTGGCATCCAGTTTGACAAATGGAGTGGAATTTTAGTCTTTATCTGAGTAGATTCTATAAATATCATTTGACACTAATCCATTTTCCATCATGCTTTCTTAAAACATTCTCATCCCTTGACTTCCATGACAACACAAATTTCTGGTTTTCTGACATCTTGAGCTGTTTATTTTCACTCACGTTTTGCCAGCCTCATCCTTCTACCTGACATTTAAATGCTTGATGACTGAGTGAGTTCAGTCTTGGCTCTATTTTCTTGTCCCTCAGGATCCTTTTCCTAAGTGATCATATCCAACCTCATGGCTTTAAATACCATACATACCCAATGAGTCTCAAATTTATATCTTTGGTGCTGACCATTCTTCTGAACTCTGAACCCGATATTCAACTTCCTAACATCCTGACCTGGATGTATTGGAGACATCTCAAAGTTACTGTGTCCAAAATTGAGCTCTGGACATTGCTGTCACCAACTGTTCCTTATCCATTTTCCTTTAATCTCAGCAAATGGTGCATCTAAATATCTAGTTGTAAAAACCAATGCCTAAAAATCATTCTTAGCGTTTTCTCTCCATTTCCCCTGATATCCAATTCATCATCTATTCCAGTTGGTCCCAACTTCAAAATGCATCTGTATTCTGCTCGTTTCTCTCCATCTATATTGCAATCAACCTAATACCCATTTTTAGTCATTTTTTCCCAGTATTTTTCACTCTACCTGGCAGTTGAGTGCTTGCTAACTTAGGGCTTTGACTTAGACTCTTTTCTTATCAGCCTTCTGGCTGATTTTCATGATTTCATTCTTGCCTGCTGTGGTAGGCCAAATGACCCCAAAGTTTCCTGCACCCTGGTCTTGCCCTGTAAAATCTTTCTCTTTGTGTGGGTAGGATCTCTTAGTATCATGGGAGAGTCAATAGTTAATATAGGATAGTTGGTTAGGTGATGTTATATGATAAAGATGATGGGATTATTAGTCATGTTTTTGATAACTGTATTAGGTAAGGTTCTGTTGTAGCACATGGAAAAGAGATTGTCTTATTGGGTTTGGAAAATTAAATTGCTGTGTTGAAGATCACAGGGATAGAACTTGAAGGCAGCCCCTAGGAGTTGAGAGTGAATTTGGTGGACAGCCAGCAAGAAAATTGGGAGGTCAGTCATACAAACACTGAGAACTGAATTCTGTTACCACTCAGTGAGGTTGGAGGAAGACCCCTAGCATCAGATGTGATCTTCCAGGCTGACACTGTTTTAAGTAAGATCCACTGGTGAGATATGATCACAGGATCCAGCTAACCTGTATTTTGATGATAAGATTGTAAATTTATGTTGTTTTAAGATGCTTCTGTGGTAATTTGTTATAGAGCAAAGAAACCAATATATCTTCCTTCTTGTTCCCATAATCATTTCAAACACATTTCAAACAAGAAGAAACTTAAAAACTTTTATATATTTACATGGCATTTAAAACAAAATAATAGTTCCCCTTTTTAGATTTATTGATGTAAAATTGACAATATATTTATAGTGTACAATAAAAATATATTTAAAGTGTTTTACAATGATATAAGTTGATATTATATATCAAAAGTGAAAGTATTCCCCAAATCAAGGTAATGAACATATCCATCATATCAGATAGTTACTTTTTAAATTATTTTATTGTTATTTTAATTCCAGTGTAGTTAATATACTGTGTTATATTAGTTTCAGATACACAGTATAGTGATTCAACATTCCCATATATTACTCACTGCTTATAATGATAAGTGACTCTTAATCTCCTTTTCCTATTTCATTCATTCCCCCCATCCACCTCTACTCTGGCAAGCATCTATCTGTTCCCTATAATTAAGAGTCTGCTTTTGGTTTCTCTCTCTCTTTTTTCCTTTTTGATTGTTTTGTTTCTTTCTTTTTATTTTAAGATTTTATTTTTATTTATTTATATGACAGAGATCACAAGTAGGCAGAGAGGCAGGCAGAGAGAGAGTGGAGGAAGCAGGCTCTCTGTCGAGCGGAGAGCCTGATGTGGGACTCAATCCCAGGATCCTGAGACCATGACCTGAGCTGAAGGCAGAGGCTTTAACCCACTGAGCCACCCAGGCGCCCCTATTGTTTTGTTTCTTAAATTCCACATATGAGTGAAACAATATGGTATTTGTCTTTCTCTGACTGGCTTATTTCATGTAGCTTTATACTCTCTATCCATCCACGTGGCAGCAAATGACAAGTTTTCATTCTTATTTTTATGGCTGAGTAATATTCCATTATATATAAAAAAATATATTCCAAATATATATATTTATTTTATTTACATTTTATAAATTGTATATTTATTTCTGTATTACACATATTTAAATATTTATATATATGTATGTATTATTCCTATATATACATTTTTATATTATTACTCACATTTTTTTAATCCATTCATCTATCAGTGGATACTTGGGCTGCTTCTGCAATTTGGCTATTGTAAACAATGTTATACTAAACATAGGGATGCATATATCTTTTCATTTTTTTAAGTAGATAACAATCTAATTCTGTTTTTCTTTTTTTAATGTATAATATATTATTTATTTCAGGGTTACAGGTCTGTGATTCATCAATCTTATACAATTAACAGCACTCATCATAGCACATACCATCTCCAATGTCCATCACCCAACCACCCCAGTCCTCCCACTCCCACCACCACTCCAGCAACCCTTGGTTTGTTTCCTGAGGTTAAGAGTCTCTTATGGTTTGTCTGCCTATCTGGTTTCCTCTTGTTTCATTTTTTTCCTCTTTTCCCCTATGATCCTCTGCCTTGTTTCTCAAATTCCACATATCAGTGAGATAATATGAAAATAGTCTTTCTCTGATTGACTTAGTTCACTTAGCATAATACTCTCTAGTTTCATCCATGTCATAGCAAATGGCAATATTTCATTTTTTATGGCTACATAATATTCCATTGGAGATCGATCGATCTATCTATCTCTCTCTCTCTCTCTCTCTGTCTCTCTCTCTCACACACATTTTCGTTATCCATTCATCTGTCATGGAAATCCAGGCTCTTTCCTCAGTTTGGCATTGTGGACACTGCTGCTATAAACATTGGGGTGCATGTGCCCCTTAATCACTACCTTTTTATCTTTGGGGTAAATATCCAGTAGTGTAATAGCTAGATCATAGAGTAGCTCTATATTCAGCTTTTTCAGGAACACCAATACTCTTTACTAGAGTGGCTGCACTAGCTTGCATTCCCACCAGCAGTGTAGGAGGGTTCCCCTTTCTCTGCATTCTCACCAACACCTGCCTTTTCCTGACTCATTAATTTCAGGAAACTGACTGCTGTGAGGTGGTCTCTCATTGTGTTTTCATTTGTATTTCCCTGATGCTGAGTGATGTTGAACATTTTTCATGTGTCTGTTGGCCATTTGGATGTCTTCTTTGCAGAAATATCTGTTCATGTCCTCTGCTCATTTCTTTTTTTTAATTAATTTATTTTTTATTAAAATTTTTATTTCTTTATAAACATACAATGTATTTTTATCCTCAGGGGTACAGGTTTGTGAATCGCCAGGTTTACATACTTCACAGCACTCATCATAGCACATACCCTACCCAATGTCCATAACCCCACCACCCTCTCCCGGCCCCCCTCCCCCCAGCAACCCTCAGTTAGTTTTGTGAGATTAAGAGTCATGTATGGTTTGTCTCACTCCCAATCCCATCTTGTTTCATTTATTCTTTTCCTACCCCCAAGCCCTCCACGTTGCATCTCCACTTCCTCATATCAGGGAGATCATATGATAGTTGTCTTTCTCTGATTGACTTATTTTGCTAAGCACAATACCCTCTAGTTCCATCCATGTTGTCACAAATGGCAAGATTTCATTTCTTTTGATGGCTGCATAGTATTCCATTGTGTATATATACCACATCTTCTTTATCTATTCATCTGTTGATGGGTATCTAGGTTCTTTCCATAGTTTGGTTATTGTGGACATTGCTGCTATAAACATTCGGGTGCACATGCCCCTTGGGATCACTACATTTGTATCTTTAGGGCAAATAACCAGTAGTGCAATTGCTGGGTCATAAAGTAGCTCTATTTTCAAATTTTTGAGGAACCTCCATGCTGTTTTCCAGAGTGACTGCACCAGCTTGCATTCCCACCAACAGGGCAGGACTGTTCCCCTTTCTCCGCATCCTTGCCAACATCTGTCATTTCCTGACTTGTTAATTTTAGCCATTCTGACTGGTGTGAGGTGGTATCTCGTTGTGGTTTTGATTTGTATTTCTCTGATGCTGAGTGATGTGGAGCACTTTTTCATGTGTCTGTTGGCCATCTGGATGTCTTCTTTGCAGAAATGTCTGTTCATGTCCTCTGCCCATTTCTTGATTGGATTATTTGTTCTTTGGGTTCAAGTTTGCTAAGCTCTTTATAGATTTTGGATACTAGCCCTTTATCTGATATGTCGTTTGCAAATATCTTCTCCCATTCTGTCAATTGTCTTTTGGTTTTGTTAACTGTTTCCTTTGCTGTGCAAAAGTTTTTGATCTTGATGAAGTCCCAATAGTTCATTTTTACCCTTGCTTCCCTTGCCTTTGGCACTGTTTCTAGGAAGAAGTTGCTGCGGTTGAGGTCAAAGAGATTTCTGCCGGTGTTCTCCTCAAGGATTTTGATGGACTCATGTCTCACATTGAGGTCTTTCATCCATTTTGAGTCTATTTTTGTGTGTGGTGTAAGGAAATGGTCCAGTTTCATTCTTCTGCATGTGGCTCTCCAATTTTCCCAACACCATTTGTTGAAGAGACTGTCTTTATTCCACTGGACATTCTTTCCTGCTTTGTTGAAGATTAGTTGACCATAGAGTTGAGGGTCCATTTCTGGGCTCTCTATTCTGTTCCATCGATCTATGTGTCTGTTTTTGTGCCAGTACCATACTGTCTTAATGATTACAGCTTTGTAATAGAGCTTGAATTCTGGAATTGTGATGCCACTAACTTTGGCTTTTTTTTTTCAATATTCCTTTGGCTATTCAAGGTCTTTTCTGGTTCCATATAAACTTTAGGATTATTTGTTCCATTTCTTTGAAAAAAATTGATGGTATTTTGATAGGGATTGCTTTAAATGTGTAGATTGCTTTAGGTAGCATAGACATTTTCACAATATTTGTTCTTCCAATCCATGAGCATGGAACGTTTTTCCATTTCTTTGTGTCTTCCTCAATTTCTTTCATGAGTACTTTATAGTTTTCTAAGTACAGATTCTTTGCCTCTTTCGTTAGGTTTATTCCTAGATATCTTCTGGTTTTGTGTGCAATTGTAAATGAGATCAACTCCTTAATTTCTCTTTCTTCTGTCTTGTGGTTGGTATATAGAAATGCAGCTGCTTTCTGTGCACTGCTTTTATATACCGACACTTTACTGAATTCCTGTATGAGTTCTAGCAGTTTTAGAGTGCAGTCTTTTGGATTTTCCACATAAAGTATATAATCCGCACAGAGTGAGAGTTTGACTTCTTCTTTGCCAATTCGGATACCTTTTATTTCTTTTTGCTGTCTGATTGCTGAGGCTATGACTTCTCGTACTCTGTTGAATAGCAGTGATGATAGTGGTCATCCCTGCCATGTTCCTGACCTTACAGGAAAAGCTCTCAGTTTCACCCAATGAGAATGATATTTGCTGTGGGTTTTTCATAGATGGCTTTGATGATGTTGAGGTATGTACCCTATATACCTACACTTTGAAGAGTTTTGATCAAGAAAGGATGCTGTACTTTGTCAAATGCTTTTTCAGCACCTATTGATAGGATTATATGGTTCTTGTTCATTCTTTTATTAATGTAGTGTATCACATTTATTGATTTGTGGGTGTTGAACCAACCTTGCAGCCCAGGAATAAATCCCACTTGGTCATGGTGAGTAATCCTTTTAATGTACTGTTGGATCCTATTGACTAGTATTTTGGTGAGAATTTTTGCATCTATGTTCATTAGGGATATTGGTCTGCAATTCTCCTTTTTTTTTTTTTTTAAGATTTCATTTATTTATTTGACAGAGATCACAAGTAGGCAGAGAGGCAGGCAGAGAGAGAGGAGGAAGCATGCTCTCTGCCAAGCAGCGAACCCGATGCAGGGCTCGATCCCAGGACCCTGGGATCATGATGCGAGCCGAAGGCAGATGCTTTAACCCACTGAGCCACCCAGGCGCCCCAATTCTCCTTTTTGATTTGGTCTTTGGTTTGGGGATCAAGTAATGGTGGCCTCAGAAGATGAGTTTGGAAGTTCCATTTCTATTTTTGGGGAACAGTTTCAGGAGAATAGGTATTATTTCTTCTTTAAATATTTTATAGAATTCCCCTGGAAAGCCATCTGGCCCTGAGCTCTTGGTTGTTGGGAGATTTTTTTTTTTTTAATTTTTTATTAACATATAATGCATTATTAGCCCCAGGGGTACAGGTCTGTGAATTGCCAGTTTTACACACTTCACAGCACCCACCATAGCACATACCTTCTCCAATGTCCATAACCCCACCTCCCTCTCCCTACCCCCTCCCTTGTTGGGAGACTTTTGATTTGTGCTTCAATTTCCTTACTGGTTATGGATCTATTCAGGTTCTCTATTTCTTCCTGGTTTAGTTTTGGTAGTTTATATATCTCTAGTAATGCCTCCATTTCTTCCAGATTGTCTAATTTGTGAGCATATAGTTGCTCATAGTATGTTCTTAAAATTGCTTGTATTTCTGTGGTATTGGTTGTGGTCTCTCTTCTATCATTCATGAATTTATTCATTGCATCCTTTCTCTTTTGTTTTTGATAAGTCTGGCCAGGGGTTTATCAATCTTATTAATTTCTTCAAAGAACCAACTTCTGGTTTTGTTGACTTGTCCTACTGTTCTTTTGGCTTCTATTTCATTGATTTCTGCTCTGATCTTTATTATTTCTCTTCTTCCACTGGGTTTAGGATATATTTGCTGTTCTTTCTCCAGGTGTAGGGTTAGGTTGTGTATTTGAGACCTTTCTTGTTTCTTGAGAAAGACCTCTATTGTTATAAACTTCCCTCTTAGAACCACCTTTGCTGCCTCCCAAAGATTTTGAACAGTTGTGTTTTCATTTTCATTTGTTTCCGTGAATTTTTTAGATTCTTCTTTAATTTCCTTAATGACCCATTTATTCATTAGTAGGAAACTCTTTAGCCTCCATGTATTTGAGTTCTTTCCAGCTTTGTTCTTGTGATTCCAGATTCAATGCATTGTGGTCTGAAAATATTTGGTGAATGATCTCACTCTTTTGGTACCAGTTAAGACCTGATTTGTGAGGCAGGATGTGATTTTTCCCAGAGAATGTCCAATGTTTACTAGAAAAGAATCTGTATTCTATTGCTTTAGGATGGAATGTTCTGAATGTATCTGTGAAGCCTATCTAGTCCAGTTTGTCATTCAAAGCCCTTATTACCCTGTTGACTTCTGCTTAGATGATATTTCTATTGCTATGAAGGGGGTGTTAAAGTCCCCTACTATTATTGTATTATTGTTGATGTTTTTCTTTGTGTTTTTAATTGGCATATATAATTGGCTCTTCCCATGTTAGGTGCAAAAATATTTACAATTGTTAGGTTGTCTTGTTGGAGAGACCCTTTAAGTATGATATAGTGTCCTTCCTCATCTCTTATTATAGTCTTTGGTTTAAAGTCTAATTTGATATAAGGATTGCACCCCAGTTTTTTTTTATGTGCATTAGCATGATGAATGGTTTTCCATCCCCTCACTTTAAATCTAGAGGTGTCTTTGGGTCTAAATTGAGCCTTTGGCAGCTAACATATCGATGGGTCTTATTTTTTATCCAAACTAATACCCTGTGTTTTTCTATTGGGGCATTCAGCCCATTTACATTAGAGTAACTATTGAAAGGTATGAATTTAGTGCCATTGTATTACCTGTAAAGTGACTGTAACTTTATATTGTCTAAGTTCCTTTTTGGTCTTTGTTACTTTGGGCTCTCTCTGCTTAAAGAACCCCTTTTAATATTTCTTTTAGGGCTGTTTTGGTGATCACAAATTCTTTAAGTTTCTGTTTGTCTTGGAAGATTTTTATCTCTCCTTCTATTTTGAATGACATCCCGTCTGGATAAAGTATGCTTGACTACATATTTTTTCTCATTCTACATATTCCTTAAAAATCACGCCAGTTCTTTCTGGATACCAATTCTGGATTACCAGTTCTCTGGATACTTCTGCCAATCTAATGTTCCTACACTTGTAGATTACTACCTCTTTGTCCCAAGCTGCTTTCAAGATTTTCTCTGTCTCAGAGATTTGTAAGTTTCACTATTATATGTTGGGGTGTTGACCTATTTTTATTTATAATGAGGAGGGTTCCCTTGACTCCTGGATTTTGATTCCTGTTTCCTTCCCAAATTAGGGAAGTTCTCTGCTATAATATGCTCCAATATAACTTCTCTTTCCCCTTCCTCTTCTTCTGGGATCCCAATTATTATTATTATTATTATTATTTAGATTTTATTTATTTATTTAACAGAGAGATACACAGTGAGAGAAGGAACACAAGCAGGGGGAGTGGGAGAGGGAGAAGCAGGCTTCCCGCCGAGCAGGGAACCTGATGTGAGCCTTGATCCCAGGGCCCTGGGATCATGACCTGAGTGAAGGCAGATGCTTAATGACTGAGCTACCCAGGTGCCCCAGACCCCAATTGTTCTAATAGTGTTTTGCTTTCTGATATCACTTATCTCTTGAATTCTTCCCTTGTGATCCAGTAGTTGTTTATTTCTTTTTCTCAACTTTTTATTCTCTGTTATTTGGTCTTCTATATCAGTAATTCTGTCTTCTGCCTCATTTATCCTAGCAGTTATCCTAGCAGTCTCCATTTCTTATTGCGTCTCATTAATAGCCTTCTTTTATTTCAACTTGGTTAGATTTTAGTTCTTTTGTTTCTCTAGAGAGGGATTCTCTAGTGTCTTCTATGCTTTTCTCAAGCTCATCTAGTGTCTTTATAAATGTTATTCTGAACTTTGGTCCTGACATCCTTACTCTGAATAGGTCCCTGGCAGTCAGTACTGCCTCTTGTTCTCTTTTTTGAGGTGAGTTTTTCTGTCCTGTCATTCTGTCCAGAGAATAATAGATGTAAAGAGAACAAAATACTAAAATGACAATGAGTAAAGAGAGATGACAGTAAACAAATCAGACCAGACCTCAAAATGGGCAAAAGGAAAAGGAAAAAAAAGCAAATATAATCAGACAGGTGAGCCAAATAGATCAATACATTGGATATTGTTTGTATTTTGGTCTGTTTTTGAGAAAATTAGATCCCAAAATTGTAAAGAAAAAAAATGCATGTATAAAAAATAAAGTTAAATAAAATGAAAGGATAGAATGTAACTGGATGTAATGGAAATAAAAACAAGAAAAAACAAAAAGAAAAAGCAACAACAATAACAACAACAACAACAAAGCAAGGGATCTAAACAGGTGAAGAGAACAGAACAATACACTATCTACTGAGTGTATTTTGGCTAGTTTGTTAGAGGAAACTACACCTCAAAATTGTAAAGAACAAAAAATTTATATAGAGAGAAATAAAATTAAATACATGAAAAGGATAGAATGTAACTGTAAAGATGAAAATTCAAAAAGACTTTAATAAAACAAATAAGAACCCCCCCAAAAAAAACAAAATAAAAAAAGCAAAACGACAAAAACAAAAAGGAGAATATGATCAGACAAGTTACTAGAACAGAGCCATATACTAATTTTGGGTGTATATTGATCTGTTAGAAGAAACTGCATTCCGAAATTTTAAAGAAAGAAAAACTTACATATATTCAAAAATAAAACTAAATAGAGACAGGGGACAAGATGGCGGGGAAAAAAAATAAGATTAAATATAATGAGGGGAGGGGCGCCTGGGTGGCTCAGTGGGTTAAGGCCTCTGCCTTTGGCTCGGGTCGTGGTCCCGGGGTCCTGGGATCGAGCCCCACATCGGGCTCTCTGCTCGACGGGGAGCCTGCTTCCTCCTCTCTCTCTGCCTATCTCCTCTGCCTATTTGTGGTCTCTGTCAAATAAATAAAAATCTTTAAAAAAAAATATATATATATATAATGAGGGGATAGAGTATAGCTGTAAAAATGAAAATTTAAAAAAATTTAAAAGAGGAGTTGATAAAATAAGAAATTGGTTGAAAAATGAAACAAACAAAAAATAAAATTGTTAGAGTAAGGAATCGTTGGGGAAAAGCCATGAATTCTATGTGCTGTATTCTGCTAGCATTGGAATTTTGCAGTTCACATTGAATGGTAAACTTGGTTTTGCCTGGATGTTCCAATTGAGCCTCTGGGGAGGGGCCTGTTGCATTTATTCTCAAGTATAGTTGTCCCAGGTAGAATTGTATTGCCCTTGCCAAGGGGCCAAGCTAAGTAATCTGCTCTGGTTTGCTCTATGTGGCTTTTGACCCTTGGTGAAGGCTTTCCACCATTTTCCATAGAGGATGAGAATGAAAATGGTGGCTTCTCAATCTCTGGCTCCAGAGATGAAAGCTCGGGGCCCCACTCTTCAGTGAGCCTTCAGAGAAAAGCAATTAAACACTCCCATCTCCCTGATCTCTGGCTGCACACCGTGCTCAACCAGTGTGACTGAATGTTTCTATCTCAGGCACATGACCACATTTTGAGTCTCCAAACTCTAAAGACTCCTGTGACATGCTCCCACACCACACCTCCGAGGGGAGGAAGGGAGGGTCTCCCTGGTTTGCTGCTTGTTGGGCCCCCGTTCAGAAAGCAGTGGTCCAACTGTGCTGAGGTTTGTGGTTTATGGCAACCTTAACTGAGAGCCCACTCTGGGGTTCTACTCTTTGCAGCTGGCTTCCCTACTCTGATGCCTGGAAGCTTTGCCACACTTAGGCACCCCTGGTCTTCCTGTGACCCTGAGGATCCTGAACTCTCCTAGTTAGAGTTCTGCCACTGCTTAGCAACCTACATGATGTCCCTCACTGGAACATACTTCTGAAAGTTCCAATTTTGTGCTCCACTGCTGTATCACTTGCTGGTAGCTGGCTGATGGAGGCTCCCTCCCACCACAGTCTTATCTTCCGAAATATTACTTCAGATTTGCTTCTCCAAACCTCCAACCTTGCAGAAAGTGGCACTTTTCTATTCATAAAGTTGCAGCTATTATTTTCTTTGCTCTCTGGTTGAGTTCACAGAATGTTCAGAATAATTTGATATCTATCTAGCTGAATTCCTGGGACCAGATGAAACTAAGGTCTCCTACTGCTTTGCCATCTTGGACTCTCCCCATCTAGTGTATTTTTAATTTCATGTATTGTATTCTTTATCTCTGATTCATTCTTTTTTATCTCTTTGTTAAAGTTCTCACAAACATCCTTTTTTTTTCAGGTCCAGTATTTTTATGATCATTACTTTAAATTCTCTAGTAGCCATATTACTTTTATCCATTTTAAAATGCTTAGGTCTCTTGCTGTGGTTTGGTCTTGGTTTTTTTTTTTTTTTTTTTTTTTGGACACATTTCTCTGTCTTCTCATTTTGTCTAACTCTCTGTGTTTGTTTTTGTGTCTTAGCAAAGTCTCTATGTCTCTTGCTCCTGAAAATAATAGCCTTATGAATAAGATGTTCTGTAGTGCCAAGCAGTGCAGAGTCCTTTGTTCACCAGAAGCCTTTGTTGACCAGGACTTTAGGGTTGTCTCCTATATGTGTTGCATGCACCCTTCTGTTTTGCCTTGACTGCCTTTCTTTCAGTCCAGTGTCTCTCTTTGCCTATTGTGGGCAATGTTTGGTTTCTTTGGTGTTAGTGGACTAGTCTGGGGCCACTTTGGGCTTGAGTTGATTCAGACCAGGCATTTGCCAGAGGTGCAATAGCACCAAACTACACAGCACTTTCCTTGTGTTGTCCACTGAGAAGTTTTTATTAGTAGGCAGGGCCTGCAATCAGACCAATTGCCTGCCCCCAGCACCTAGTTGGGGCTACCTTCTGGCTGCTGTGTGTGCTTATTTTCCCTCACTCCAGAGTAGGATTCACTCATAGGGAGGGGTGATGGTCCCTATCAGGGATACTTGCACACTACTAGACTTGTGATTCCAGTTTGAATGGACTCCAGCTAAGAGCGTAGTGGAGGAACTGGGCCAGCTGGGATGGGGCACACAGTTTTAACAAGGTGTACACCAGTTTGCTTGTGAAATGAGACTCGCTGTCTCCACCACTCCTCCTACCACCCCTGCAACGGGGACCAAGACCCTGCACAGTGTGTGGGCCCGTAGATGCTTTGTTGGCAAGGTTTTCTTTGACCTTCTTGGTTGGGGACCTGCAGTATTGAGAATGAGGCAAGCGTGACTAGAAAAGGCAAAAGCCAAAGGCTGGGGTGGGGAGACTGGGCTTGGTGTAAACATGTTAGGCAGTGAATGTTGCTGTGGAGGTGGTTCCCTCAGGTGGCCATGTGTTTATGCCTGGGGATGGGAAGAGGGAAATTGTGCCTGCTGGCTCCTTTGTTCCTGGAGAAGTCCTTCAGGGAACTTCCCGTATGGATACTCTTCTCTGGACACATTCTGAGTTTAGTAAATTATTCTCCCTCCTGTATGTCCCCTGTGTTTTTTCACACTGTGGCATCTATCCTTTATCTCTGCAGTCTGTGTGATATGCTGTCTCTTTAACAGCAGGGACTCAGCTTCCTATTACTTTCCAGGCTCTCCCAGAGGCCAGCCAGCTAATTTTTTTAAATTTCAGGATGCTGATTGTAAGAACTCAGGCAATTTGACCCCAGATGCTATGGGGATTTGTCTTCTCCAAGTGGCCTCCCAGTGTGAGGGTCCATTTCTTTCCCTTCTATGTGCCCATGGATCCTTCCCTCCCAATGGTTGGCTCATGGCCTATCCCATGTCTCCACCTCTTCTACCCTCCTTGATGTGATCTCTTCTCTGTCTTTAGTTGTGAAGTTTGTTCTGCCAGTCTTTGGGTCATTTCTGGGTTATTTATACTGATATGAGTGTTATGTAGTTGTATCCCTGGGGCAAGTTGAGCTTTGTGTCCTCCTATTCTGCCATCTTGGAAGAGCTCCCTAAGTTTTAAATTATTTCAGGTGAGAATGCTTAAGATCTATTCTCTTAACAAATTTCAATTAAACAGTATAGTATTATTAGTATAGTCACCATGCTATATACTTAGATCCTTAGACTTTATTCATCTTATAACCAAAATCTTATATCCTTTTACCCCAATATCCCAACCTTCCAGCCCTTGGTAAATATCACGCTACTCTCTTATATGAGTTCAAACTTTTTAAAAAAATTCCATATATAAATGATACCTTACAGTTTTTGTTTCTCCTTGTTTGGCTTATTTTACTTATTATGCCTTCCTTCCAGGTTTATTCATGTTTTCACAAATGGCAGGATTTCTTTCTTTCTTTCTTTCTTTTTTTTAAGGCTGAATAATATGTACCATCACACACACACACACACACACACACACACGTGCACACACACACACACACACACACACACTTTTCTTTATCTATAGTGATGGACACTTAGGTTTTCTCATTTCTTAGCTATTGTGAATAATGTTGGAATGAACATGGGAATGTAGATATCTCTTCAAGATAAAATGATTTAATTTACTTCTAGTATATACCAAGAAATGAGATTAATGGATTCTATGGTAGTTATATTTTTAATTTCTTGAGAAAATACTATACCATTTTCATAATGGCTGTGTTAGTTCACATTCCCAACAGTATATGAGAGTTCCCTTTCTCTACATCCTCACCAGCATATGCTCTCTTTTTGATAATAGACATCCTAACACATGTGAAGTAATATTTCACTGTGGTTTTGATTTACTTTTCTCTGATGATTAGTGGTTTTGAGAACCTTTGAATATACCTACTGACCATTTGTTGTCTTCTTTGGAAAAATGTCTATTCAGGTTATTTGCTCATCTTTTCATTGTTTATTGTGTTTGTTTATTTGTTTGCTATTGAGTTATATTTGTTCTTTATATAATTTAGATATTAATCCCTTATTGCATAAATTGTCTACAAATATTTTCTATTTTATTTCATAGGTTGCCTTTTCATTTTGTCAATGGTTTCTTTACTTGTGCAGAAGCTTTTCAATTTGATATAGTTTCATTTGTTTATTTTTGCTCTCTTTGTCTTTGCTTTTGGTGTCAAATCCAAAAAATTCATCGGCAAACTCAGGTCAAAGAACTTACCCCTTTTTTGGGGGGGGGATTTTATGGTTATAGGTCTTATGTTCATTTTTAATCCAATTCAAGTTAATTTTTGTGAGTCTAATATTTTAAGATAGAAGTATAATTTATTTTTGTGTGAATATCCACTTACACTCAACACCATTTATTAAGGACACTATCCTTTGCCCATTGTGTGTTTTGTCAAAAAAAATTTTTTTTGGTCAAAATTTAATTGAGAATTTATTTGTGGGCTTATTTCTGGGCTCTCTATTCTGTTCCATTGATTTATGTATCTGTTTTATTTTTATTTTTATTTATTTATTTTTTTTTGAGAGAGAGAGGAGATGGGGAAAAGCAGAGAGAGAGAGAGAGAGAGAGGGAGAGAGAATCTTAAGCCAGTTCCATGCTCAGTGCAGAGCCCAATGTGGGGCTTGTTCTCACAGCCATGAGATCATGACCTGAGCTGAAATCAAGAGTCAGATGCTTAACCAATTGAGATACCCAGCGTCCCCACCCCCAAACCACCCATAAAAACCTGTTTTTATGCCAGCCTTACATTGTTTGGTTACTATAGCTTTATAGTATAGTGTGAAATCAGAAAGTATGATACCTTTACCTTTGTTCTTCTTTGTCAAAATTGCTTTGGCTGTTCTGGATCTTGTCTGGTTCTATATAAATTTTAAGATTTTTTTCTATTTCTGTGAAAAATGCTATTGAAATTTTGAAAGGTGTGGTATTGAATCTATATATGGATTTGGGCAGCATTGGCATTTTAACAATACTAATTCTTCAATCTATGAATATGGACTATTTTTGCATTTATTTGTGTCTTCAATTTTTTTCACCAGAGTTTTATAATTTTCAGTATCCAGATATTTTACCTCTTTGGTTAAGTTTGTTCCTAGGTATTTATTTTTCATACTATTATAAAAGGGGGATGTCTTCTTAACTTATCTTTCTGATAGTTTGCTGTTAGTATATAGGAATGAAACTAATTTTTGTATGTTGGTTTTTCAACTTCACTGAATTTGCTTATCTAACGGTTTTGTTTTTGTTTTTGTTTTGGTAGAGTGTTTTAGATTTTCTATATAAAATACGATGTCATGTACAAACAGAGACAATTTTAATTCTTCCTTTCTGATTTTGATGCCTTTAATTTCCTTATCTTTCCTAATGATTCTGGCCAGTACTCCTAGTAATATATTGTATAGAAGTGGTGATAGTGGGCATGTTTGTCTATTTCCTGATCTCAGAAGAATAGCTTCAGCTTTTCATTATTAAGTACAATGTTAGCTGTGACCTAGTCATATATAGTTTATAATGTTGAGGTACTTTCCATCTATACATAATTTGTTGAATGTTTTTATCATAAAAGGATGTTTAAATTTTGTCAAATGCTTTTCTGAATATTGAGATAATTATCCTTTATTTTATTAATGTGGTGTATCACATTCATGGATTTGTATATGTTGAACTATCCTCTCATCCCAGAGATAAATCTCCCTTGAATATGAACTTTTAATGCTTTGTTGAATTCAGTTTGCTAACGTTTGGTTGAGTGTTTTTGCATATATATTCATCAGCGATATTGCCCTCTAATTTTTATTTCTTATAAAGCCCTTTTCAGACTTAGGTGTCAGGGTAACACTGGCTTCATAAAATGAATCTGGAATTGTTCTCTTTAATTTTTTGGAGAAGTTTGAGAGGTTTTCTGTTAATTCTCCTTTAAATGTTTAGTAGAATTCATCAGTGAAGCCAGGCTTTTCTTTGTTGGCAGTTTTTGATTATTGATTTAATCTCCTTACTTGCTTTCAGTCTGTTTGCATCTTCTATTTCTTCATGATTCAGTCTCAGTAGGTTCTAATTTTAGGAATGTATTCATTTCTTCCAAGTTATCCAATTCATTGGTATATAATTGTTCATAGTAGTCTTTTATGATCCATAATATTTCTATGTATCAGTTGTAATATCTCTTCTTTTATTTCAGATTTTATTTTTGTCCTCTTTTTTCTTAGTCTAGTCACACATTTGTCAACCTTATCTTTTGAAAAAAATTACCTCCATTCATTAATCTTTTCTATTGTCTAGACTTTATTTATTTATTTATTATTATTATTTATTATTCTAGACTTTATTTCATTTATTTCTGCTTTGATCTTTGCTATTTTCTTTTATCTTTAGATTTAATTTGTTGTTCTTTTTTAAGTTCCTTAGGGTATAAAGTAATTTATTTGAGACCTTCCTTTTAAAAAAAAATGTAGGCATTTATTTATAATAAACTTCCCTTTTTGAACTACATTGGCTTCATCATATTAGTTTTTGCTAAATTGTTTCCATTTCATTTGTCTCAAGATATTTTTGATTTTTCTTTTGATTTCTTCTTTGGCCCATAGGTTGTTCAGCAGTATGTTGATTAACATTCATATATTTGTGAATTTTTTGTTATTTTCTTGTAACTAATTTCTAATTTCACACTATTATTATTAGCAAAGATGCTTGATATGATTTCAGTTTTCTCAAGTGTTTTAAAAACTTGTTTTGTCAGATAGCATATGATCTATTCTGAAGAATGTTTTGTCTGTACTAAAGAAGAATGTTTATTTTCTTGCTGTTGGAAGGAGTGTTTTTTTTTTTAAGACTTTTTTTTTTTTTTGACAGAAAGAGAGAGAGAGAGAGAGAGATCACAAGTAGGGAGAGAGGCAGGCAGAGAGAGAAGGGGAAGCAGGCTCCTTCCTGAGCAGAGAGACTGATGCGGGCCTCCATCACAGGACCCTGGGATCATGACCTGAGCTGAAGGCAGAGGCTTACCCCACTAAACCACCCAGGCACCCTGGAAGGAATATTCTATGTGTGTATGTGAGGTCCATCTGATCTAAGGTATAGTTCAAGTCCAAGTTTCCTTATTGATTTTCTAACTGGATTATCTATTCATTAATGAAATTGGAGTAATCAAATCCTTTCCTTTTATTGTATTGTTGTCCATTTGTCCCTTCAGTTCTCTTAATATTTGCTTTGTATAGTTAGGTATTCTGATGTTGGCTGCATAAATATTTATAATTGTTAGATCCAAATAATGATACTTCTTAGAGTTTGCAAGTCAATGCATCACCAATCCCCTATCTACTTCTTCCAGTACATTTTAATGAATCATTTCCTTTGCTCACTTAGCTGGTCGTCTTGCCACAGCAGATTTTTCTTACAGTTTCTAGAATTTTCTTTCTATTGTTAATCCTTAGATGCTTTCTCAATTAGATGCTTTCTCCTATAAGCCCCTTTTGGTCCTATTACTTCAGGTAAAATATATTTTCTCTTCACTACTTAACAATACTTCCCACAATTTTTATATTTGTTTATTTGATTTCTCCCAATGGACTGTGAGATTCACAAGGACAGGAAACAATATCTTTTTGTGTTCTTGTTTCCTCAATACCTGGCAACTGTCCCCAGAATACATAGATGCTCAATAAATATTTTTTGAGGTAATAATAATTTCCAAAAATTAAGCAGAATTGGAAGTAGAATTGTGGGCAAATGGTATGCACATTTTAGAAACATTTGATATTTACTTTCAAATTATTCAGAATAGAGTTTGTATCAATTCAAACTTCTGCCAGTAATGTAGGAACCTATTCATTTAATAATACTCTCACTTTTGGGGGGTATTAACTTTAAAATATGTCTGCTAATGTTACACTGGTATTTTAATTTTTATTTTAGAAGTGAACTTGATCACTTTTATATATTTATTGATCACCTATTTTCTTCTATAAATTTTCTATTCATGTCCTTTGTTAATTTTTCTTTCTTTCTTTTTTATTTATTTATATATTTTTTATTTATTTGACAGAGGGAGAGAGAGATCACAAGCAGGCTGAGCAGCAGGCAGAGAGAAAGAGGGCAAGCAGGTTCCCTGCTGAGCAGAGAGCCGGATGCGGGGCTTGATCCCAGGACCCTGAGATCATGACCTGAGCCGAAGGCAGAGGTTTAACCCACTGAGCCACCCAAGTGCCCCTGTTAATTTTTCTCTAGTTAACTTTTATTGATTTCTAAAATCTTTTAGTATATTAGATATACCTCTGTCTATATGATAGTTTGCAATTATTTTTCCCTATATTTTCATTGCACTTTGATTTTATTTTTAATTCACAGAGATTTTAGAAATTTATGACATCTATCCCACCCTTCCGCAGAAGTTGTTCTCACTAAAATTACCAATAATCTTATGGCTATTATATCCAGGGGGGATTTTTCAGACTTCACCTTATTTGATCTACTCAGAACAAAGCAATATAGGTCACAGTTTAGATATTTGGTTTACATTGATTTGAAACATGTCTGCCATCTCTAAATGAAATCTTTCCAAGTTATTGTAATAAAAAATGAAATTAGGGGTGCCTGGGTGGCTCAGTGGGTTAAAGCCTCTGCCTTCGGCTCAGGTCATGATCCCAGGATCCTGGGATTGAGCCCCACATCAGGCTCTCTGCTTAGTGGGGAGCCTGCTTCCCCCACTCTCTGCCTGCCTTTCTGCCTCCTTGTGATCTCTATCTGACTTTTGATCTCTGTCTGACTTGTGATCTCTGTCTGTGAAATAAATAAATAAAATCTTAAAAAATGTGAAATTAAATGCCTCTTAGCAAATTTGTTTATGCTAACATTAAATGCAAACCATCACATGGAAGCCTTTCAGCAAATCCCTCTGGTTTTATGATTATGGAAATGAGTGAAATATTGTGTGAAACCAAATGACATACCTAAATTAGAAATAAAGAAACTAGCTGTAGAGATTGAGAAAGACTTGGAAGTACAACATTCTAAGCAGAAATCAGAAATATGGGGTTCTGAAAGAATGTCTTATTAGTCTCCTAGAGCTGCTATAAGAAAGTACCACACACTGGGTTAAAACAACAGAACTTTATTCTCTCACAGTTCTAGAGGCTTGAAGTCCCAAATCATTGGCAGGGCCTCTGCCTTTGAAGCATGTAGGAGAGACTTCACTGTTTCTGTTAGCTTCTGGTAGCCCTAGGTATTCCTAATGTTATGGCAGCATAACACAAATCTCTGCCTCCATCTTCACATAGACATTTTCCCTCTGTGTCTTTCCCCCATCTTTTTATAAGGATGACTTGACCTGATTGCATTTGCAAAGATCACTTTACCAAATAAGGTCCCAGTCACAGTGCCCAACATATCTTTTTGGGATACACAGTTCAATCCATAACAGTTGTGAACCAAATAAATGGGAGAAAATGGAGTCATGTGAGATTTCTAGAACAAAGGGTAAAACATCAAATCCTAAATTGACAAGATAGGTAGAATAATGATTTGTTGGTTAGGTAGATCAGCAGGGGGAAAGGAGTATTTGTGGATTTAAGAAATATAATGAGAAATTGCTCTATGAAATCCCTTGTAATTCCACTTGGAATCTCAAGTAAATTTTCAATTGATGATTTAGGCGTGCTAATTTGCCTCTATAAATAAGCTAGTGACAAAGGCAGTTTAGTACAATACATTGGTTTATAATTAAGAATGATCAAATTCTGTATTATTTCTTGGAGGAGAAAAATATCAAATAATTAGAAATTGAAATATTTACTGATATTGAAAATTCAATATATGTCTATAGAAGATTTGGTAAAATCTTATTTAAGTTGAGACAGCAAAGTTAATCCAGTACATGCAATTGCATAATCCAATTAATACAATGTGTTTTGACATTTATTTCTTGTTATAAATCAACCCAAAATGGTCTTTAAAGATACTCTATAAAATCTCAGAAACTTGATTACAAAAGACACACGAAATGTGTGACAGATGCAACTAAGAACACCAGACAACAAAGAGGTTGATAAACAACCTAATTTTCAAACTAGAACAGGTCTGATGAAAACCTGTTTTAGTTCTTTTGTAAAATGACTACTGTTATACTCCACTTTATTAATTCTTAGAAGATAGAACATAGTGGAGCAGAACAGACAAAAATTAAAATAGAGCAAGTTGACATGTAGGGCAAACAACACAGTTTTTAACACATTTGTCCAATTACACTGAACAAATATTCACTGATCCCTGCCAAGTAATGGAGATTGTTTTAGGGACTGGGTCAAAGAATGTGAAAGTGTTAATTTATTTGGCTGATTGACCTAACTACAATTATGAATGTCAATCAAGGGTAATTATTCAATGATATTTTTATATTTCCTAGGGGCATAAAGAAATTTAAAAATATTTCTAGGTTATAATAATATATAATAATAATATAATGATATAATATAATAAATAATATAAAATAATAATATAATAATATAATATTTTAATAATATAATAATATATTATATAAGTCATAATAATAATTTAGATGAGTTTATTTGTCTCTGTGACTACATTTTTGAAGTCTGTTTTTCTTCCCTTTAACTTTCTGTGGACCAAAGTAGTATTTTTTTTTTTTTCATATCTTTTGATGAATTTTCATCTTGCTGGTAAAATTTTTGTGTGACATGTAAGTTAAAGTTTTATTTACATTCCTAATCTGTTATAATATCATTTGCCATTTGCTTAACTGGGTTTCCTCTATTTCAAGACTTCAGTTTATAGTTTTTATCTTCATTGGGTAATTTATTCCTACATGGTTATTCAGTAGCTTATAGATTTAAAAAAGCATTTTATTTCACTTGACATATCTTTAGACTTAACATTCTTTTATTTGGCAAACTTTGGGTGGAACTACTTTCTGAAATAGTTGAAAATAAAAATATCTCAGGTTGTTTGAGAATGCAAATATGCCATATATATTAGGCTCTTGTAGGTCCTCAGTGCTAAGGATGTACGAATGGAGTTTATATGGACTAGATCTCAGAACTCAAGTTTTTCAAACAATATTCACTTTCCTCTAAATCATGTAAGTATACATTTTTAAAAAAGATTTATTTATTTATTTGAGGGAGAGAGGGACAGAGTGCACAAACAGGGGGAGAGGCAGAGGGAGAGGGAGAGTGAGAAGCAGACTCCCCACTGAGCAGGGAGTGCAATGTGGGGCTCAATCCCAGGATCTGGAGATCATGGCCTGAGATGAAGGCAAACATTTAACCACCAGAGTCACCTAAGTGACCCATGTAAGTTTACGTTTTGATAGAACATTGCCACAAACATATATCAGTTGTTTTCTCCAACAATTGAAAATAGGCTGCAGCATTCTGAGTTCTGCACTATAACTGTCTTTGATAGTAGGATGAAAATAACAGAATTGAAAGTTCAAAAGCATCACTTTAAACTATTGGGAATCAACATTATTGGAGTTTACTTAATGTTCTTCTGATAGACAAATGCTTTTTTCAACTTGATGTTTCAAACAGTAGCTCTCTCACTTACAGCCATTGTCTATGAGTGTTTATACTAGGTTAAAATGTGCTTGGAATACCACCAATGGAACCTTGTAGGGAGAATTGACTGTGAGGTCATAGACCTTTAAGAGAAACTTCTAGAAGTGAGATTAGTCATATGAGAGACTAAACAAGAAAGATGCTTACTGAGTAAGGTGGGATCCAACAAGAGTGTAGTACAGAATGCAATAATTTATGAATTACTTTGTTCTAAGGTAGCTCAATAGAACAACACTTAATGAAGAAAGGCAAATGTTTACCTGTCTGGTACATTTGTGATTCTTGATTATTTACTACTTGAAGAATGTTTGAAATTCACCAATTTTAGAAATGGAAGAAAGTGATGAGCCTGATCAGTCTATCTCAGCAGGGAGACAAGAAATTCGAAAGAGAAGACGACCCAGCCAACCAATGGTAGACAAATCACAGCAGACTGAAGTGACAGAGAAAAAGAAACACTTGCCTATATCACAATCATCTGGGCCTAAAGCTACCCTTAGTATTGGTAATATTCCTGGAACCAAAGTCAACTATGAGTCTCTCAGAGTTTCTTCTCAACTTCAGCAAACTTGGACAAAGAGAAAGCGTGTACAGGATATGACTGATAAATCTCTGCAAACAGATGCAACTGTAGAAGAGAAAAAAGAAGAAATCAAGTCAGTTGGTGAAATAGTGGTACCTGAAGAAAAGCCAGCTGCTGTTGAAGAGGAAGTCCCTGAATTTCCAGAGAGTGTTCAGGAAGTAGAAGTGCCACCAAGCAGACATTCAGTTCAATTCAAAATAGACAGATCTCAGCAGACCAGTTGTACTGGAGACTGGACAATGATGAACATTCCTCAAAAAGAGAAAGTGGACAAGGAACAGCAGACGTACTTTAGTGAAACAGAAATAGTGGTTATTGGCAGGCCAGATAGCTCTTTTTCAAAGTCAAATGAAGTTGTGCAAGAACGTAAATCCTCAGGGAAGATTTTTCTTCGTGAACATCCTGAATTGCAACCCTCAACAAGTAAAGATGAAGCAATTGGGAAGATTAATATCAACAGATTTCTATTTAGTCAACAAAGCAATAAAGGTTCTTTGGAACTTTCAGAAGATGAGCAGTATGTTCTTGGTGAAATACAGCCTCCCATTGCAGAAGAGATCTCTGCTGAAGTGCAACCTCCACCAGCTGAGAAAATTACAGAAGACTCCCCTCCTGGACTTAATTCTCCACCAATTGAAGAACCTCCAGCAGAAAAGGGCCCTGCTAAAGTAGAGCCCACCTTGGGTGAAGAGGCTCTTTCAGAAGGGCCTCCTGCTGAAGTTCAGTATCCAAAAGTTGAAGAAGTTCCTGTTGAAGTACAACTTTCCCCAGCTGAGGAGACTCCTACAGAAGAGGCCTCTGCTAAAGTAGAGTCTATCCCTGCTGAAGAGGCTTTTTCAAAAGAGGCTTATGTTGAAGTTCAGCCTCAATCAGCTGAAGAGCCTTCTACACAAGAGGCTTCAGAACTTCAGTTTTCATCAGCTGTGGAGGCCCCTGCAGAAGAGGCCCTAGCTGAAGTTTCATCTACACCAGCTGAAGAGGGCCCTACAGAAGAGGCTCCAGCTGAAGTTCAGCCTCCACCAGCCAAGGAGGTCCCCTCTGAAGCAGCTCTAGCTCAAGTTCAGCCTCTACTAGCTGAGATGCCTCCTGAAGTTCAGTCTCTACTAGCTGGAGAGACCCCTGCAGAAGAGGCTCCAGCTGAAGTTTGGTCTACATCAGCTGAAGAGAGCCCTGCAGTAGAGGCTCCAGCTGAAGTTCAGCCTCCACCAGCCAAAGAAGCCCCCTCTCAAGAGGCCCCAGCTGAAGTTCAGCCTCCACCAGCTGAGGAGGTCCCTGCAGAAGAGGCCCCAGCTGAAGTTTGGTCTCTACCAGCTGAGGAGAGCCCTGCAGAAGAGGCTCCAGATGGAATTTGGTCTCCACCAGCTGAGGAGGCTCCTGAAGAAGAGGCCCCCACTGAAGTTCAGTCTCCACCAACTGAGGAGGGCCCTGAAGAAGAGGCCAGAGATGGAATTTGGTCTCCACCAGCTGAGGAGGCTCCTGAAGAAGAGGCCCCTGTTGAAGTTTGGTCTCCACCAGCTGAGGAGGGCCCTGAAGAAGAGGCCCCAGATGGAATTTGGCCTCCACCAGCTGAGGAGGCTCCTGAAGAAGAGGCCCCCGCTGAAGTTCGGTCTCCACCAGCTGAGGAGGGCCCTGAAGAAGAGGCCGGAGATGGAATTTGGTATCCACCAGCTGAGGAAGCTTCTGAAAAAGAGGCCCCAGCTGAATTTTGGTCTCCACCAGCTGAGAAGGGCCCTGAAGAAGAGGCCCCAGATGGAATTTGGTACCCATCAGCTGAGGAGGGCCTTGCAGAAGAGGTTCCAGCTGAAATAAAGTTTCTACCAGCTGAGGAGGGCCCTGCAGAAGAGGCTCCAGCTGAAATACAGTTTCTACCAGCTGAGGAGGGCCCTGAAGAAGAGGCTCCAGCTGAAATTTGGTCTCCACCAGCTGAGGAGACCCCTAAAGAAGATATCCCAGCTGAAGTTTGGTCTGCACCAGCTGGGACATCCCTTACTGAACTTCAGCATCCATCAGTTGAAGAAACTACTTTAGAAATGGTCTCTGTTGACAAACAGTTTCCAGCAGCTAAAGAGGACTTTATTACACAAATCTCTGTAGAAGATGTCCCTGCTGAAGTTCAGCCTCCACCATCTGAAGACGTTGCTGTAAATGAGGCTTTGGTAGACCATATGTCTACTGGCTATCAATATACCCAGACAACAGATGTCCCAGTGGTAAAATTAGAATCACTGGTTTTGGAAGATCAGCAAAAACCTGAAGAGCCTTTGGAACTGGATCCTGCCCCTGAAGATTTGTCTAATATCAATAAAGAACAGGTCCCCACCTATGAAATTGAGGGAGTCTTTCATGTAGAAATAAAATAGGGGCCTCTTCCTCTGCTGTAATCAGGTCTTAACTAAGCTAGCAATCAGAAGCTAGGGGCTTCTGGACATATGCACTTTAGAAAAGTATAGGCATTTGGAAGTAGCTTTGTGAACAGGGAACTAAAAGGAAACCCCAAGATGTGGACCACTGGCTGGAAAATGAACAATAAAAACTAGCAGTTTAAAATTAGTGTGTTATTTTCATTCAAATCTAGCATATATAAAATACCCATTTGGAAATGAAGTAAGTTGATGATTGAAATAATTACTTAAAATATCCTTTCTATAATAAACCCTGTTGAAAGGGTAAAGTATATTCTATAGCTTTATTTTCTTTTCACTACATGTAGCTTGTACTGGAAAAGGCAGTTTCTTTGCTGCCATCCTCTCATCTACTTTAAATTCCTTGAGTTCTAGTCACATAGCTAAAGGTATATGTTTTTCTTTCTTCTCACTATAATACATATGACTAATTCTCCTTCTGTTTGATTCCTTCTGAGACCAGCATTTCTTTCCTGTTTCCATCCCTATCTTATTGCATATTTTACATTTCCATATCTGGATGGGGAAACAATTCCTTTGTAAAAAACCTTCATTTTAATGAAGATAGTCTAAATAAAGTATTTTATTTTTATTTTTTTAAAGATTTTATTTATTTGACAGAGAGAGAGACAGCAAGAGAAGGAACACAAGTTGGGGGTGTCGGAGAGGGAGAAGCAGGTCTCCTGTAGAGCAGGGAGCCTGACATGAAACAGAGCTTGATCGTAGGACCCTGGCATCATGACCTGAGCTGAAAGCAGATGCTTAACAACTGAACCACCCAGGCACCACCCGGATAAAGTATTTTAAAAGGTGTATAAACATAAAGAAAAATACACTTAGATGGACTTGAGGGCGTATTTCTGCTTAGTTTTATAAGGGCCTGGTTGGCCAGAGGGAGCCATTTCATTGTGGGCTTGGGTTGACCCTGCCCCTCCTGGAGGAACTTGCTTGCAGGCCCTGGATATGGGGGCGGGCCAGGCTGGATGGAGACATCCAATCAGTGGGGTGCGCATATATTTGCTATGGTGAGTTGGAATTCAATTGGCCACCCCTATTGCTGACCCAGCGTGACTGTGCAGTTTTCCCTGTGTGTTGCAGTCTCATTGGCTACCTGTGTTTGGGCCAGGCTCAACCACCTCTATAAAGGTTAGTCTGTGAGGCAGGGGAGTAGTAGTGATAGGGAGGGGGTTGTTGGGAGTGTCAGGGTCATCGAGAGAATCATGAGCAACGCCAGGGAGCATCATGAGCAACGCCAGGGAGCAGCCATTGCCGGGGAGCGGCCTCGAGGCAAAGGGGAGTCGTAGGGTAAGGGGAATGTGGGGGTCGGTGTCCTGGGTCGGTGTCCTGGTTGTCGTTGCCTCTTTGTAAGAGACGTCCCCGACTGGTCGGTTTGATTTTCGATGCTTGGCGCGAAATAAAGCTTTGCTTGACTTTCGCTTTGTGTCGGTGTCGTTCCTTTGATCATGGACTCTAACAGTTTTAATTTCAACTTTGAATGTAATGAGTCAAGGTACCTGGGTGGTTCCGTGGGTTAAGCCTCTGCCTTCGGCTCAAGTCATGATCTCAGGGTCCTGGAATCGAGCCCCACATCAGGCTCTCTGCTCAGTGAGAAGGCTGCTTCCCTATCTGTCTCTGCCTGCCTTTCTGCCTACTTGTGATCTCTATCTGTCAAATAAATAAATAAATAAAATCTTAAAAAAAGAAAAAGAATGTGATGATTCCTTTGGAAGCTTGGCTCGTTTTTTGTACTCTGAAACTTGTATAAAGTTGAATGACTAGTTTTGTACAGTAGTCTCCCCTTACCTGAATTTTGCTTTCCATAGTTTCACTTACCCGTGATCAATTGCGGTCCAGAAGCATATTTTCCTTCTGATGTACCTTTCCTTGAAGGTCATTAGTAGCCTAACACTACATCACAATGCCTACACCATTCACATCACTTCATCTCATCATGTAGGCATTTTATCCTCTCACATCAAAAGGAGAAGTGTGAGTACAGTACAATAAGATATTTGAAAGAGAAAGAGATAACATTCATATAACTTATTACAGGATATTGTTATAGTATTTCTATTATATTGTTAGTTTTGTTGTTACTTTCTTACTATGCCTAATTTAGAAATTAAACTTTATCATAAGTATGTATGAATAAGAAAAAACAGTATACATAGGACTTGGTACTATCCACAATTTCAGGCATTCCTTGGGGATCTCTGAAGTTATCCTCTGTGGATAATGGTGGACTACTGGATAAGCTACTTTTTTAAAGAGTAATTATGAATTAATATAAGATGTCTATTAATAAATCACATCTTGGTTTCTATGGGTATGACAACTTTTGGGAAAATATTTTCTTTAGCTATAATTTAGTTGCTATATGCTGAAATAATGAGATTATTCTCTTAAAAATTTGTTAGTGTAAGCTTCCTGGGATGAGAGAAATGCCCTATGTTAAATAAAATCAGCAATAATACCTTCAGTAAAAAAAAAAAAAATTGTTCTCTAGATTGATGATTCCAGACCTTTGTTAAACTTTGATGCCCTATAATTGTTAGATGTTTCTCATATTCTTCATTAGTTCTGTAGAGTGTACGTTAAGAGCATGTGACATTTTTAAGTGATTTTTTTCAAGAACTTTATAAAGATTTTTGTAAGTACAATATTTTTTAATATGTGCCAGATTTGAGGTTGGGAAACATTATCCTAGACTTTTTAAATGAGGGTTGCTTTTTTGGTACTTCCAAGTCCTTTAAATTATTTTGTTTTCTGAGATACTTAAAATCCTATTGAACTTCTTTATCTAAATTTGAAGTTTTCTTTTTCTATTTTAGATTTTTTAAGGTTTCTATTTAAATTCCAGCTGGTTACATATAGTGTAATATTAGTTTCAGGTATATAATATAATGATTTAACACTTCCATACAACAACTGGTGCTCACAAGTGCCCTCCTTGATCCCCATCACCTATTTCACCCATCCCATCTCTCCCTTTCCCTCTAGTAACCATCAGTTCTCTGTAGTTCAGAGTCTATTTCTTGGTTTGTCTCTCTTTTATCCTTCCTTTGTTTGAATGTTTTGTTGCTTAAATTGCAGGAATGAATAAAGTCATATGGTATTTGTCTTTTTCTTACTGACTTAGGTCACTTAGCATAATACTCTGTAACTCCATCCTTGTCATTGCAAATGGCAAGATTTCCTTCTTCTGGTTAATATTGCATTGTATATATATATATCTTTATATATAGATATAGATATCAGCTTCTTTATCTGTTTATCAGTTGATGGACTCTTGGGCCGTTTCCATAATTTGGCTATTGTAAAGAAGGCTGCTATAACCATCAAGGTATGTGTATCCTTTTTAATTAGTATTTTTATATTCTTTGGGTAAATACCTAGTAATGCGATTGCTGGATCATAGGATAGTTCTATTTTTAAGTTTTTGAGGAACCTGCATACTGTTTTCCAGAGTGGCTGCCCCAGTTTGTATTCCCACCAACAGTGCATGTGAGTTACCCTTTCTTTACACATTCACCAACACCTGTTGTTTATTGTTGATTTTGGCCATTCTGACAGGTGTGAGTTGACATCTTGTAGTTTTGATTTGCAATTCCCTGATAAGTGATACTGAGCATCTTTTCATGTGTCTGTTGGACATCTGTATGTCTTCTTTGGGGAAATGTTCTGTTCCTGTCTTCTGTCCATTTTTTAATTGGATTATTCATTTTTTCAGTGTTGAGTTTTATAAGTTCTTTATATATTTTTGGATACTAACCCTCTTTGAATATGTCATTTGCAAATATATTCTCACATTCCATAGATTGCCTTTTAGTTTTGTTGCCTGCCTTTGCTGTGCAGAAGTTATTTATTTTGATGTTGTTCCAAGAGTTTAGTTTTGCTTTTTCTTCCCTTGCCTCGGGACACCTATCTAGAAAGATGTTGATCTGGCTGATGGAAGAAAAATTACAGCCTGTATTTTCTTCAAGGACTTTAATGGTTTCCTGTCTCACATTTAGGTTTTTAAACCATTTAGAATATATTTTTGTGTATGGTGAAAGAAAGTGGTACAGTTTTATTCTTTTGCTTCTTGCTCTCCACTTTTCCTGACATCATTTGTTGAAGAGACAGTCTTTTCCCCATTGACTTATTTTTTCCTGCTTTGTCAAAGATTAATTGACCACATAATTGTGGGCTCATTTCTGGGTTTTCTATTCTGTTTTATTGATCCATGTCTATATTTATGCCAAGTACCATACTGTTTTGATTACTACAGCTTTCTAATATAACTTGAAGTATGGAATTGTGATGCCTCCAGCTTTGTTTTTCTTTTTCAAGATTGCTTTGGCTATTTGGGGCCTTTTGTTGTTCCATACAAAATTTAGTATTGTTCTAGCTCTATAAAAAAATGCTGTTGGTATTTTGATAGATGTCAAATTAAATGTATAGATTGCTTTTGATAGTATAGACTTGGTATTTTGATAATGTCACATTAAATGTGTAGATTGCTTTTGATAGTATAGACATTTTAATAATATGTGTTCTTCTAATACATGAGCATGGAATATCTTTCCACTTCTTTGTGTCAGTTTCAATTTCTTTCATCAGTGTTTTACAGTTTCAGAGTACAGGTCTTTCACCTCTTTGGTTAGCTTTATTCCTAGGTTTCTTGTTTTTGATGTGATTATAAATGGGATTGTTTTCTCAATCTCTCTTTCTGCTGCTTCATTACTGGTGTATAGAAATGCAGTGGGTATATATATGTTGATTTTGTACCCTGGGATTTTACTGAATTCATTTATCAGTACTGGCAGTTTTTTGATGGACTCTTTTGAGTTTTATATATATTATATCATATCATTGCAAATAGTGAAAGTTTTACTTCTTTCTTGCCAATTTGAGTGCCATCTTATTATTTATTTATTATTTATTTACTTATTATTTTTTGTTGTCATCTAATTACTGTAGCTTGGATTTCCAGTCCTATGTTGAATAGAAGTGCTGAGATTGGACAACTCTGTCTTGTTCCTGTCTATAGAGGAAAAGCTCTCAGTTTCTCCCATTTGAGATTGATGTTAGCTGTGAGTTTTTCATATATGGTCTTTTCTGTGTTGAGGTATGTTCCTTCTAAACCTACTTTGTTGAGAGTTTCTATCATGAATTTGTTGTACTTTGTCAAATGCTTCTTTTGCATAAAATGATCACATAGTTCTTATCCTTTCTTTTATTGATGCTATGTATCACATTGACTGCTTTGTGAGTATTGAACCACCCTTGCAACCCAGGAATAAGTCTCACTTGATCATGGTGAATGATTTTTTCAATGTGTTGTTGGATTTTGTTTGCTAGTAATTTGTTGAGGATTTTGCATCTATGTTCATCAGAGATACTGGCCTGTAGTTCTCTTTTTTTGTGATGTCTTTTTCTGGTTTTAGTTTCAGATTAATGCTGACCTCAGAAAATGAATTTGAAAGTTTTCTTTTTTTTTTGCTATTTTTTTTGGAATAGTTTGGGAAGAATAGGTATTTACTGTTCTTTAAATGCTTGGTAGAATTCACCTGTGAAGCTATTTGGTCCTGAGTTTTTGTTTGTTGGAAGTTTTTGATTACTGGTTCAATTTCTTTGCTGGTTATCAGTCTGCTCAAATTTTCCATTCTTTTTTTTTTTTTTAAGGGTTTTTATTTATTTGATGGGGGGCAGGGCACAAGTGGGCAGAGTGGCAGGCAGAGGGAGAGGGAGAAGTAGGCTCTCTGCTGAGCAGGGAGCCTGACCCAGGGCTTGATCCCAGGACCCTGGGTTCATGACCTGAGCTGAAGACAATCACTTAACTGACTGAGCTACCCAGATGCTCCTAAATTTTCTATTCTTGCTTCAGATTTGGTAATTTATTTGTTTTCAGGAATTTATTCATTTCTTTTAGGCTGTCCAATTTGTTTGGATATAGTTTTTCATAATATTCTCTTAATTGTTTATATGACTGTGGTGTTATTTCTCTTCTCTCATTTGTGATTTTATTTATTCAAGTCCCCCTTTTTTTTTGTTTGTTTGTTTTGCTAAGTCTGGCTGGAAGCTTATCAATTTTACTGATTTTTTTCAAAGAACCAGCTCCTAGTTTCATTGATATGTTCTGTTGTTTTGTTTTGTTTTCTATGTAATTTATTTCTTCTCTATTTATCATTTTCTTCCTTCTGCTAGTTTTAGGTTTTGTTGTTGTTGTTTTATCCAGCTCCTTTAGATGTGAGGTTAGGTTGTTTATTAGAGACTCTTCTTGTTTCTTGAGATAGGCCTATATTGCTATATGCTTCCCTCTTAAGAACATTTTTGCTGTATCCCTAAGGATGTGGACCCTTGTGTTTTCATTTTCATTTGTTTCTATGTATTTTTTTTAACAGCTTTTAATTTCATAGATGACCTACTCATTGTTTAGTAGTGTGTTTTTGACCTTCATATATTTGTGGCCTGTCCAGATTTTCCTTGTGGTTGACTTCTGGTTTTGTAGCTTTGTCGTCAAAAAAAGGTACATGGTATGACTTCAGTCTTCTCGAATTTGTTGAGGTGTATTTTGTAGCCTAATATGTGATCTCTTCTAAGGGACAATGTTCTCTATGCACTTGGAAAAAATGTATATTCTGCTATTTTAGGATGGAATGCTCTAAATATATGTTAAATCCATGTGGTCCAGGGTGTCATTGAAAAATATTGTTTCTTTGTTGATTTCCGGTTTAGATGATATATTCATTGATGTAAATGGGGTATTAAAGTCTCCTACTATTTTTGTATTATTATAGATTCATTCCTTCAAGTTATTAATTGTTTTATGCATTTGGGTACTCCCATATTTGATGCATAAATATTTACAATTGTTATATTTTCTTGTTGGATTGTCCTCTTTATTATGATATAGTACCTTTCTTTGTCTCTTGTTACAGTATCTGTTTTAAGGTCTAGTTTGTCTGATATAAGTATTGCTTCTCTGGCTTTCTTTTAAGTTCCATTTGCATGATAAATGTTTCTCCTTGCCCTCACTTTCAATATGCAGGTGTCTTTAGGTCTAAAATAAGTCTCTTGTAGGCAGCATCTAGATGGGTATTTATTTTTTTTTATCCACTCTGACACCGTATGTGTTTTGATTAGTCCACTTACATTCAAAGTACTTATTTATTAGGGTATGTAGTTATTGCCACTCTATTACTTGTTTTGTGGTTGTCTATGGAGATTTTCTCTGATCCTTTAACTTGGTCTCTTTTATGGTTTATTGGTTTTCTATAGTAATATATTTGCATTTCTTTCTTTTTATTCTTTGCATTGTTATTAGTGACTTTGATATGTACTTATAATTATGTTTGTATACACTATCTTCTGTATATAGCAGTCCATATTAAGTTGATAGTTGTTTATGTTTGAACCCATTCTTTACTGTTGTCCTCCCCAAGTTTTAGGCAGATTTTGTAATATTTAATATATTTTTATTTTTTGAGCTCCTTAACTAATTTTTTATAAAATTATACATTTTTACCACTTTTGTGTTTCCTACCTTCATACTGTCACTTTTGGTCTTTCTTTTCCACTGATAGGGTCCCCTTTATATTTTTTGCAGGGGTAGTTTAGTGGTCATGAACTCCTTTAATTTTTGTTTGTCTGTGAAACTCTTTATTTCTCCTTCTATCTTGAATTTTAGCCTTGCCATATAGAGTATCCTTGGCTGCAGATTTTTTTCTACTCAGGACTTTGAATATATCATTCCAGCCCTTTCTGAGTTGGAGAATTTCTGCTGAAAAATCTGATAACCTTATAGGTTTTAACCTTAGAAGTAACAGTCTTCTTTTGTCATGGTGCTTTTAAGATTTTTTTCCTTATCATCGTATTTTGCCAGTTTAATTGCAACATCTTGGTGTGGTTCTGCTTTTGTTGATTTTGATGGGGGTTCTCTATATCTCCAGGATCTAGATGTCTGTTTCCTTCTCCAGATTAGGGAAATTTTCAGCTATTATTCAAATAAATTTATTGCCCCCTTTTCTCTCTCTCCTTGGACTCCTACGATACAAATCTTAATATGTTTGATGAAGTCACTGAGTTCCCTAAGTCTATTCTTATTTTGCATAATTCTTTCTTTTGTTTGTTAAGCTTCATTGCTTTCCATTATTTTGTCTTTTAGGTCATTAGTTCATTCTTCTACCTCTTCCAGCCTGCCTTTAGTTGCATCAAGCATGTTTCTAATCTCATTTATTGTGCTTTTTCTCTCTGATTTACTTTTTTTTTTTAAACTCTTTTATCTCTGTAGTAAGGCTCTCACTGATTTCTTCCATTCTTTTCTCAAGTCCAGTGAGTATTCTTATGATCATGGCTTTAAATTCTCCATCAGGCATATTACTTATATCTGTTTAACTTAGCCTCTGGCCATGGCCTTATCTTGCTTTTTCATTTGGGATAACTTCCTCTGTCTTCTCATTTTGTCTAAGTCTCTGCCTGCTCTATGTGTTAGAAATGCAAGTTAGACCTTCTGTTCCTGAAAGTAATGGCCTTATGAAGAAGAGGTCATGTAGTGCCCAGGACCTCGTGCTTCAGGGAGTGTCTTTGGTGTGTTCTGCATGCACTCTATTGTTATGTTTTGGCTATTCTATCTCTTAGGACAGTTGTCTGTAGAGATTCTGCTTGCCTGCTGTGGGCGGTGTTTGGTTCCTGGCCTGAATATGGTAGGTTTTAACTAGTTGTGCACTGGTCCGCTTGTGAAATGAGAGCTGTAACCACCTCCACTGGAACTGAGGCCCTGCAAAACAATTTGGTTGGGACATATGGTGTGGGCAGGGGTTTGTGCTGGTCTTCTAGGGGAAGGACCCACCATACTAGGACTGAGAAAGGTAGTTCCACTGGAGTAGAGGGGAACTAAGTGTAAGCAAGTTAGGCAGCCAGTGTCCACACTGTAGTGGTTGCCATAGATAGCTCTGTACTTATGCTGAGGGATGTAGGAGGGAAATGGCACCAGCTAGCTCCTTTGTTCTTGGAGAAGTTTGTCCAGAACACTGCCTCTTAGGGCATACTATAAGAAGAACAATCTCCTCAATGTGTCCTCAGGAACTCTTCAGATTGCTGTTTCCATGCTCTATTTCGCCAGGTTGTTTGCCTGCCTTCAATTCAAGAGCAGCCCTAAGGCCCCTGAACTCTCCCAGAGCCCAGCCCGCTGAGATTTAAAACTTCAGGCTTTATGTCCCTCTGCTTTAAGAACTCAAAAATTCAGCTCTTCTCACTTTCCAACCCAATGGCTATGGGGAAACATTCTCCTTGTGCATTCCCCTATGTGTTCCCCTCTCTATAGTTCTTCACAACTTCAGCTCCCTGTCCTCTGCAGCAGCCAGGCTGTTTCTCCCTTAAACCATGTCTCCACACTTCCTATCTTCTTTGATGTGGCCTCTTCTCTACCTTTAGTTGTGAAGTTTGTACTGCTAGACTTCAGGTCAATTTGTGGGGTATTTAGGATGATTTTATAGTGATTTAGTTGTATTCGTGGGATGAAGTGAGCCAGGGTCCTCCTACTCTGCTACCGTCTTCCCCAGGTCTATTTTAGATTTTTTATTGTGGATTCTTCTTGAAAAAAATTTTTTTTGGATTTTCTTTTTTTGTTTTTTCCTCTCTCCAGCTTTATTGAGATATAATTAACACATAACAGTATAAGTTTTAGGTAGACAATGTGATGATATGATACACATAATATTATAAAATAATTATCATAATAAGTTTAGTTAAGATATCCATCACCTCACATAATTACAATTTTTTTTTGTTAGTGAGGCAACTTAAGATCTTTCTTAGCAACTTGTAAGTATGTAACAGTATTTTTAAATGATACTCACCATTCTGTACATTAGTTTCCCAGAACTTATTTATCTTACAACTGGAGGTTGTGCCCTTTAACCCAAATTTCACATTTCCTCCATTACCTGCTCCTAGCAACCACCACTCTACTGTCCTGAGTTTGTAGATTTCACATACAGATGATATCTTATATTTAAATGATATCTTACAATATTTGTCTTTCTTTGTTTACTGTATTTCACTTAGCATGATGCTCTCAAGTTCATCTATGTTGTCACAAATGGCAGGATTCCCTTTTATATCTGAGTAATATTACATTGTGTATATATACCACATCTTGTTTATTCATTTATCCTTTGATAGACACTTAAGTTCTTTCCATACTTTAGCTATTATGAATAATGCTGCAATAAACATGGGGGTACACATCTCTTCACATATTTCCTTTAGATGTATACACAGAAGCAGGATTGATGAATCATATGGTAGTTCTATTTTTAATTTCTCTAAGGAACCTCCATAGTCTTTTTATAATGGCTGTACAAATTTATATTCCTAATGACAGTGAACAAAGTTTTCCTTTTCCCCACTTCCTCTGCAGCATTTGTTATCACTTGTCTTTTTGATAATAGACATCTTAACAGTTGTGAAGTGATACCTCATTTTGGTTTTGAGTTATACTTCCTTGATGATTGGCTTTGTGGAGCACCTTTTCATGTACCTATTGGCCATTTTTATCTCTTCTTTGGAAAAGTGTTTATTCATGTCCTTTGTCTATTTTAATGGGGTAATGGGTTTTCTGTGTGTGTGTGTGTGTGTGTGTGTGTGTTCGTGTTTTGCTATTGTTGTATGAATTCCTTGCATGCTTTGGATATTAACTCAATATTGGATAGGTGCTTTACAAATATTGTCTCCCATTCCATAGGTTTCACTTTCATTTTCTTGATGGTTTTCTTTTGCTGTACCAAAGTTTTTTTAATTTGATGTAGTCCTAGTTATTTATTTTTAATTTTGTTGTCTTTGCTTTTGGCATCTAAAAAATAAATCAATGCCAAGACTAATGTCAAAGAGGTTACCCTGTATGTTTTCTTCTAGCAGTTTTATGATTTCAGGTCTTCCATTCAAGTCTTTAATCTATTTTGAGTTAATTTTTTTATGTAAGATAAGGATCCAGTTTCACTTCTTTGCATGTGAATATCTAATTTATTGAATACCATTTATTGAATAGACTTTCCCATTGCATATTTTAGTTTATTTATTTATTTAAGTAATCCTTATATCCAATATGGGGTTCAAATTCTCAATCCCAAGATCAAGAGTAGCATACTTTTCCAGCTGAGCCACTCAGGTGCTCTCCCTCCCACCCCATTGCATGTTCTTTGTACCTTTGTTGAAAATTAATTGATCATTATATATATGGGTGAATCTGGGCTCTCTGTTTCATTGATCTGTTTTAATGCCAGTAACATATTGTTTTGATTATTAAAGCTTTGTTGTATAGTATGAAATCAAGAATTATGGAGCCTCCACCTTTTTTCTTTTTTTTGTCAAGATTTCTTTGACTATTAGGGTTCTTTTGTGCTTCCACAAAAGTTTAAAGTTTTTTTTCTGTTTCTGTGAAAATGTCATTGGAATTTGATAGGGACTGCATCGAATCTATTAATGACTTTGAGGTAATATGGACATTTTAACAATAATTATTTGTTCTAACCCATGAATATGGAATATCTTTCTATTTATTTGTATCTTTAATTTCTTTCATCATTATCTTTTTTTAAAAATTTTTTATTTTTTATAAACATATAATATATTTTTATCCCCAGGGGTACAGGTCTGTGAATCGCCAGGTTTACACACTTCACAGCACTCACCATAGCACATACCCTCCCCAATGTCCATAACCCCACCCCCCTCTCCCAACCCCCTCCCCCCAGAAACCCTCAGTTTGTTTTGTGAGATTAAGAGTCACTTATGGTTTGTCTCCCTCCCAATCCCATCTTGTTTCATTTATTCTTCTCCTACCCCCCTTAACCCCCCCATGTTGCATCACCACTTCCTCATATCAGGGAGATCATATGATAGTTGTCTTTCTCCGATTGACTTATTTCACTAAGCATGATACCCTCTAGTTCCATCCACGTTGTCGCAAATGGCAAGATTTCATTTCTTTTGATGGCTGCATAGAATTCCATTGTGAATATATACCACATCTTCTTTATCCATTCATCTGTTGATGGACATCTAGGTTCTTTCCATAGTTTGGCTATTGTAGACATTGCTGCTATAAACATTCGGTGCACGTGCCCCTTTGGATCACTACGTTTGTATCTTTAGGGTAAATACCCAGCAGTGCAATTGCTGGGTCATAGAGTAGTTCTATTTTCAACTTTTTGAGGAACCTCCATGCTGTTTTCCAGAGTGGTTACACCAGCTTGCATTCCCACCAACAGTGTAGGAGGGTTCCCCTTTTGCCGCATCCTCGCCAGCATCTGTCATTTCCTGACTTGTTAATTTTAGCCATTCTGACTGGTGTGAGGTGGTATCTCGTTGTGGTTTTGATTTGTATTTCTCTGATGCTGAGTGATGTGGAGCACTTTTTCATGTGTCTGTAGGCCATCTGGATGTCTTCTTTGCAGATATGTCTGTTCATGTCTTCTGCCCATTTCTTGATTGGATTATTTGTTCTTTGGGTGTTGAGTTTGCTAAGTTCCTTATAGATTTTGGACACTAGCCCTTTATCTGATATGTCGTTTGCAAATATCTTCTCCCATTCTGTCTGTTGTCTTTTGGTTTTGTTAACTGTTTCTTTTCTGTGAAAAAGCTTTTGATCTTGATGAAATCCCAATAGTTCATTTTTGCCCTTACTTCTCTTGCCTTTGGCAATGTTCCTAGGAAGATGTTGCTGTGGCTGAGGCCGAAGAGGTTGCTGCTTGTGTTCTTCTCAAGGATTTTGATGGATTCTTTTCTCACATTGAGGTCCTTCATCCATTTTGAGTCTATTTTTGTGTGTGGTGTAAGGAAATGGTCCAATTTCATTTTTCTGCATGTGGCTGTCCAATTTTCCCAACACCATTTATTGAAGAGGCTGTCTTTTTTCCATTAGACATTCTTTCCTGCTTTGTCGAAGATTAGTTGACCATAGAGGTGAGGGTCTATTTCTGGGCTCTCTATTCTGTTCCATTGATCTATGTGTCTGTTTTTGTGCCAGTACCATGCTGTCTTGATGATGACAGCTTTGTAATAGAACTTGAAGTCCGGAATTGTGATGCCACCAACTTTGGCTTTCTTTTTCATTATTCCTTTGGCTATTCGAGGTCTTTTCTGGTTCCATATAAATTTTAGGATTATTTGTTCCATTTCTTTGAAAAAAATGGATGGTATTTTGATAGGAATTGCATTACATGTGTAGATTGCTTTAGGTAGCATAGACATTTTCACAATATTTGTTCTTCTAAACCAGGAGCATGGAACATTTTCCCATTTCTTTGTGTGTTCCTCAGTTTCTTTCATGAGTACTTTATGTTTTTTCTGAGTATAGATTCTTAGTCTCTTTGGTTAGGTTGATTCCTAGGTATCTTATAGTTTTGGGTGCAATTGTAAATGGGATGGACTCCTTAATTTCTCTTTCTTCTGTCTTGTTGTTGGTGTAGAGAAATGCAACTGATTTCTGTGCGTTGGTTTTATATCCTGACACTTTATTGAATTCCTGTACAAGTTCTAGCAGTTTTGGAGTGGAGTCTTTTGGGTTTTCCACATATAGTATCATATCATCTGCAAAGAATGATAGTTTTATTTCTTCTTTGCCGATTTGGGTGCCTTTAATTTCCTTTTGTTGTCTGATTGCTGAGGCTAGGACTTCTAGTACTATGTTGAATAGCAGTGGTGATAATGGACATCCCTGCCGTGTTCCTGACCTTAGAGGAAAAGCTCTCAGTTTTTCTCGATTGAGAATGATATTTGCGGTGGGTTTTTCATAGATGGCTTTGATAATATTGAGGTATGTGCCCTCTATCCCTACACTTTGAAGAGTTTTGATCAGGAAGGGATGCTGTACTTTGTCAAATGCTTTTTCAGCATGTATTGAGAGTATCATATGGTTCTTGTGCTTTCTTTTATTAATGTGTTGTATCACATTGATTGATTTGTGGGTGTTGAACCAACCTTGCAGCCCTCGAATAAATCCCACTTGGTCGTGGTGAATAATCCTTTTAATGTACTGTTGAATCCTATTGGCTAATATTTTGGTGAGAATTTTTGCATCTGTGTTCTTCAAGGATATTGGTCTGTATTTCTCTTTTTTGATGGGATCCTTGTCTGGTTTGGGGATCAAGGTGATGCTGGCCTCATAAAATGAGTTTGGAAGTTCTCCTCCCATTTCTATTTTTTGGAACAGTTTCAGGAGAATAGGAATTAATTCTTCTTTAAATGTTTGGTAGAATTGACCTGGGAAACCGTCTGGTCCTGGGCTTTTGTATGTTTGGAGATTTCTGATAACTGTTTCAATCTCCTTACTGGTTATGGGTCTGTTCAGTTTTTCTATTTCTTCCTGTTTCAGTTGTGGTAGTTTATATGTCTCTAGGAATGCATCCATTTCTTCCAGATTGTCAAATTTGTTTGCGTAGAGTTGCTCATAGTATGTTCTTATAATTGTATTTCTTTGGTGTTCGTTGTGATCTCTCCTCTTTCATTCATGATTTTATTTATTTGGGTCCTTTCTCTTTTCTTTTTGATAAGCCTGGCCAGGGGTTTATCAATCTTATTAATTCTTTCAAAGAACCAGCTCCTAGTTTCGTTGATTTGCTCTATTGCTTTTTTGGTTTCTATTTCATTGATTTCTGCTCTGATCCTTATGATTTCTCTTCTCCTGCTGGGTTTAGGGTTTCTTTCTTGTTCTTTTGCCAGCTCCTTTAGGTGTAGGGTTAGGTTGTGTACTTGAGACCTTTCGTGTTTCTTGAGAAAGGCTTGTACCACTATATATTTTCCTCTCAGGACTGCCTTTGCTGTGTCCCACAGATTTTGAACCGTTGTGTTTTCATTATCATTTGTGTCCATGAATTTTTTCAATTCTTCTTTAATTTCCTGGTTGACCCATTCATTCTTTAGAAGGATGCTGTTTAGTCTCCATGTATTTGGGTTCTTTCCAAATTTCCTCTTGTGATTGAGTTCTAGCTTCAGAGCATTGTGGTCTGAAAATATGCAGGGAATGATCCCAATCTTTTGATACTGGTTGAGACCTGATTTAGGACCGAGGATGTGATCTATTCTGGAGAATGTTCCATGTGCACTAGAGAAGACTGTGTATTCTGTTGCTTTGGGATGGAATGTTCTGAATATATCTGTGATGTCCATCTGGTCCAGTGTGTCATTTAACACCTTTATTTCCTTGTTTATCTTTTGCTTGGATGATCTGTCCATTTCAGTGAGGGGAGTGTTAAAGTCCCCTACTATTATTGTATTATTGTTGATGTGTTTCTTTGATTTTGTTATTAATTGGTTTATATAGTTGGCTGCTCCCACGTTAGGGGCATAGATATTTACAATTGTTAGATCTTCTTGTTGGACAGATCCTTTGAGTATGATATAGTGTCCTTCCTCATCTCTTATTATAGTCTTTGGCTTAAAATCTAATTGATCTGATATAAGGATTGCCACTCCTGCTTTCTTCTGATGTCCATTAGCATGGTAAATTCTTTTCCACCCCCTCACTTTAAATCTGGACGTGTCTTCGGTTCTAAAATGAGTTTCTTGTAGGCAACATATAGATGGGTTTTGTTTTTTTATCCATTCTGATACCCTGTGTCTTTTGATTGGGGCATTTAGCCCATCAACATTCAGGGTAACTATTGAGAGATATGAATTTAGTGCCATTGTATTGCCTGTAAGGTGACTGTTATTGTATATTGTCTCTGTTCCTTTCTGATCTACTACTTTTAGGGTCTCTCTTTGCTTAGAGGACCCCTTTCAATATTTCCTGTAGAGCTGGTTTGGTGTTTGCAAATTCTTTCAGTTTTTGTTTGTCCTGAAGCTTTTAATCTCTCCTTTTATTTTCAATGATAGCCTAGCTGGATAAAGTATTCTTGGCTGCATGTTTTTCTCATTTAGTGCTCTGAATATATCATGCCAGCTCTTTCTGTCTGCCAGCTCTCTGTGGATAAGTCTGCTGCCAATCTAATGTTTTTACCCTTGTATGTTACAGACTTCTTTTTCTGGTCTGCTTTCAGGATTTTCTCTTTGTCACTAAGACTTGTAAATTTTACTATTAGGTGACAGGGTCTGGACCTATTCTTGTTGATTTTGAGGGGCGTTCTCTGCACCTCCTGGATTTTGATGCTTGTTCCCTTTGCCATATTAGGGAAATTCTCTTCAATATACTTTCTGCTCCCCTCTCTCTTTCTTTTCCTCTGGAATCCCAATTATTCTAATGTTGTGTCGTCTTATGGTGTCACTTATCTCTCGAATTCTCCCCTCATGGTCCAGTAGCTGTTTGTCCCTCTTTTGCTCAGCTTCTTTATTCTCTGTCATTTGGTCTTCTATATCGCTAATTCTTTCTTCTGCCTCATTTATCCTAGCAGTGAGAGCCTCCATTTTTGATTACACCTCATTAATAGCTTTTTTATTTCAACTCGGTTAGATTTTAGTTCTTTTATTTCTCCAGAAAGGGCTTTTATATTTCCCGAGAGGGTTTCTCTAATATCTTCCATGCCTTTTTCAAGCCCGGCTAGAACCTTGAGAATCATCATTCTGAACTCTAGATCTGACATATTACCAATGTCTGTATTGATTAGGTCCCTAGCCTTTGGTACTGCCTCTTGCTCTTTATTTTGTTGTGAATTTTTCTGCCTTGTCATTTTGTCCAAATAAGAGTATATGAAGGAGCAAGTAAAATTCTAAAAGGATGGCAAAGACTCAAGGAAAATACGCTTTAACCAAATCAGAAGAGATCCCAAATCGTCTGGGGGAGAAAGGGGATAAAAAGAGGTTCAGGAAAAAAAAAAAAAAAGAAACAATTAAAAAAAGAAAATGAATAAAGAGAAAATATAAAAAAGAAATTATATATATATATATATATATATATATATATATATATTAGATAAATTAGTTAAAAAACGCTAAAAAAAGAAAAGGGTAAAAGTTAAAAAAATTTAGTAGAAGAAGGAAAAAAAATGGAAAAAAATTAAATTAACTGCAAGACTAAAGAATCATGGGGAGAAAGCCATGAGTTCCGTGCTTTGCTTTCTCCTCCTCTGGAATTCCGCTGCTCTCCTTGGTATTCAACCTGCACTCCTTGGTAGGTGAACTTGGTCCTGGCTGGATTTCTTTTTGATCATCTGGGGGAGGGGCCTGTTGTAGTGATTCTCAAGTGTCTTTGCCCCACGCGGAATTGCACTGCCCTTAACCAGGGGCCAGGCTGAATAATCAGCTCAGGTTTGCTTTCAGGAGCTTTTGTTCTCTGAATGCTTTCCGTAGAGTTCTGGAGGACGGGAATGAAAATGGCGGCCTCCCAGTCTCTGGCATGGAGGAGCCGAGAGCTCAGGGCCCCACTCCTCAGTGTGCCCTCAGAGAATAGCACCCAATTACTCCCGTCTCCCTGGCCTCCGGCCACGCTCTGAGCTCACCGATCCTGCGAGCAGTTCAAGGTAACCCTGAGCTGAGAGCTCACTCCTCAGCTCTGTCTCTGTAGCCGGCTTCCCCGTTCTAGTACCTGCAAGCTCTGTGACACTCAGACACCCCTGGTCCTTCTGTGACCCAGCAGGACCTGAGGCCACGCTGACCCCACGTGGGCTTCACCCCGGTTTAGCCTCTGGAACGATGTTCCTCAGCAGAACAGACTTTTAAAAGTCCTGATTTAGTGCTCCGTTGCTCTGCCGCTTACTGGGTGCCGGCCCCTCCCCCCACAGTCTGTCTTCCTGTCGCTTTGGATCCACTTCTTCACCAATCCTACCTTTCAGAAAGTGGTTGATTTTCTGTTTCTAGAATTGCTGTTCTTCTTCTCTTCGATCTCCCATTGGATTTGTAGGTGTTTGTAATCTTTAGATAAGCTATGTAGCTGATCTCCTGCAACCTGAGGTAGTCTCAGCCTGCTACTTCTCTGCCATCTTGACTCCTCCCTCTCTTTCATCATTATCTTATTCAGTATATAGATCTTTCATCTCCTTGGTTAAATTATTTTATTGTTTTTGATGGTATTATAGATGGGATTTTTTTTCTTAATTGTTCTTTCCAATAGTTCATTTATAGTATATAAAAACTCAACTAATTCTTGTGTGTTCACTTTGTATCCTGCAACTTTACTGAATTCATTTATTCTAACAGTTTTTGGTAAAGTCTATAGGGTTTCCTATTTAAAATATGTCATTGTAAATGGAGACAATTTTATATCTTCCATTCTAATCTGGATGACTTTCATATCTTTTTCATACTTAATTGCTCTGGCTATGACTTCCAATGCTATGTTGAATAAAAGTGGCAAGAATGGGCATCACTGTCTTTTCCTGATATTAGAGAGAAAGCTTTCAGCTTTTTACCTTGGAATATGCTGTTAGTTGTAGGCTTGTCATATGTGGTCTTTATTATGATAAGGTAAGTTCCTTCCCTATCCAATTTGCTTGTAGTTTTTGTCATGAAAGAATATTGATTTTGTCAAATGCTTTTTCTGCATCTATTAAGATGATTATTGACTAACAACTGCTTTTTTTATTGTTTGGTATGGTCCTCTGTGACTTAAGCGTGCAAACCTTGCTGGTTTTCAGAAGTAGGTAATTTAGAGGCCCAACCTCTTTGGCGCCAGTCTTAAAAGTTGGGGCACTAAATGTATGATTCAAACCTTTTACTCCGGAGGGAGAACCTGGGAGTTAGAGAGTTCCCTCCTGATTATAGGGTGCTGTCCCTTGGGGTCAGATTTATAGATAGAGTATGTCTCAGACTTTCTTATCCATATCCATATCCATAAAATCCAAAAATCAAGTATTTTCTAATTTGCCTGGTGTGTGAAAGTCATTCAGCTAGTTTCTGAATTTTTCTCGGAGGGAATTGCTCTCTATATAGTTGTATCTGTACGTCTGTGGAAGGCGGGAAATACAGGAACATCCTATGTTGCCCTCTTGGTCCAGACCCTAAGTGGGACTTTTTCTTAGGAAAATTTCCACAAGAAAGTTAACTAAAAAGTTCTATTTCTTGAATAGATGTAGGGCTATTTGTGGTATCTTTTATAACATTATTTTCTTCTTTTTTAATGTCTATATATTTTATTTCTAATTAAGGTATAATTATTGATACCTTATATCAATATATATTGATAACTTTTTCTTGATCTCTTAATATCCTTTGCTTTGTTATGGTAACCATTTTGTGCTTTTCTTATTTTGAATAATCTTCTAAATAATCTTCTTCTAAATAATCTTTTAGATTATTTCTTTTTCTTCTAAATAATCTTTTTCTTCTTCTTCTAAATAATCTTCTTCTTCTAAATAATTCTTCTTCTAAATAATCTTTCCTATTATTGCCAGTTATTTTTTTATAATACACATCTGTTCATGCAGTCATTTGCTTATAGAATAAACCCTATATTCCTTAAAATGATACTCATGACCCTTTACATCTACTATAACCTAATTTATACCTAATTTATTAAATACAGGGTAGTGGTAGAAAGTGAAGGTTAAAATCATGACTGCCAGTTAGCAAGTCCTGACTTCATTACTTATGAGCCTTTTAGCAAGTTCAGGTTAATTAACTGCTCCATGCCTCAATTACTCATCTGAAAAATAACAGTAGTAAGCACAATACTTAACAATAGGATTGTTGTAACAAAATAGTTGATCCATATTAACAGAGAGAGAGGGAGAAGCAGAGTTCCTACTAAGCAGGAAACCTGATGCAGGACTCAATCTCAGGCCCTGAGATTGATTTCCATTAATTATATCTGACCTATCAGATCCTACTTATTTGTCAAGTCATAGTTTAGTCAGCATCTTCTCCATGAGATCTTCCTTGAAGCTAGTGTTCATCATCCTCTATATCTATTCACTGACAAGCTTCTGTCCTTGTGGATTGTATCTCTTTTACTGTTACTGTGAATAATTCTTCCTCGTCCTAACAAAGGCTGATCCCTTTACCAAGGAATCAAGATTCTATCCCTTCCTAACAACTCAACGATACAGATTTGGTAAATCTCTACTTTTCCTCCTGTGTCATCAATGTTTCATCAAATTTCATCACTTTCTCTTCCTATTCATTCCCATTAGCTTCTTCTTTTTTTTTTTAAAGATTTTATTTATTTATTTGACAGAGAGAGAGAGATCACAAATAGGCAGAGAGGCAGCAGAGAGAGAGGGGGAAGCAGGCTCCCTGCCAAGCAGAGAACCTGATGCGGGGCTTGATCTCAGGACCCTGAGATCATGACCTGAGCCTAAGGCAGAGGCTTAAACCACTGAGCCACCCAGGAGCCCCTCATTCCCATTAGCTTCTAAACATGCATTTTATTTTCACCCATCTTAAATAAATAATCAAATAGATATCCTCTTCATACTTTCTCTTTAAGCTACTACTCATTTCTTGGCTTTCCTTGACAGCAAGTACTATATTCAATTACTCTCTGTCCCATTCTCTTGAACCTGTTTTAAACAGGCTTTCACTCCTATGGCTCCACTGAAACTGCTCAATGATCATTGACAAATCCAATAGGTAACACCTATCCTACCTATCCTCATTTAGTCCAATAACACAATTTAACACAGTGGAACATTTGCATTTGGTGTTTGTTTTTCCTTGGTATATCATCCTCTTTTCTTCTGGGATGCATTCCTCCTATCCTACTGTATAATTATTCTCAATCTTCTTTGCTGATTTCTCCTTGTCTCCTAGTCTCCTAATGCTGAAGAATGTTAGAGTTCTATTTCTGTATATCTTCTTTTCTCTTTCTTTCCTCTCTCAACAGTTACTTCCTTGGTGAGCTCACTTAATTTTGTGACTCAAATCCCATCTATATCATCTGAGTGTATATCTCCCCAGTCAGATGTCTCAGCTGGCCTCCTTAAAACCTCCAATTGTATGACTGATAGACTTCTTTCCCCTGTAAAGGTGCTACAATTTTGAAATAGCCAGAGTGTTGTTTTTCATCTCCATCAGTATCTTTTTATTTGCACCTGAGACAGTGAAACCAATTTTGAGAACATAACTGGCTATGAATTAAAGGAATACTTAGGGTGGCACAGTGTATCCTGACATTTCTGTTTCTATAAGAAAGAAACAGAAATTGGGGATAAGATGGAGAAGCAGGAAAAAGTGCTTTACTTTGAGCATATTTTAATATTATAAATCAAAATGTGTTCCATTATTTTAAAGTGTCATGTAGCTAAGTGGGGAAAGGAGGTTGGGTAGAAGTTTTTATCTCCTACAGCAGAACTCCAAGAATGAGTCTTGAAAAAGAGAACTTGAAGTTACTCTTCAGGTCATAAGAGAGATCAATAAGACCATCAATCAGAAACAATTCCCAGATCATTGGGAGTTTGTTTATGAAACTAACTACACATAATTCAACTGGTAAACACAACACATCTCTGAGAATGTGAAAGTGTTGGTGACTCCGTTTATAATAATATACAAGTAAATTTGAAAAAATTAACCTAAACTTTGTTATTAGCATGATCCTTTAATCTGACACAAGAAATTTCTTTTTTTTTTTAAGATTTTATTTATTTATTTATTTGAGAGAGAGAGAGAGAGTGAGAGAGAGCATGAGAGGGGGAAGGGGGGAAGGAGAAGCAAACTCCTCATGGAGTTGGGAGCCCAATGCGGGACTTGATCCTGGGACTCTGGGATCATGACCTGAGCCGAAGGCAGTCGCTTAACCAACTGAGCCACCCAGGCACCCAAGAAATTTCTTTTGAGGTGTTTTCTTTTTGTTAGGTTTTGTCATAGAAATCACATGTCCATTCCCACTTGGGCCTAGAAAAAAGACTAACAGAATTGTTATATGGCTGTGATGGCTAATATTATTACTTTGGTTAGGCTATTGTACCGTTATTTTTATTATTTTTTTAAATATGTTAATCACTTTACAGTACATCAATAGTTTTTGATGTAGTGTTCCAAGACTCATTGTTTATGTATAACACCTAGTGCTCCATGCAATACATGCCCTCCTTAATATCCACCACCAGGCTCACCTATGCGCCCACCTCCTCCCCTCTAAAACCCTCAATTTGTTTCTCAGAGTCCACAGTCTCTCATGGTTCCCCCTTCACTTTTCCCTTCCTTCTTCTAATGTCCTCCATGTTATGCCTTATATTCCACAGGTAAGTGAAACCACATGGTAATTGACTTTCTCTGTACCTGGTTATTTTATCAGATATTTAGATCTAACTTTTGCTGTGATGATATTTTGAAGATATGGATAATAGCTAAGAGTTGACTTTAAGCGAAGGAGGTAACCCTTGATAATGTAGGTGAGCCTCATCCAATCAGTTGAAGGGCTTATGAGCAATAACAAGAGTTTTCCTGGTAAGGAAACTCTGTCCTAAACTGAAACATAAACACTCACCTGGGTTTCCAGTCTGCCAGCCAACTGTATGAATTTAGGATTTGGCAACCCCCACAACTGGAGGGAAATTCTTTAAATAAGTCTCATTACACACATACACACACACACAATTACATATATTTATGATATACAGTGTTTTATTATATATATTATATATATATACATATATATACATATATATGTATTTCCTATTATATCTTGACTGATGCAATGGTTATTTTTGAGTTTGGGATTATGGGTGTCTTTTTCTTACTTTTTATTTTTCTATATACCACATTGTCCTTAATGAACATATCTTACTCTTTCAGGAAAGAACATAAACTCATTTTGACCAATCTCCCAAGTATTTCAGAAATCTGAAAACGTGATTTCTATGATGAGAAATTGTTACTTTTGGCTTTGCTAGAAAGATAGTTGCAATTTGCATGTAAAGTTGGACCAACTCAAATTATGTATTTAGAGTTTCAAAAAAAACTTGATTTTTTTTCCCCCTTAAAGCTTGTTTTAAAGTGTCATTATGGGAATTGGTGATTAGGAAGACTATGGCTTTGGTAAGCACTGGTGTAGAGACAAAAAACCAAAAACCAAAACCAAAACAACAATAAAAAACCAACCAACCAAACAAAAAACTCAAAAGAATCATGTAATGTGTAACAATCAAGTGATATGATAGAATAAATCATATCATCATATTACTAGCTCATTTCCTTTACTGATGAGGTTTCTGAATTAGCAGGTTAGAAAAATATGTTAGACTTAGTGTATCCTGATTTTAGGATTTGATGAGATTTCTTTTGATGACTAGAAAATATGAAGAACTGTAGGCTGAATGTGACTTGCTTTAGATTTTGAGTTATCGAGTCCACATGATAAAGTCTTGAATGTAGGCACTGTTATTAGGGGTGAAAGGGAAATGGACATGAGATTTATTATGGAGATACACAAATAATGGCAGTCACTGACTGACTAGATGTCAATCTCAGTGGAGAAAGGAACATTTCACATGATTTTACAGTTTGGACAGTGGGAATATGTGTATTCCATTCACTAAAAGGGGAAAATAGACACAGAAACACGTGTTGGGGAAGAGAAACTAGGGATGACAGTTTTAAGTTTGGATATTCTGAGTTTTAGGTGTTTATGGATATCTCCATATGGAAATATTCAGTAGATAGCACAAATATCTTCAATAGCTCAGGGAACACCCAAATGCTCCATGTGTAAGTCACATTTAGGTCTAAGCAAATATCAAGAATTCCAGTAGTAAAGAAGGAGAGGATATTAGATATCTCTGGGATAATAAATTTTTGAGGAATAGTTCTTAAATGGAAGATGCTGGTAAATAGGAATACATTAAAGCTGTGTTAGACATCTTATGAAAGAGAAAAAGGGCAAAATAATAATAAAACATATATAATAAATATATAAAATAATAAAGCTGTATCAGATAGCATAATGAAAAAGAATGGCTGAGAGAATAACATGCAGAGCACCTGATGAATATAATACAGGACTTCTTTCTTTAAGACAGAAATAAGTAAGGAATAAGTACAGATGTTGGGGAGAAAAGAGTTAAAAGCATCAGGCCAGGGCACCTGGGTGGCTCAGTGGGTTAAATCCTCTGCCTTTGGCTTGGGTCATGATCCCCTAGGATAGAGCCCTGCTCTGGCTGGGCTCTCTGCTCAGCAGGGAGCCTGCTTCCTCCTTTCTCTCTGCCTGCCTCTCTGCCTACTTGTGATCTGTCTGTCAAGTAAATAAATGAAATCTTTAAAAAAATAATAAAAAATAAAAAAAATAAAAACAAAAGCATCAGGCCATGATTCATTTCTCCCGATTACCAGGGTGATATTTCTGACGGAAAGAAAAGAAGGCAGGTGACCTGTTTTCATTTACTTATATACATGGCAACTGGTCCTTTGGGTGATATTTATTAGGAGAGTCCTTATCTATGGAATGTTCTTTATAGGCTGTCCCTGGCTTATGATGAAATGCATCTAGGATTTATGGATTTATGAGGCAAAGGTCATGAAAATGTGACATAAGTTCTACAATTCTCTGGGGGTGTAAAATAAAGATGTTTCATAATTGAACCCTTCTGATTATATAAGGTGAGCCATAAACCTCACTAGGAAACCTCATCCATTCTGGGTCAGATGGCTTTTGTCCAATGTGGAAAGGAAGGCCTAGGGAGCCGTACAGGGCATCCCAGACTTCTCCTTCTTTGTGTCTCTAGATTGCTTATGTGCTTGATATTGTTACTAAAAATTGAAATATGTAAGGTCTTTGATATATGTGGTTTTGTTTTGGTGATTTGATAATGTGTGTTGTGTCAGGCATTAATTTGGTGGGTTGGAGATACAGTAGACCTGTATTTTCTCCACGGATTATGAGCATCATTATCAACTAAGAGTAAGGGGATCAGAGAAGGGATTTAATAGAATATTAAGTAAAGATTTTGACTAGTATGTGTGGGGGAATGGAAGAGGAACTTTACCAGGAAATATAACATGATTGCAAATAGGGATTGAGATTTAGCTAAGTTACGGTCAACCTGATGTGTAAATGGGAACAGCAACATTGCACTAATAGATGGGTGTCTAGAATGTGTAGGAGGTGCCTGCCCCATTCCACTCTGCATTAGAAGACTGCATTTCTTCTGACCTATAATACTCTAACTAGAAAACATTTATGGGTGACCAGGCAGATGTTAGGGACTTGGATAAATATTATGTCACATGTTGGACAATAGAAAGTTTGGAGACATTTAGCTGAGCGAAAATAAGACTTCCAGAACAGGCCTCAGATAATTGAACTAGAATCAATGGTTGGAAGTTATGGGGAAATATTTTATGACAATTTAATGAAGCATTTTAAAAAGCTTTCCAAATACAGAAAGTACAACTTTAATCTAGAAATTTGATCACCCCCTAGAGATTTTAGGGCAACAGGGTTAAGGTGAGTCCCAAGAACGTGTATTTTTTTTTTTAATTAAAAAAAAATTTTTACCTTTTTTTTTTTTTTTTTGAGAGAGAGAGAGAGAGAGAGCGCGCGTGCGCATGAATTGGGGGGAGAGGCAGAGGGAGAAGCAGACTCCCCACAAAGCAGGGAGCCTGATGTGGGACTCAATCCCAGACTCTGGGTTCATGACCTGGGCTGAAGGCAGATGCTTAACCTACTGGGTGACCCAGATGCCCAGAATGTGAATTTTTAAAAGCTGAACAGGATAATCTATCATGTAGCTAGATTTGGGACTACTCAGCTCATTAATGTAGTGAATATTTGAACCTCTAGAATATTTGAGCTAGATGATAGGTCAGATCCTTTCTAAACTGAGATCGCATGAGTCTGCAATGGACCACATACTGGAGACCAGCAGCAGTTGTTTTTGAATAAGTACTAATCCTTATGTTGGTAGCTCTAGGGAATAGCTGGCTTCTGGATAAATTGTTTTCTGTGGCTGCCCAAAACTTAGCCTGCCCATTGCTTAAGATATGACTCACTGATGGGATCTTAATCAGATGGTGGGAATCCTGACAAAAGTGAGCTATTTAGTTACTCATCAATGCTGATCTGTGTCTGAATTGCTTTAGTCAGAAGTACTAGCAGGAGTGCACTTCAAGACTTTTTACCCATGTGTAAGGAGGTCACTTGGGAATTCTAATTTTGGAGGGCTTCAACCCTGGCAGAGGATGAAGCATATTATGGGTCCTGGTCTGCTGTTCTTCATTGTCTCTGTTGACCATTATGTCAATGTTCACAAATCTAGACATGGTATCCAAAGCAGTGACTGAGAAAATTCTATCTACAATATCCATAGAAAGGAAAAGTTACTAATGATATTTCTTTTTTTTTTAAGATTTTTATTTATTGATTTGACAGACAGAGATCACAAGTAGACAGAGAGGCAGGCAGAGAGAGAGAGAGGGAAGCAGGCTCCCTGCTGAGCAGAGAGCCCGATGCGGGACTCGATCCCAGGACCCTGAGATCATGACCTGAGCCGAAGGCAGCGGCTTAACCCACTGAGCCACCCAGGCGCCCCTACTAATGATATTTCTGTCCACAAAGTACATTTTCAACAGTTCTAGGGACAACAACTTCACAGAAGAGAGGTCAAGCACTTCCTCCCATGGTGTTCTGTCAGACTTCAATTTCTTGTAACCAAAAATATAATAGTCCCTGCTCCTCTGCGGCATGATAGACTGCATTTAGCTTTTAACAATTTTTGTCTCTTTTAGTTATGTCATCTTCATGAAAGGATGCTACTCTCTTTGTAAGCCATGATCACAGATTCTAAATTTTTAGATACCTTTTTGGCCAAAGTTTCCAAAACATGCCTGGTGGAATGTCATCTGGGGAAACTTGTTAAAAATACAACTTCCCAGGACTTATACCCAGAAATTCAGACTCAGTGGCTCTAGGAAAGGCCTGATAATCTATGTTTTTAATGAAGACTCTAGATGGCTCTCTAGGTTAGCAATTCCCAAAGGTGGTTTCTAATTAGAATCATCTGAAGAGTAGTCACACGTAGAGATTCATAGGTCCCAATCATTTTTGAAAGAGGAACTTGAGAAATGTATATTTTTTAGTTTCTCCAAAGGATACCCATGTGTAGCCCCTATGAAGCATAAATACCTTAGGATTTTACTTCACATAAGAGAGAGTATCTGATTTGGGCCTATAGGTATGATTGCCTCATTAAATATGGGAAGAACGATGATATCTTTAGAAAGAACCAAGATGAAATTCTGTACTGATCTTAGGGATAAAACATTCAGTTTGACTTAAGTTGTATAACATCTCTAGAACAGGATTTGTCAACCTTAGGACTACTGGCATTTGAGATTTGTGGGAAACTTTTTGTGTGAGCGTTGTGGGAAACTTCCATGTGTAGGGTGTTTATCAGCCTCTCTGGCCTCTACCCTTTAGATGCCAGTAACACTCCTCTCCCCAACTGTTGCAACCAAAAAATGTCACTAGACAAGGTCAAATGTCCCTGGGGGGAAAATCACACTCAGCTGAATACCACTGTTCCAGAGAAAGGATAGAACACTGATTGTAATTTAATCAAATTCAAAATCTTTATAATATAAATAAAAGAGCTGCCCTAATCACCTGGTTTTTTATCCTATGGCCTTTCCAGGATATGATATAGACTCTCATGACTGATCTTGGTGGGATATAAATGCTTTCTAAAAACTAAAAGTAGACAGATGAGTTATTGTTTCTTGAATTAAAAAACAACCTGCCAGGTGTCTCAGGACTCTGGCCTCAATATTGCAATTTAGACCAATTCATCATGATTTTATAGAAAAATAAAACCTCAATGATAGTGTAACTCTTTTCAATATGTAAAAATCTTAAATATTTGGTAGGTCTTACGGGTATGGCCTTCAGGCAAAATTAGAGAATCCTATCTATCTTTAGTCAAATAAGCATTAAGTACTTGGAGATATTTTTTTAAATTAGGTAATTTCTTTGTCATAAAAATTTATGATTGGTAGAATCATACATTACTATGCCTAAGAAGAGCTCAGTAATTTTCTTTTTAGTTTTTTTTTTTTTTTGAACACTGTGCCACAAATGGCAAATCCAGAGTCAAGAATGGTCATTTATATGAACTTAAATGATACAAAATCATTTTACTCAAGAATTAGGAAACTATAATGTTTAAGGACACTGTCCCTAAGACTGCTCTGACTTCTGACACCAATTCCAAGTTTCAGAGGGCTCTGAATGCCACCCAGTTAGTTTTTTTTTTTTTTTTCAGCTTAAGTAATAAAAATTTATTGACAATTTCTGGGATGGTGGTTATCACCTACCAACCTGGAGGAAGGCACAAACACTGCAGGAAATCACTCAGAAATCACACTCTCCCAACACCTCTGGCCGACACAAGGAAGAGCAAAATGATTCCCTTGAAAATTGGTCAGTCTTTGTTCATCTGAGAAGGTTGGGAGGACAGGTGCAGAGGGGACCATCATATAATACTGTGGGTGTGCCAGACCCCAAGCTGGTCCTCAAACACTGGGGGGTAAAACATACCCATTTCTCTGGGGGTCAAAGCCACCAAGTTTTGATAATTCACTAGAAGGAGTCACAGAACTCACCTCATTATACTTTCCTTTATGCACTCAACTTTATACACTCAACTCATTATACTTTCTTTTATGACTTACTACTGGGAAAGGATAAAGCCAAAGAAAGAGACTCATAAGATGGAGTCTGAGTGGGTTCCAAATATGAAGCCTCCTTTGTCCTCAGGATATAGCCTTGCAGAATTGATGTGTGACAATATGCACAGAGTATTGCATACCAGGGTAGCTCACCATAGCTTCATTGTTCAGAATTTTTAGAGGGCTCCTTTACGTAGTCATGGCCAAGTGATTGATTGCCCTTGTGTTTGAAACCAAATGCTAGGTTGCAGATGCCGTGTGACTCCTATATCACACGCTAAAAAATGATTGGTCTTTCTAGCATGACCAACCTCAGGCATAAATGGCATGTTGATCTTTTTGGCATAGCTAGTTCCCACCCCCAGACTGTTGGGTGTGGCAAGTTTCACCCTTCAGGGATGGCTAGCTCATGCTCTAAACAAAGGTACTTGTATCAGATATGACATAGATTGCATCTCAAAAGTTGAGGGCAAAGCCAGACTTCTCTTTGGGCAGAGCCAAATTCTTTACACAGCACATATTTAAGCAATAGAAACTTATAGAACCTGTTTGACATACATAATGTGCAAATTATTGAGGATCTACTATGCTTCATATGTTTTCATATAAATTATTTCCTTAAATCGTCACATCAATTTATAATATAAGCAATGGTATCGTAAAGCCACAGCACAATGATTTGACCTCATATATTCATTATTATTTTTTAATTTTTAAAAAATTTAAACAAATTTAATGTCCTCTTCTTTATATAGTGGTGGAATTTGCCTATAATTATGCAACATATGATTTGTCAGACCAGTCTTCCTTTTCCTAAGACCAGTGTTTATTCTATCCCATTCCTCCCTTAAACTGTAGTTACAGTTTTTTAAAAATGTATTTAAGCATAACTTAGGGATCCCTGAGTGGTGCAGTTGGTTAAGTGACTGACTTTTGGTTTTGCCTCAGGTCATGATCTCAGGGTCATGAGACTAAGCCCAGCATTAGGCTCTGTGCTCAGTGCACAATCTGCTTAAGACTCTCTCTCCCTCCCCTCTATCCCTCTCCCCTGAGCTCTCTCTTTTTATCTCACTCTCCTTTTCTCTAAGATAAAGAACTAAATATTAAAAAACAACAACAACAAATATAACTTAAAATTTTAAATTGCTGTAAATAACCTAATACTAATCACACAGCTAGTACTTAATAAGCCAGAATCTGAAGGTAGCTTTTTAGGTCCCATGGTTTTCCATTATTCCAATGCTGTACACTATAATGGAAGGTAGTAGTATTCATAGGACTCTGGGATTGGCTTAGAACACATGATTAGCCTTTGGAAAATATTTCCAATGATCTGTGGGGACTCAACAGATGCTTAGAGAGGCTTCTGGTAGCCTGATATGATAAAGGAAATTGAGATACATGTTGTTTTTGTGACTAAAACAAAGGTCCATAGCAAACCAGAAAATTTGTTTCAGTTAATGCTCAGGACTATGTTATTCTGGTTCATGATTTTTTTTTTGTTCATTGAATAGACTATTTTGCTATCTCAGAGACTGAATCAAATTTGGGTCATGATGGTTCCTTTTACAAAAGGGCATAATCTTACTTCTTAACTGCCCAGAATATATTTTTGTATTGCCATTGACTATTGGGCACAATCCCATTAGGAAGATTATCCTAGTTTATGTAACTGTTATACAGTATCCTTCTAAATCTAAAATGCTACTAGAATTTAGAAAATTATTTGTGACTCTTAAAAAATCTTAGTTCTGCTATTTAAATAATGATAAAATTTGCCTATTGTGAGGCCAAAATCAATTCAATATTTCAAGAGCATTTTTCTCTTCTTCTAAGAGAAATCATAAACTATGATTATTATCTTTTTGTACAGTTTTATAGCTAAAATTATTAAAATTATTCTGGCCTATCAGTTCTAGTAGCTGTTGAATGACTTGAATAATATTAAAACATTCACAAAAAAGGTTTATTAATGGCCAGATAACCCCTCTAGAGTAAGTTGAAAAGAAATAAAGCATATCACAGTACTCCACAAGTATCAAAGAGCATAAGGAATATTATTGAAAACCTTACTGGCAACATGTGAATTGGGCCTCTTTGAAACATCTAATTCTGCAAGCATCATTTCTTATAGCCTTTTTAAGAAATAGCAAGGCTCACTGAACACTGCCACAGGCAAAAGGAGTACATTAGGCATCACAATATTAAGATAGTAATAATAATGTTTTATGTTGCATAATTCTTTACTTTTCAGAATGTTTTCTGATATATAGAATCAACAAGAAATAACAGTAAGGAATTGTTACTCAGATTTTTATTTTATTTATTTATTTATTTTGTCACACGGATTTTTAGTTGGCTGTCTTTGATGCCTTGCTCAGTGTTCTGCAGTTGTTATGATGTAGAGACATTTCAGAGGAAAATGTGTTTGACCACCTGAAGAGATAGTTATTATAGTTTCCCTACCAGAAAACTTATGCTTTGTACACCAAATCACAAAATTTCCCTGAAGTTTATTTGTGTCTCACCAGTAAAGAAGAAATGCAGGGAAAAAAAAAAAGAGAGATATATAACTAACAATATCAGTGTTAAAATAGAGAGGTAGACAATAGAATCCTTCCCTTAGCAGTGGCTTTTGAAAACTAGCTCAATGATCAGATCCATTTGAATTATACTGAACATTTATTGAAAATACAGAATCATTATAGGTGGGACTCAGCAAAGTTTTAATTTTAACAAGTGGTTCCAAGTGAATCTTATGTCTATGCAGATTTCAGAACCACTGCCTTAGTGAATCAGATAATCTGACAATTCTTTTTTGGGGAATAAGTATTCACAAATAGGGAAGAGCTTAAGTTACGAGGTATACAGTATAGGGATAGGAATAAGTGGTGTTAAGATTAGGAGGTGTAGAAAATGGAGGTCACTTCTATTATCCAAAAATAACTATATACTTCCTACACAACAGAGAGGGATTGGCTAGAAAAAGAAATGGGCAGATCCATGTGATATAATCAGATGTTTCTCTATTGTTTATCTGGGTTTGGAGCACAAGGGAAGATCTTCAGTCTTTTAGGGCCCATGATTGACTGGAGATTTTCAGAAAATTTTTCTTGTGAGATACTTAGAAACGGTGGGACATCACTGAGCTTCCAGAGACAGTAAACTGTTGTAGAAAATTTGAGTAACATAATGAGCCTATTGCAGATCACATGATTTCCTATGATTCCCTCTTTCATTTAATTTAAATTTCAGCATTAAATTTTATGTTTTAATGTTACAAATGCTTTGTTATGTTTTCCTACATTTCTGGGTGAGGGCTTATACTGAAGTATATGACAATTATTATTTGTCTTCATGTAACACTGATTCATCATGTAACTGACTGAAGGTATATATATATTATATAATTTGATTCTCATTGATCTAGAGTTGTACCTCAGGGGAGCTTAGATTTGACTGCATGAACTTGGTCCCCTTATAGTAGGGATACAGATATAAGAGATCAGTCCCTACTTTCAAAGATTTCCTACTGAAGTAGGAGAAAAAGAAATAAACTATTCTTATACAGTATGATGGGAACTGTGAAAGAGGTCAGGATATGTCTGTAGTGTAGGTCACCATGAGCTCACAGAGGAGAGGTGACCAGGTCAATTTTTGGACAGAATAGGGAAAGATTTCATGATGAGGTAAGTATTAGACAAAGGGATAATCTAGGCATAAAGGTATGCTAGGCAAATGAAGTGGTAGTGTTGGGTGATGGGCTTTCCAGCCAGAAGGGGCAACATGAGAGGAAAGCTATCAGTTGGTAGAGGACACACCACATCTTCAAACAGTTCAGTTTTTCCAGAGCATAGATATTGAGGGTTAGAATGGTGAGAGATGCTGTTGCTGGAGAGGCAGGCAGAGAACTGTGAAAGACTCCATTTACCATCATGTGGAATTTGGATTTATCATAGAGGTAGTGGATATCTGTTGAAGGCTTGGAAACAGGAAGCTAAATAATGATTCAATGTTCAGCTTAGAAAAAATTTCTCTGATAGCACTGTGGAGGATGTACTTCAGTCAGAGGATTTGGGATGTTGGATGGCTACTAAAACAATCCAGATGAGAAATGAGGATGGAAACAAAGCATTGATGGAAGTAAATTGGTGTGAAAGATTAACTAGTAGGAAGAGAAAAAAGATGGGACTTGGCGATAGGTTTGATAGGGGGTGATAGAAGAGGGAAGGGTCTATGAATACTGTGTGGATAGTGGTATAATTTATAAGATGGCAAATAATTGTGGAATTAGCAGGTTTGGAGAAAAATTGTAAACTGAGTTTAGGGTGTATCGAGCTGTAAATGCTTAAATGACATTCAAGTAGAGATGAGAACTTGGTGAGATCATCCAGGGAGTGGAGGCACAGTATCACTGAAATGGTGACAGTGGTCATGCTAACAGAGAACTACACTGCTATGGTAGTGGTAGATTTTGTCAAAAGCACAGAGTTTTTCTGTGTTACTTTTGATTTTTTCTTTTTAAAGATGTATTTCTTTATTTTAGAGAGAGCACCTGCACAAGTGAGTGGGGGAAGAGACAGAGGGAGAGGGCGAGAATCTCAAGTAGACTCCCCATTGAATGTGGACCCTGATGTGGCACTCAATCTCATGACCCTGAGATCATGACCTGAGCTGAAATCAGGAGTCCAATGTCTAACTGACTGAGCCACCTGGGTGCCCCTATTGTATTACTTTTGATTTTGATAAAGAATTACAAGTTATAGTGCCACAGAATGCACAGAATTTTTGCTTTGCTTCACAAGTTTGTAGCTCACTTAATGCACTGCTATGTTCTTTCTGTGTCTGGCAAACATAAAACATTTTCTTCTCTGAAAAATTGTAGTATTTGCCTTGGGATGGTGAAAGAGTTTCTTTATAGCTGAGTGCAACCGTATATGCAGTTAAAAAAATAAGAAAGGTGAGAGTAGAAGACTTGGAACAAGTTAAAAAAACAAACAAAAACAAAACAGATATTGCTTCAAGCAATATCTGAAGGGATGAAAGACATGGGAAAGCATATTGTAAAGAAATCAAAAAAATTAAGAGGAGGAGAACTCTCAAAGTGGTATTAATCTATAACAACACACAAACCAAGGAAAATAAAAATTAGGTTATACTGATATTACATTTAGCATGTGAGGATATTTTAGTAAAAGTAGGTTCATTTAGTATATGGGGAGAGAGAAAAAAAATTGCTTGGATAAAGAAGAAGCAGTTTATAAAGAAGTGACCAAGATGTCCTAATGTTCTCTTCAGCTTAACTTAATTTTGGACAGATTTCTTCCCTTGGCCATTATTTTCTTACAACACTTACAAAAGTATTTGTATTTATAAATACTTTCTCTGATCCTTCTAGAGGTAAGTCTCCCAACCTCTTAAGAGTCTTATAAACTCTCAGGAATTCTCAAAAAGCTTGAAAATCATTCCTTTGCCATATAAACAGAGAAGATAGGACTCTATCTCCTTTTCATGAGAGAATAAGAGCTTAACTTTGATCAGTGCTAATTAATAAATACAGATGGCTTAATCAGATTGACCAACCTCCCCTCTCCCCAGTGTCTCCCAGTACTATTCCACTAGCCTCATCTAATGCTAAAATATCATCTGCCTTTTTTTTTCCTACTAGAGTTCATTTTCTTTGCCCTATTGCAATAGCCTTGATCCCAATTATATTAATCTTGAAAAAGTCTTCCTTGACTGTTTAACTGCTTGGTACAACTTTTCTTTGATAAAAATGACAGATAAGATAGATTTTTCTTTCAAGAAGCATAGCAGTGAAGGGAAGAAAGATGGTAGAGTTTAAGAAGGACTTAGTGTTAAAGATTTGCTGTCTACAAAGACGGGAAAGACAAGGACATGTTTATGTGACCTTACGTGATAGCACTATAACCAAAAAGCTATACCTTCTGATTCCCATCTTGAATCTTCATGCTTGACTCAGTGTCTTGGAGCTCTTAACCTTTACTTGTGACTTGATATCAGGATTCCATCTCTTGGCTGATAGATGGAAGTTCATTGACAGTGTTTGTATCACCCCTTTCTGCTACCCCTGAGCTGCGTGTTCTTTTAGTTTACCCTTAAACTTTTCCTCTTTTTTTGTTTCTTACACTCTACAGGTAAAGTATTCAGAATAATACTTTTAACATTTAACATTAAATGCCATGGAATTAACTTGAAAATATATATTGTATGAGTTTAAAGTGATTGCTATATCTTACCTGATACTGTGTGTATTTTTTCACCTAGCTATCTATCCATTCATCCATCCAGATAGGTACCATTTACTGTGCCAGGTACTATGTTTAGTCTTGGAAATATAGAAATGATTAATAATACTATATAAAATCTGGTGACATTTGTTATGTCCCAGGTATTATACCAAGCATTTTACACACAATAATTCATTTATTTCACAAAGCTCTAGTAATGAAAAAATTACATTAAGAAATTGGTCCATCTGACTGTGGAGCCTGGCAAGTCCAAAAACTGGAGGACGGCACAATAGGCTGGAGACTCAGGGAAGAGCTGATGCTGCAGCACAAGTCTGAACAAAGTCTGGTAGCAGGTTCCCTCTTTCTGGGGGGACATCAATCTTTTTCTCCTAAGGCTTTCAACAGATTGGAAGAGGCTCACCCACATTACAGAGAGTAATCTGGTTTACTCAAAGTCCGATTTTAATATTAATATCATTTAAAAAATAACCTCCACAGTGATCTCTAGACTGTTGTTTGAGCAAATGGGTATTGTGGCCTATGACCCTCAACTAGTAGGTGATAGATTCAGAATTTGAACCCAGATCTGATTTTAACATCTCTACTGTTAATAACTATAGGACAAACATTTTCAATCTCTGTGCCTAGGCAGCTTTTAGTTTATTAGGGAAGTCATATATGAAATGAAATAATTTGCATTGATAGAGAGGAAATGATTAACTCTGTTTGGAAAGTCCAGAATCTTCCTGGAAGGAGGAATTTAAATTTGAAATTAAATTGAATTTGAAATTAATAAGGCTTTGTGAGTTGGACAAAAGCACATTATAAGAAAATGTTATAGCATGTGAAAGGTAATAAGTATAAAACAGCTAGGTATTGAGAGAGAATAAGCATTTTGGTTTAGCTTCCAGTGGTATAAAGTACCTGTGGATGTGAGGGTGGAATGAGCTGAATATCAGGAGATGATAATGGCCATTCCAGTTAGTTGGGGTGGGACTGGATTTTATTTTGTGGTTGGGGGGCAGGGAGCCAATGAGGAATTTGAAAAATAGAGAAAAATTATTGGACTTCAGTTTTTTTTAAAATTTTATTAACATATAATGTATTATTTGCCCCAAGAGTACAGTTCTTTGAATCATCAGGCTTACACATTTCACAGTACTCACCATAGCACATACCCTCCCCAATGTCCATAACCTAGCCACCCTATCCCTACCCCCTACTCCCCCCCAGCAATCCTCAGTTTGTTTTTGCAAGATTAAGAGTCTCTCATTGTTTTGGACTGGTTTTACTAAAGATGCCGTAGTCTGTCAGAAAAATTCGTGGAAGACTTTGAAATAGAACAAAAACAAAAAATAAAGGTGTCTTCATTCAAAATGTATGTGATGTCTAGAGCACACCCTTCTGGGTTATTTGTTTCTATGGAGTTTGCATCTTTCATTGTCTGAACTATTTAAAACTGTAAATTGTAGATCATGGCAATGCAAATGAATCTTGTCCATAAATGTGCAAATGAATTCTCTCTGGTGGAAGGAAAATCAATTTCCCTTCCTGCTATGGAAAAAGTCAGTTTTGCAACTGTTTATAAATTCAGTTCAGCATTCCTGATTAGCCCATTTTAGTGTGGTATTTTGAATTGTCCTTTGACCTCATTATAACATCTTATTGGTTCCCTCTTAATTGATTAGTTACATAAAATAATTGATAAATATTCATTTTATATTTTCCTGAAGTTCAGCATTTTGTTTAAAATATTTTTTCTTTACCTAGTTTGTCTTAAGGGAAGAGATGCTATAATCTGTACTAAGACAGTGATAGCATATGGGGATGGAAGGAAGCTGAGGGGTTACAGATGGCTTTGGGATATAGACTGACAGGATCTAGTGCTCTGATGGGATATGGAAAGTGAGGAAGTATGAGAATTCAAAAATGATTCCCTGATTTCTGGCATTCTTGATTACATAGATAACATTTTCTTTTATAACTATATGTCCCACAGGGAAAAAAGACATCAAGGCACACATTATAGGGGGTTATTGATGTTTGGTGGTAGAGTTTAGAAGAATCTGAGACTAGAAATTCTGATTTGGGACTCAAGTTTATACATTTCAATTTATGAGGATAAATAAAATGAGTAAACAATAAGTTAATGAAAATAGAATGGAACACAAAAAAGGAAATGTAAGGTGAAAATACAATTGGGTTCAATATAGAACACTTGAGGGATGAGCAGAGTGAAAAGATCCAGTAAAAGAGATTAAAAGTAAATCTCTTTTATTTAGGATGGTGTTATAGAAGTCAAGAAAGGACAATGTTTTAAGAAGGAAAGGCTAATCAATAGTGTCAACTGCTACAAATTTGTCCATTGCATTTGGCAATGTAAAAGTCAGTGGTGGCCATTAACAGTAAAGTTTAAATGTCCAGTTGGGAGGATAGAAGCAAGTTGTATGACAATATTGGGAATTAGAAAATTGGATAGAAAACAATGGAAGCTGTGGGAAAGGAGATAAGGATGAATACAGAATTAAGGCAGAAATTTTTAAGATTGAACATAGCATAAGGGGAAAGCCATTCAAAGACAATGAAAAGAGAGAGGGAGTAATTGATAAAAAGAAAGCTTCAAGTTAGATGGACATCTATAGGACTCAGAATCCAAGTGCAGGTATCAACCTTCAAAAAGAGGAAGACACTGTTTTACCCTGATACTCAGGAAAGGAGGAATAGCTAGGAGCAGTACAGGTAGCTTTTAGGTTAGAAAGCAGGAAGGTGAGAGAAATTTTATTTGATGACTTTCATTTTTATGCACTTAGAGTGAAGGAGTGAAATTCAAGAGGAAAGATAAAATTATAACTAACCCTTGAGTTGAATGGGAATGGGAGCGATGAAAGAAAAGTCTACATGGTAAAATTAGTCTATTAAAAGTAACTTTGGTGTTGGTGTATTGCTCTTTCCAAGGTTTTGTTTTGCAGGTGTGAAACAATTATGCCATGAATGGTTGCTAAGAGATTTGCCTTCTATTGAATATATTTTTCATCCTCTTATACTTTTTACAGTTACTCTTTATAGTGTATGGGGACACATTGGGGACAAGGATTAGTCCCCCAAATCTCAGATGGGTATGGGTAACTCCAATAGTCCCTCTAAAACTGTTACCCATCAATTTATACCCATTACTGGGAACACTGGGTCATGAGATGATATGATATAGAAAAGATAATTTCCAGTGAGGTAAAATTGTAACAATAAGCTTTATGGTAGGTGGAAACAAAGAATTAGGAAGGGCAGATGGAGAAGGCATCAGAAGTGAAATATATCAAAAAGGGAGGGGATGATGTAAAGGATAAACTTTATCTCACAATTTTGCTTAGAAATGACCCAGGGATATGCTAATGATGGTTACTTACTTTTAGCAGGGCAGTATTCATAGATAAGGACCCAGTAATTTTAGATTGATTCTTTTCTATGTGATGTTATCTCGGGTCACTTCGGTGTTTTCCACAGAAGAAGTAAGTAATATCAAGTATTGGAATGCCTGTGGCAATATCTTTTTCAGAAGCCTTCTGATTGCGAAATTAATATTAAAAAAAATTCTAAGTTGTGACTATGATGAAGACTGGGGAAATGACTTGACTTCAGAAAGTTCTATCCGATGGAAACAGCTTGGTTAATTCCACCTGGTGATCACATTTTCCTGGGAAAATTCTGTCTCATGGAGATTTCTTATGAGAAATTTTGTTTAACAACTGAGCGAACTTGGTAAGATAGTAATTTTATAGAGTTAATTTTTCAGGAGAAAAATATATGAATTGCTTTTATTTAACAAATCATTAAGAATTATATATCCATATAATACCCACATGTCATTCATGTATAAAATACTGTATTTTCATGACTTGGATAGTTTCACAGAACTGGGTAATAATCATTTTCCAAGTTGATGCAATGATTTTTATCTCTCAAGAGAACTGCTTTGTGACTGATAAGACCTAATATATATTGAAAGCTTATTATGTATTGAATGTTGTTCTGAGTGCCTTATGTGTGTTAAATTGCTTAATCCTCATAGCCACTCTATGATTTAGAGTATTATTATTCTTATTTTATTAATGCAAAAATGAGCTGTAGAGTTGAAAAGTTGGCAACTGACATAGTATTTAGTGAAGCTTTAAACCCAACTGCATTGATGTTCTTGTGGAAGATACCCACATCATCTTGCTAACTGCCTGCTTGGACTGAGTAACTTGTTGCTACATTTTTTAATACTCTTCATTGCCTATCACAAGGAACTTCCCTACTTGTAGCTCAGACTGTTTTTCACCTGCCTTCTGTTGCTGTGATCCTCAAACTTAAGTACACTTAGAATCAAGGCATTTTAGGAAAAAAAAAATCAGATTCCAAGTCTCTAATCCCAGAAATTCTAATTCTAGGAAGTCAGAGTGTGTCCCTTGAATTTGCATTCTGAACTAACTTCCTGAGTAATTCTAAAGCAGGAGACCTACAGAACACACTTAATGAAACTATCTCAGGAAATAGAACTAGTTTTAGTTTCTGGTCCTTTCTGGTGTGTTCTGCTATAAATATATGGATTCTAATGAATTATATTCCATGGTTAACACTGTGTATGTGTAGGTGAGTTTTATGACAAAATAAAATATTGGATAATTTTTATAGGTTAGTAATATCTTTGAGAAGCTTTTATTTTTACTAGACATTTTTATTTCCCAAATATCCTCACTGAACCTGACTCTTTGTTATAAAATCTTAAATGTTTTACATATTATAGTCTTGGGCAAAATCATGACATTAAAGCTTGCTAAAAAGTCAGCTTGGGAAACACATTATGAGAAATATCATGAATTTACTATCCTCCATTCTGCTTTTTAAAATTATAACTATGTATTTATGTCATTAGGTATATGTGTTTATTTTTGTAGGTATATATATACAGAGAGGTAACCTTTTTCAACTTCACTTTTCAGCTTTCATTTTCAAATAAAGATGTATCTTTTTATCAAGTTCAGCAATCCAATCTCTAGTGTTGAAATAAATTTAGGAGGCCATTTGTTAATATTAATTACCATTTCTAAATAGAGTTCTTGCCAGTCAATATCATATTTTTGAATTTCTGTGGTAGCAGTGGTGGTTAGGTGCCCAACATTTAGAGGTTTCATTCTAGTATGCAGGGAGAGATCAGGAACCAGCTAATGTGGGTGCTGAGGAAATTAATTGGCTGCTCCTTCAGCAGCCTTTTTGCTCCTTGCAGTTTACCTAAGGAGAAAAGATTTCATATGTTGCCAAAGAGAGGGCGTGCCCAGGCTGGATGGGGCTGTGAAGAAGATCCGCAGCCTCATGAAGATCCATCAGCTGGACAAGGTGTTCGTGGCCACGGACGCCATCAGGACAGAACATGAGGAACTGAAGAAACTGACCAAGCTGTTGCCCAAGATTGTGAGGTTCAAGCCCACGTGGGAGGAACTGAAGCTCTACAGGGGCTGCGGTGTGGCCATCATCGACCAGTGGATCTGCTTGCACACCAGGTTCTTCATTGTTACCTGGGTCTCCATGTTTTCTTTCCGGATCCACAAGGAGAGAGAGCTCCTCGGGCACAACCCCCGCATGACGCACAACCACTTCCGGGAGGAAGCGTGCAAACAGCCCGCGCACTGCGGGGTTGTCTACTGAGCAGGCCATGCCCTCCTGAGCCCCGTGTGCTGGACTCCTTCTACATGGACTCTTAGTCTCTCTGACCACACGTGTGGCCTCGGAGTCGCTCCTCTTAGCCGGGCCGGGCCTCCCCACCATCGCTCTTCCGGGTCACGGTCATGGTCACAGCCCACAGACATGTGAGCCATGGCATACGTCCGTTCTCAGTGTTTCCCCTGCGGTCGGCTGCCTGGTACCGTGGTTACGTGTTACGTGGGGTCTGAGACCTGATCTCTGCAGCCTGCAAGGCCATTGTGGCATGAGGAGGTGCGGGGGCTTGTTTCGCGGGCCTGGGTCTGGAGGTGCCGGCCGTCAGTGACGGGCAGTACGGCCCAGAAGTTGGTCCGGCGCTGCGTGCCTGTGGACCTGCTGCGGTTTCAGCCTGCTGGTCCCATTCCTTCTGCCCTTAGACCACCTTGAGGCTCCCCACAAATTGGCGGGAAGGTGAATCCCCACCTTGCGGAACTGGGGCTGAGGCCCGTGAGGGCTGGTGAAGTGCTCTCTTTGCTCCCTGGCTCAGAGTGCTGGTTCCTGGGCAGGTCTTTAGGGGTTGGTTGGGTTTACACGGAGAGGAGCCCCTAAGGCTGGCTGGGGGGCTACAGGCTGGCTGCAGGTGAGCGCTGTGGCAGCATGGGGGTGGAGGGTCGATAGCCTGGACCCTGCCCCTTGGTGGGTGCAGTGGGCAGAGGGGGCGAGGAGCACTGGCCCTTCAGCCTTAGAAGGGCTTGGGGTGAGCTGCTGAGCTTGGGACTCATTGTGCCACTGCCCAGAAACCCCTTTCTGGGCCTCCAGTGTGGCCACCACCCATCTCTCTGACTTCGGGAGCCCCAACTTCTCACAGACATCTTGGGTGACCTGGTGAGGCAACGACCCAAAGCCGGGGTGCTGCTTCTGTGTCTTCTTCTGTTTGGCTTTGAAAACCCACCCAGAACACGTGCTAGGGTCCTGTGGTGTCACTCACAGCCTTGTTGGGGGGTTGGTGATGAAGTATTTATTTGTTGCCCATTTGTACCTTCTTATATTATTAGTAAAATACGTTTTCTAGAAAAAAAAAATACAGCAAAGAGATAGTACTGGTAACAAAAAATGCTTAGGTGGGGTTATTCCATGTTAGTAATGAAGGAAAGATTTGTATATCTTAGTATCTACTGAATGGGGTATATTGTTCTCATACTTTTATTAAAATTAAGGAATTTAAGACTCAGTATTGAAGAGATAGCTATTCTGTAGGGTCACCATAAGCAAAGTAAAAAATGTCTAAAAACTGGACTCAGTTTTGCCTTGGCTGGAGCACTTGAGAACAAATGAAAGATCAAGTGCTCCAAGTTCCAAATCTTACAGCATCTGTGAGACGATTGTAGTTTGGAAATTTTCCCATGCAGAAATAATTAATTGCTCATTAGGCCATAAATAAATTTCACTCATGATATTTAACTTTAAAAATTTTAAAATATTTAATATAAAAGTGGATTTTTAAAATTGTGTTAGTCACCATACAGTACATCATTAGTTTTTGATGTAGTTTTCCATGATTCATTGTTTGTATATAACACCCAGTGCTCCACGAAGTCATGCCCTCCTTAATACCCACCACTGGGCTAACCCATCCTCCCAAACCCCTCCCCTCTGAAACCCTTAGATTTTTCCCGGGAGTCCAGATTAGATCACTCCTCAGTAACTAAAGGAGATTTTATATCAATTCATAACGCATGTCTGTCAGAATTTATGAGAGCCAACATTCTTTCTACTGTTTGCTAACTTACAAGGCCCTTTGTTGACGTCCGTCTAGGTTTATTACATTATATCCCTAACATTGAGGAGAGAACTTAATTGTTCTTAGTGTAAGGTAGGGATGGACAGAATGTGTTAGGTTATTTACCACATGTAAGTGGGTGAATGTACTCTGTACAATAGCGATAATGGTATAATAATGGTAACTGTTTATTGGTATTTACTATATACTTGGTACCTACTGAGCACATCATGTACTTTATTTCACTTGATTTTGAGCAAACCAGTTGTTATTAAGTGTAATTGTCCTTAATTTACAGATATGGAAATTGAAGGTTAGAGTTTAAATAGTTGGCTTACATTTGCACAACTACAAGGTGGAATGTGTAACCAAATGGAATTATTCCAAAGCCTGTGCTCTTTCCTATTTACATGCAATATTGGGCTTTGTATATTTGCTTTTCAGTTTTATTATCTATAGATTGTAGGTCACAGATCAGAGCCCAGATCAGGGCCTTTGGCCAATCTGTATAAGGGAAATGTGTTGTCAAAACCAAGGCATGGTTGTCATCCTAGGATGAGGGTGTACCCAACAAATTTTTAGGAAAGTAACTGTTTAACTGTTTTTTATAGCCAGCATGGTAGATTTGATTAAAAAAATTTCCATGTCCTCTCAGAAACCTTGAAAATTAGTGTATGATCTAGGTCTTTTAAAAATTTTTATAGGAAAGGAGTTATACTTTATTGTTAAAATTAAAACTTAAAAAAATTAAAACTGTTTTTTGAGTTATTAAGTAACCTTGTAACTTTTTAATATGTCTTAAAATACCGTTAGTTACATCTATGAGTAATTTGATTCTTGGTTTTTTGTCAGAGTTCATTGCTGGTGCAGTAGTCTTTCAAAGAGCAGTTTTGATTCACATTATGGCAATTTCACTTACAAAATGATTTCCAGAAAGACATTATGATAAATAACCAGGAATTGCTTGTACATTTTGTCTTCATAGTGCAAACCTTGGCATACTACAAAAATGTCTACTTCAAGAAATACTATTCACACACACACAAATGTAAGGATGAAAAATGTTTGTGTATATATACTGTTAAAAAATAACTCTCTACAGTTAGTTTTATACTTTACAAACAAACCCTGAAGGGTATGGATAAGTTGTCTTAAGGTAGTTTTGCTTTTAGGCAGTATCTTCTAATGCAGTTCTAGTATGGAGTTGTGCATTCTCCTTCATTTCATAAGGATACTGTCCTGGTGTCTGAGATCTTAGGGTTTATAAAGAACTATATGGAAGAGTTAATCAGATAAGGCTTCTCAGAGGAACAAACTTCTAAGCTAGATTTTGAAATGATTGATAAAGAAGGATATTTCATGCGATGAAAAAGATAATGGGAAATAGAAATTGGAACTTAAAATATCTTCCAGGATGATAAGGAAGAGGAACACTGGGGTAAGTCATATATGAGTTATGAAGGATGAGAGGGAGCAGTGGATAACTATGTAGAGTTTTGAATAAAGGACTGAAGCATTTAAATTGGATTCATTGGTGGTGGAAAATTATATCCTTACAGAGTCTTGTGTAGCAGGTATGGTAAAAACAAAAGACTAATTTGTGTGAGACAGATGAGTAAGGGTAACAAAGAGTTGTTCAGTAAATTTCATGTTCAAGTACCTCTATTTGTCACTAAGATATGGTAGTGAATTAGAAATAATTTCTTCCTTCAACCCAATTTGGTCAGTCTTGGGAAGGAGACTGGAGTACATGTGATATAAACAGAGGTGCTGTAAGAATAAAAAGAAATATTCAAAAATTTACTTGTAATTTGAAAAATTGAGGAATGTGTAATGGAAGACATGACTTTTAAATTGGGTTTCAAGGATTAGTAGGATTTCACTTGGCTTGGCTAAAGGAAAGCCATTTCAGATGAAAGGACTGGCCAGGGGGAGGGGTCAGCAGAGACAAGACTGCTGGTTAGCGCATTGGAAGTAATATGTAAAATATTGAGAGTTGTTTTAAACTCCTTGTAACATCACAGTGTCTAAATCTACATGTAGATCAAGGTTGGGTAAATAGGAAGACACTGTTCAATTTGCCAATGACTTTTTCCTCCACTTGTTTCTTATATGAGAATTATGATATAATTGAATTTGGGATTCATAGAATTGTGGGATAAAGTGTTAATAAAGCTAGATCAGCTGGCATAATATACAGACAGAGTAATTTGAAATGTATACTGTCTTGACTTACATTTTCTAATCCTATCCTCATAGAAATTTTATGAGTAGTGAGGGAAAATACTATTTTCCTATCCCATATGAGGCAATTTTGATTTAGAGACATTTGCTCCAGGTTACTCACTTGGTAAGTAGTGGAGAAGGGTTTGAAATAGGTTTCCTGAAGTCACGTTTGTTTGTTTGTTTTTTAAATATTTATTTATTAGAGAAAGAGACAGAGCATGAGCTGAGGCGGAGGGACAGGAGGAGAAAGAGATGCAGACTCCCTGCTGAGTGGGGAACCTGATGTGGAATTACTTCCCAGGAACCTGGGTCAAGACCTGAGCTGAAGGCAGACCTTTAACTGACTGAGCAACCCAGGCGCCCTGAGGTCAGGTTTAGTCTCATACCATGCATGCAAAATGACAAGAGAAATAAACATTGGCACTGATTGATGAATAATAGTACAAAGTGAGAGTCAATGTAGAGGAAAGTAAGGAATATGCCTGAAAATCTCCAATTTCCTAGCAAGGGAGCTTTCTAGTCCTTGACTTTAAGAGATAGCATTTCCTCTATTGGTTGATGGTCTAGCTATGAAGATGGCCAGTTGCTGAGATACACTATTAAACTGCTATATCTGAATTTGAAATCAGTTGGTCTGGTCATGCCCCATTTAGTTATTCTTTGAATGGACAATGGTGAACTTATCCTCTGTGACAAATAGAAATGAATGAGCTCCTATTAACAGGGATCCATGTTCTATGAAGTTCATGTTTACTCATAATTTTTATAGTAAAGGGAAAAGGGAGCAAACAATCCTTTAAAGAATTATTGTTGGATGTCTAGAAAAACAAGTACAATGTTACTATCTTCTTTTACATAGTCTTTTTATTCCCTTTGTCTTTTTAAATAGAAACAGGGCATCTTAAATGCTTTTATTCATGGCCTCGTCAATCTTCATAGTGTCCCTATAAGTCACATAGGTGGTAAGAATTACTATTAAGAGGAGAAGAAGTTTAATTCATTTATGTTTTGCAAGAAAAAGACACATGGAGACAGGAGACTTACAGTAAGAACACTTTAGTTTGAAATATTACACATAATAACAGAGAATAAAGAATTATCCAAGGAAGGAAAAGTTAAATCTAATTACTCTATTGGGATATGGAAATGTTTTCTCATAATGAGTGAAAATAGAAAATAAATCATAATGAAGATTAAAAATAGAAAAATTCATGACACTTCAGCTAAATTCAGTAAACGTTTATTGAGTGCCTAATGAATTTAAACTTTAATCATTTTCTGTTTCTAGTTATATTGAAAAATGCTGTTTCTTAAGGGCCAAGTATTGAAAATATTTTTCTGAATGCTAAAGAAGTTTCCCTGAAAATATAAGCAGTATATGAAAATGAGCTTTAGTAATGATTCTAGTTGTGAGTGGTTGTAAGGAAGGAGAAGCAATAAAAATTCTTGGTAGGACCTCTGCTAAAGGGTTATATAAATTATAAAGGAAAGCAGACATAGAGATAGCCTCTATTTAAGTAAAGATTATGGGAAAGTGTTAAATAAAGAATCACGATTAGCTATTCATCTTCCATACGCATAAAATAAAAGGAAAAAAAATTAAGCCATAACATGACGTTTTAGTGGATACTTAGAAAGATTTCCCAGCAATGATCATTGCCTAATGCAATGCTAGATTGGACTTTTATTAAGGTAGGTTTTGGAGCATTTTTAGGCAAGAAAGGAGGTAGAGATACAGAGGTATATGACTCCTAAAGTCCTTAATCTGTGTTTGTGTGTATTAAGGCTATTTTTTCAAGAGATTGCTAGATTCATTGTTAAATTCCATTAAAGGATAGATTGCTGTTCTCTTCAGATTATTTCTTGAATATGTATGAGTTTACAAGTCTTAAAAAGAATCTAAGGAAATGCTTTTGTGCTGAACTTTGGTGTTCCTAGCAATCAAGTGTGTCCAAAACAATTAATTGAAGATGGAAAAATCAGTTCCTCAGTTTATATTGTGTACGTATTGTGAGAAGTCTCCAAATTTTAGAGTAGGTCGTGATGCTTTCTTTCCCTTTTATGTCTCTTAGATACCCAAAGCTATGACTCTGGTTCCTGTCAGGGAGAAAGGGCTTCTAGCTAGTAGTGACTTGATCTTCCAGAAGGGTATATATCTCTTTCAGAAGCATACAGATTTTTAAAAGAGAAATTGATGAATAAGGCAATGTTTAACCTAAAAGAAAAAAGCTCTAAAATTTCAGCCAGAGGGAGGAGCAGCCATTATATTGACAGAACTCCATTTAATCACACTATAAAAGTGACTGTCTGTGCTTAAGGTTGGTGTAGGAACATGATGTAATAAAATAGTAAATTGATAAAGTCACCAGGCAGAAAAAAGTGGAAAGAGTGGAAGAAGTCACAAAGAGAAGAAAGTTAAGGAAAGAGGAAAGCTGGAGATGGGGGAGGGAGATAGATCCCAAAGGACTATATCCTGTTCTGAAGTAGCCAAAGACAGTACATCTATATGTTACTGAACATAACCATATGCTGCTACATTGATCAATTTAATGTAAAAATTAAAATTGTTCTGAGTTATGTAGACTTAACCTTAACAGCTTTATTAAAAAATAATGTCAACTCTTTTTCTCTCTTCTTCTCCTTTTCTCACTTCCCACATGCCCTTGCATTTCTTCCCAATAGATCTGTCACCTATATATCTCTATCTATCTGTCAGTCATCTATCTGTCATCTATTATCTCTGTGTATGTATTTCGATTCTTCTGTCAACTCCTTCAAGATGGCACAGGTTAAAATGGATTATAGTCTCTTTAACAACAGCCTCTTGATAACTTATGCATGAACCTCAAAACTAGATCAGTGTTTTTCTAGTGTGGTTCAAGACTTGAAAAAGTATGCTTTTCTTTTTTTTTTAATGGTTTTTATTTTATTTTATTTATTTATTTCAAAGGTAATTTTTTAAAATTTTAATTTAATTTTTAAAATTTTAAAATTTTTTTCAGTGTTCCAAGATTCAGTGGTGGGTATTAACAAGGGCAGGTATTGCATGGAGCACTGGGTGTGGTGCATAAAAAAAAAGTATGCATTTCTTAAGATGTAGATCTAATGATAAGAATCATCAGTGATGATTGTGGTGATGATCTATATGCTGGTTTTTGTATTTTTAATGAGTATATCTGAGTTTTGTGCACTATAATATTTGAGATATTTTACTGTAAAGATATAGAAACTTAAAAATAATAAATGTTTCTGATTTTAGGTGTGCATCCTTTTTGGAATATCAATGTAAGTGTAGAGCCAGAAAAATGAAGCCAGATGGTATTGGAGGAAGGCTTCTAACAACTGCTCTCAGAAGGCTAACAACAGGTTAAGGTGAATGTTCACTGTTTTCTATATTTTTCTTACTGCTGTTAAAAAAAAGAAACATTGAAGTGCTGAATGCTTAACTTCTTTCAGCAGTAAGACTCATAAGAACATCAATAAAAATTTAAGAATTCTTTTTTTTTCCTTTTATTTTTCTAGCTTGCATGAATGTCTCTCATACCCTGCCTAACCCTTGCCCTGCAAAATTTTTCTTCTTGAAACTTGAGCTCTGTTTCTTTACTTTTACTATTATGCAAAATGTAATTTGAGAAAAAAATCTTTTAGAAAAATTTTATACATTTATGTTATAGTTTTGACAGTAGTTAAGAAAAATGGAATTTGTTATTGTTACCTCATGGAATTATCCTTCTGTAAATACTTCAAAGATGACTTCTAGTCAGTTAGCACTGGGGACAAATTTGATTGTTTATTGATTTCTGAGTATAACAGAACATCAATTAATTTTTTTTGAGGAAATGTCTAAATTTGCCTGAAATTAGGTTTTTATCTGAAACTTTAAAGTAGTTGAAATTAATCACATTTTAAAAGTTCAGGGTCTGGCCAGTTGAAGATATAGCTAATGAATTTCTCCATAAATCTGTTAATAAATAAAAAGGGCATCTTTGATAAGCTTATAATCTCTTGCAGTAGATTATATGATTATATTTTTCCTCTAATTCTTCTTAGGTGATAATTAGCTAAAGAAAGACTACTGAGGACTAAATTTTTATGCAAAGTGATTCTCTTGGTTTCATAACTATTTTAGATGGATATGAAAGCATATTCAACATATATGGAGTTTGGTGTAATATGATATCTATGAATGTTATATTTTAGCTCAGTGTAATATTATAAAATTATTACTTTGGAAGAAAAATTTCATATCCTTATGGGTCCCCAAGATAGTCTTTTCCACTAAAGAAAAAACATAAAACATTAGCTCAGCCTCTTGGTTTATAAACTATGCAGCTTTGAATATATTGTTAGAAATTTAAAAACAAGGAAATGCAAATTACAAAGAAGTCTTATGAGTTGTGGTTGAACGCAAAAATTAGTTAATTTGGGGAAGTATATTGACTCTATTCTGTAATGTGATTAGCCAAACCTTTTAAGATTGGATGTCTTTCTATCCCAGATTTCTTTCTTGCTAGTTGGCTCAGGATAGTTCCATACTAGTAGAGAGACACAGAGAATTCAAGTGAGTACCTCAATACTTCCAGTGAGAAAGTGATTCTTCTTCCCAAGTATTAAGCTTAACGAGTCTTAAAAAAGTTGTTTTAGGTGATGTGAGTCAGTCTTCCCAACCCACCTTCAGTGGCCAGTTGAATTCAAAACTAAACACATAGTTTTTTTGGGGGAAAAAAACCAGCCTCTTTATGGGGGCATATGGACAAAGAATTAGAAATAGACCTTCTAGTTAGGGGGCCAGGTCCCTTTACCCCTTAATTCCCCACACAAGGCTCTATGGGTTACTCACAAGTTCCAAGACTTCTCCCACATGAATAGGGCTACTAGAACTTCAGGGATCTCCTTAGGATCATGTGATGGTTCCCTGGAACCAGGGTTCATCCCTGGGCTTTGCCCATTCTCTTCCTTCCTTTCATTTATTAAAATCCTAGTGTTCTCATTATTGCAAATCCCCAAAGCTTTTACATAAGACATGGGGCTTATTTCCCATTGGCTTTTAAATGTAAACCGATATTAAATTGGAGGTTTTAACTGAGACAGTACTATATTTGCAAGATACTAAAGTGAGTCATGAAACAGATGATGCCATAGGAAGTTTAAAGTGGAATGAAAAAACCCATGATTATTTCTCTTTCCATGGGGCATGTCCCCTTTCACCTTATGCTAAGAGGGAGGGATTCAAGGAGATTACTCTGGAAGTTTAATTGGATATCTACTGGTAAATGGACCAAAGGAGTCATTAGGGTTGCACTCTAGTTGTGTAAGGGGGTTGTGGAGGCCAACACTGAGGAAGTATTTTATTCCAGACCAGAGTGAACCATAGAATCAAGGGAGCTGGAATGGAGGGTCTTCTAAATGTTGCTCAGTATTACAGCCTTGAAGGTACTTAAGAAAAGTTAGAAGTGACTGCCAGAGTAGTAGAGACTAGGAAGGGTATAATAAACCCTGAATAGATTTGCTAGATCAAGGAACCACATCTGAGAGTCCACTCTAATGCTGGACATCACTGAAGAATCCATAAATTTGCCACATCAGAGGAGGGCAAACATCTGTAAAACAGCTGTAAATACCTGTTTTGCCAAGACAGTGTGAAGGTAGCTTAGGACTGTGTACTCAACAAATGCCAGGGAAAACACTATACTGATTGAGTTTAGAGCCAAAGGCAGAGGATACAGTAGCCCCATTAAATGTATTTAAAGGATGCTGGGAAATGGAATGATAATGGCGTATTCTGACTATATATCATGAACCATGTGCATAAGTCCTAAGACTTGGTTAAGCAATCAAGGGTTAATTAATACTGGCTTGGTTGTTTAAACTTAATAAGGAAGCAATGTTTAGTAAAATTAGGAATCAAAGGTTTTAGTTTTCAGCCAGTACAAATTTTTAGTTACATCATACTATAAAGCAACATAATCTAAACAAAACTACTTATGGTTTGCTTCCCTCCCACCAAGGGTGGGATAATCACAAGTCACTAGGGTATTGTTACACAGTACTTTCTTATTTATTTATTTATTTATTATTTATTTATTTATTTATTTATTTAGAAATAAAGATTTTTATTTATCTATTTAACAGACAGAGATCACAAGTAGGCAGAGAGACAGGCAGAGAGAGGAGGAAGCAGGCTCCCCGCTGAGCAGAGAGCCCAGTGTGGGGCTCAACCCCAGGACCCTGGGATCATGACCTGAGCCGAAGGCAGAGGCTTTAACCCACTGAGCCACCCAGGCACCCTAGTACTTTCTTATTTAGTTGTGCATTATTGTTTCCATTTTATTTTATTGTAATGTGGATTAACATCTCATTTTCAATCTACCCAAAGCCTACAGTGACAGGAGTTAGGGAAGCCAGTAGACCTGGAAGCCAGTAGACCTACAAGCCAGCGCCAGGCTCCCCTCCATAGTTTGGGTTTCTGTGAATTTCTGTTAATTCCATGTGATTTGTTGCATTCCAGGTAGATTGCTTAATTATTGGGCCATGCTTTCTGACATCAGCATCTTGCCAAGAACAAGATGCTAGTGGCTGTCCTTGTGCCTGGTGTAGATTCTATTTTTGCTTTAGTTTATAGAGATTATTTTAGAAAGCAAAAGAAAACAATGCAAGATATGTGTAATCTTAAAATATATATGTATTATACATATATATAAACATAATAGATATATATAAAATATATATAAGAGAATATACATATATTCTCAATAGATTATTCTAAATAAATATGTATATTCTCTATTTAGAGTAATGATGTGAGGACCTGACATGAGCTACCTACAGAGGATTATTTCTAACTGCTCCACTCTGCATATTTTCAGTAGTGTGATTTTGGTTATAATATTGAGACACACCTACTATGGCTGCTACTATTACCATTCTCTTTTGATTATTTTCATTTTTCTTAGACTTCTCCTTGGTCTCCCACAAAGGTATTCTTCCTCTCTTCTGATTCTTCAGGGTTCATTCCTTGATACTGAACTGTGCCCACTCAGATCCCTTTTACCTGCTAATGCACCCAACTCCTCAACTGCTCTCAGTGTTTGTTTGTTATTAATAGCTCACAACTGAGGCTCTTCTCTGAACTATTGCCTAAATAAAGAGCCACTACTCCTGGAAGTCATGCTCAACTCCCTTCTCAAGGTAGTTTGTAGCTAACAACTCTCTGATGGGATAAGGGCTATAAAAAGTTAGTTTCTTTGCAACAAGGTGAGGCCAACTCTAGTCCATCACTGATTCAGGCTTCCCTGTGAGATTAATGTGAAGCTAGGCTCTACCTGAGACCATATACCTGCTTAGTTCCCCAACACCCCCTCCCCAAACACTATCCTGGTCTCCTACTCTCCTTCTCCAGAATAAATCAATAAGTAATTTGAACAAAATGTCCCCATCTTGGACTGTTTCTAAGGAACCAAACCTAAGACAATCATTTTTTCTTCCTTATAGTTCTTCCTGTGCAGTCCCATGACTTCAACGGAAGCTAACATACTGACTTTCAAACTGATGTTCTCCAGCTCATATCTCCTGGCTAAATTCCAGAATGAGAAGTACAATTAACTTTTTTAGGTTTTGTCAAATTTAAGACTGCTTCCTATCTCTAGCAAGGTTGTATATTCTTTTTAATTGCATTGAATTAGAAATTTCAGGATCATAAAAATCTGAGGCCAGGTGAAAACTTTATATGCCCTTTATTCTGTATCAAATGCAATAGTCTTATGAATATAACATATTCCTCTGGGCACATCAAAATTGTGCACAGCAGCATAAATCACATAGACTTGGGTTATGGGTATTTCCTGAAGTTTTTATCCTTTAATGAAAGCCTGTCAGTCTTTAAGAACACAGAAGTGATATTATAGGGAATACCCTAACTGCACTGAAATTAACAGAAGCCCAGACTATTCACAGCTCAACATACTGGAGACATGGATTGTATTTTTTAAAAATATTTTTTGGATGAATAGTAGGCACTTAAGAAATGGTAGTTTCTGAAAGAATGTGAACAGGGAGGAGGGGTTGAGGGAGAGAGTGAGAGAGAATTCCAAGCAGGCTCCATGATAGCATGGAGCTCCATGCGGGGCTGATTTCTCAACCCTTATATCATGATCTGAGCCAAAATCAAGATCAGACGCTTAACTGAGCCACTCATGTGCCTCCATGTATTTCTTCTGTAAAGTGAAGACCATGTTGAGTTATTCCAGTAGAAAACACTGCATGGATACTGCAGGAGGAAGAAGCTCTCTTATAGTCTCTTGTGTGGAACTAGGGATTGGTAGCATGGTTGTCAGGACATTGTGTGGCTCCTGCCATAGCCACACGCCCAAAATAGTTCTTCTAAGTCTTGCAGACTTGGCCTGGCTATTACCTTTCCATAGCTATTTTGGCATACTAGCCAGAGCTACAGTGTGCTCCTATGCTCTGAAGTCCTCTTGCTGCTAGCAGTACCCAGATGCCCACTGCACACTCATGTCACTGGTTGCTGTTCATCTGTTCTCCCACCTGTACTGTGGAGTTGTGTATTTCTGAAGCATCAACTTTAGATCAGCTCAGGCCTGACTAAACCATGAAATTCTATGCTATACAATAGCCAATACACACCTCTAATAGTCTGATTAAATTTGTTCTTTGTAAATAGACTCTAAATTTGTTCTTTGAATGTTCTCCCTTAGTTCTAGGGTGCGATATTGAGGTTCCCTGTATCTAATACTTACTTTTATTATATTTAATAAACCATTATATTAACCATCCCCTTTTTAGCCTACTGCGTGGTTTCTTTCCTGATTGTACTCATATTTATAGAGTGGATGTGCTACAGTATTCCTTCTACAGCTTAGTATTGTGACATACCTAAAACTAGACACTTACATTAATTTGTTTATCAAAATATGTTGGAGCTTAAAAAAGAGTCATAAAGATCTTCCACTATTTCATTTTTGGCCACTACATTTTTATGTTTTTATTTTTTTAATTCTTTTTTTTTTAAATTTTTTCAATTTATTTTCAGTGTAACAGTATTCATTGTTTTTGCACCACACCCGGTGCTCCATGCAATCCGTGCCCTCTCCAATACCCACCACCTCGTTCCCCCAACCTCCCACCCCTGCCCCTTCAAAACTCTCAGATTGTTTTTCAGAGTCCATAGTCTCTCATGGTTCACCTCCCCTTCCAATTTCCCTCAACTCCCTTCTACTCTCTAACTCCTCTTGTCCTCCATGCTATTTGTTATGCTCCACAAATAAGTGAAACCATATGATAATTGACTCTCTCTGCTTGACTTATTTCACACAGCATAATCTTTTCCAGTCCCGTCCATGTTGCTACAAAAGTTGGGTATTCATCCTTTCTGATGGAGGCATAATACTCCATAGTGTATATGGACCACATCTCCCTTATCCATTTTTCCGTTGAAGGGCATCTTGGTTCTTTCCACAGTTTGGCGACCATGGCCCTTGCTGCTATAAACATTGGGGTACAGATGGCCCTTCTTTTCACTACATCTGTATCTTTGGGGTAAATACCCAGTAGTGCAATTGCAGGGTCATAGGGAAGCTCTATTTTTAATTTCTTGAAGAATCTCCACACTGTTCTCCAAAGTGGCTGGACCAACTTGCATTCCCACCAACAATGTAAGAGGGTTCCCCTTTCTCCCCATCCTCTCCAACACATGTTGTTTCCTGTCTTGCTACGTTTGGCCATTCTAACTGGTGTAAGGTGGTATCTCAATGTGGTTTTAATTTGAATCTCCCTGATGGCTAGTGATGATGAACACTTTTTCATGTGTCTGATAGCCATTTGTATGTCTTCATTGGAGAAGTGTCTGTTCATATCTTCTGCCCATTTTTTTATATGATTGTCTGTTTTGTGTGTGTTGAGTTTGAGGAGTTCTTTATAGATCCCAGATATCAACCTTTTGTCTGTACTGTCGTTTGCAAATATCTTCTCCCATTCTGTGGGTTGCCACTTTGTTTTGTTGACTATTTCCTTTGCTGTGCAGAAGCTTTTGATTTTGATGAAGTCCCAAAAGTTCATTTTTGCTTTTGTTTCCTTTGCCTTTGGAGACATATCTTGAAAGAAGTTGCTGTGGCTGATATCGAAGAGGTTACTGCCTATATCCTCCTCTAGGATTCTGATGGATTCCTGTCTCACGTTGAGATCTTTTATCCATTTTGAGTTTATTTTTGTGTACATTCTAAGAGAATGGTCGAGTTTCATTCTTCTACATGTAGCTGTCCAGTTTTCCCAGCACCATTTATTGAAGAGACTGTCTTTTTTCCACTGTATATTTTTTCCTGTTTTGTCGAAGATTATTTAACCATAGAGTTGAGGGTCCATATCTGGGCTCTCTACTCTGTTCCACTGGTCTATGTGTCTGTTTTTATGCCAGTACCATGCTGTCTTGGTGATCACGGCTTTGTAGTAAAGCTTGAAATCAGGTAACGTGATGCCGCCAGTTTTATTTTTGTTTTTCAACATTTCCTTAGCGATTCGGGGTCTCTTCTGATTCCATACAAATTTTAGGATTATTTGCTCCAGCTCTTTGAAAAATACCAGTGGAATTTTGATCGGAATGGCATTAAAAGTATAGATTGCTCTAGGCAGTATAGACATTTTAACAACGTTTATTCTTCTGATCCAAGAGCATGGAATGGCCTTCCATCTTTTTGTGTCTTCTTCAATTTCTTTCATTAGTGTTCTGTAGTTCCTCGAGTACAGATCCTTTACATCTTTGGTTAGGTTTATTTCCAGGTTTCTTATGGTTCTTGGTGCTATAGTAAATGGAATCGATTCTCTCATTTCCCTTTCTGTATTTTCATTATTAGTGTATAAGAAAGCCACTGATTTCTGTACATTGACTTTGTATCCTGCCATGTTGCTGAATTATTGTATGAGTTCTAGTAGTTTGGGGGTGGAGTCTTTTGGGTTTTCCATATAAAGAATCATGTCATCTGTGAAGAGAGAGAGTTTGGCTTCTTCATTGCCAATTTGGATACCTTTTATTTCTCTTTGTTGTCTGATTGCTGTTGCTAGGACTTCTAATACTATGTTGAACAAGAGTGGCGAGAGTGGGCATCCTTGTCATGTTCCTGATCTCAACTGGAAGGCTGCAAGCTTTTTCCCATTGAGGATGTATTTGCTGTGGATTTTTCATAGATAGATTTGATGAAGTTCAGAATGTTCCCTCTATCCCTTTACTTTGAAGTGTTTTAATCAGGAACGGATGCTGGATTTTGTCAAATGCTTTTTCTACATCAATTGAGAGGACCATGTGGTTCTTCTCTCTTCTCTTATTGATTTGTTCTATAACATAGATTGATATGCGAATGTTGAACCACCCTTGTAGCTGAGGAATGAATCCCACCTGGTCATGGTGGATAATCTTTTTAATGTGCTGTTGGATCCTGTTTGCTAGGATCTTGTTGAGAATCTTAGCATCCATATTCATCAGTGATATTGGCCTGAAAGTCTCCTTTTTGGTAGGGTCTTTGCCTCGTTTGGGGATCAGGGTAATGCTGGCTTCATAAAAAGAGTCTGGAAGTTTTCCTTCTGCTTCAATTTTTTAAAACAGCTTCAGGAGAATAGGTATTATTTCTTCTTTGAAAGTTTAGTAGAATTCCCCAGGGAATCCATCAGGTCCTGGGCTCTTGTTTTTTGGGAGGTTTTTGATCACTGCTTCAATCTCGTTACTAGATATCAGTCTATTTAGGTTGTCGATTTCTTCCTGGTTCAATTTTGGGAGTTTATAGTTTTCCAGGAATGCATCCATTTCATCTAGGTTGCTTAGCTTATTGGCATATAACTGTTGATAATAACTTCTGATGATTGTTTCTACTTCCTTGGTGTTAGTTGTGATCACTCCCTTTTCAATCATAATTTTTTTAATTTGGGCTTTCTCTCTTTTCTTTTGGATTAGTGTGGCCAGTGGTTTATCGATCTTATTGATTCTTTCAAAAAACCAGCTTCTAATTTCATTGATATGTTCTACTGTATCTCTGGTTTCTACCTCATTGATCTCAGCTCTGATCTTGATTATTTCCCTTCTTATGTGTGGAGTTCGTTTGATTTGTTGTTGATTCTCCAGTTCTTTAAGGAGTAGAGACAGCTGGTGTGTTCTGGATTTTTCAATTTTTTTGAGGGAGGCTTGGATGGCTATGTATTTCCCCCTTAGGACCAACTTTGCTGTATCCCATAGGTTTTAGACCGAAGTGTCTTCATTCTCATTGGTTTCCATGAATTGTTTCAGTTCTTCTTTGATCTCCTGGTTGATCCAAGCATTCTTAAGCAAGGTGGTATTTAGCTTCCAGGTGTTTGAGTTCCTTCCGAACTTTTCCTTGTGATTGATCTCCAGATTCAAAGCATTGTGATCTGAGAATGTGCAGGGAATAATCTCAGTCTTTTGGTATTGGTTGAGTCCTGATTTGTGACCCAGTATGTGGTCTATTATTGAGAAGGTTCCATGTGCACTTAAGAAGAATGTGTATTCTGTTGTTTTAGGGTGGAATGTTCTGTATATATCTATGAGGTCCATCTGGTCCAATGTGTCATTCAATGCTCTTGTTTCTTTATTGATTTTCTGCTTCAATGATCTATTTCTGAGAGAGGCATGTTAAGATCTTCTACTATTAATGTATTCATATCAATATGACTCTTTATCTTGATTAAGTTTTCTTATGTAATTGGCTGCTCCCATATTGGGGGCATAGATATTTACAATTGTTAGATCATCTTGGTGGATACTCCCTTTAAGAATGATGTAGTGTCCTTCTGTATCTCTGACTACAGTCTTTAGTTTAAAATCTAATTTGTCTGATATGAGAATCGCTACCCCAGCCTTCTTTTGAGGTCCATTGGCATGGAAGATGCTTCTCCATCCCTTCACTTTCAGTCTGGGTGTATCTTTAGGTTCAAAATGGGTCTCTTGTAGACAATATATGGATGGGTCCTGTCATTTTATCCAATCTGCAACCCTGTGCCGTCTTATGGGCGCATTTAGGCCATTCACATTGAGAGTGATTATTGATAGATACGTTTTTATTGACATCGTGTTACCTTTGAAGTCTTTCTTTCTGTAGATTGTCTCTATATTTCTGTTCAGTGCTATTCTTAGGATTTTTCCTCTTTTATAGAAAGCCCCTTAATATTTCCTGCAGTGTTGGCTTGGTGGTCGCATAGTCTTTTAAGCCTTGCTGGTCTTGGAAACTCTTTATCTCTCCATCCATTTTGAATGTCAGTCTTGCTGGATAAAGTATTCTTGGCTGCATGTTCTTCTCATTTAGTGCCCTGAATATATCTTGCAAGCCCTTTCTGGCTTGCCAGGTCTCTGTGGACAGTTCTGACGTTATTCTGATGGGCTTTCCTTTGTAAGTAAGGAGCCTCTTTGTCCTAGCAGCTTTCAAGATATCATATCTATAATTATGATTCCTGAATTTGACTATCAGGTGCCTTGATGTTTTTCTGGGATCTATAATTTTGGGTGGAGACCGTTCGGCCTCTATTACATGAACGCTGGTTCTATTCATGAGATTGGGAAAATTTTCATGAAGAATTTCTTCCACTATATCTTCTAGACTTCTTTCTTTCTCCTCCCCTTCAGGGATTCCAATAATTCTGATGTTGCAATGTTTCATGGCATCATTTATTTCCCTGATTCTGTTTTCATGGCTTCTAAGCTGTTTGTTCCAGGCTTCCTCCTGATCCTTTCTCTCCATCTGTTTGTCCTCCAGATCACTAATTCTATCTTCTGTCTCAGTTACCCTAGCTTTGAGAGAATTTAGATTTGATTGGAACTCATTGAGAGCATTGTGAACCTCATCCCTGGTAGCTTTCAGCTCTGCCCTAACACTCTGAACATCAACTCTGGTCACTTTCAGTTCAGCCCTAATCAATTCCGTTTGGTCATCCATGGCTTTCTCCAACCTAGCTATTGCCTGGATAATTGTTAGCCTGAATTCTCTTTCCGACATATTGTCTATGTTGATAGCCATTAGCTTTGTTGCAGAAGGCCCATCCTCTGTATTTTTCTTCTGTTGGGCATTCCTCCTCCTAGTCATTTTGGTGAGAGATGGCTGAACGGATGTAGCTGGATGTATCGACCGTGGTGCAGTCAAGGTGCACCCTGGAACGCTTCTGAGCAATCAGGATTCCCCACCCAAATGAGAGAAAAAAGAAAAGTAAAAGAAAAAAAAAAGAGAGAGAGAGAGAGAGAGAGACAGGAAAGAAAAGGAAGATAAAAGAGAAGGTTCATCCCAAATGGGCCCCAAGGTAAGATTTATGAAGTATACAAACAAAAACAAACAAAAAGACTGATAAAAGTATATGACAAGAGAAAAAAAAAAATATATATGCAAATAAAGGAAGAACCTCGTCAAAAAGAACCCCAAGTGTAAGATTTATATACTATCAGGACAAATACAAAAACACAGAAACACTGGTGGAAGAAAAAGATGGGAGAGTGGTTATAAATTCTCAGTGTGGGCAAGGAAGGTTGTTTTGATTCTTCCTGGATGTATCTTGATATCTTTGTTAAAGGACTCAACTTTCCTAAGATAAAGGGGGATTAAAAATTTTTACCTATAGGGGTAGCATTGATTGGGGAACGGGGATTACCTTGAAGTTTAATTCTATATGAATATTAGAAAATAAAAATTAAAAAGGAATAAACTAGACTAAACTAAACTAAAATTAAAAAAAAAGAAATTAAAAAAATAGAAGTGCAAAAGAAAAACAGGTGTATGTATCAAAAAGTTCAGGTTAGAAAGTTATTATGGAATTTGATGTACTGGACATCTCACTGTGATGGTAAATAGGTTAAAAAATTATCTATATAAAAAAATGAACCAGAATAGTGGGAATAAATTAAAAATAAAAGTTGTCCTATGAAGTAGTGGTGGTTGTTCTCTTGTAGAGTTTTGTTTTTGTTTTTTTTTTTCTTCTCTTTCCTGGTTGGTTTTCTGGGGGAGGGGCCTGCCACGTGGGTTTTCAGTCAATGATGTTCTCTGAGTTAAGTCCTCCCGCCCCCCTCAAGGGGGTGGGCTCTGAGGAAACTGTTTTGTTCAGGCTTTTGTTCTCTGGAGGTTTTTATGTTTGTTCACTTTTTTTTTTTTTTTCTCTCGCCTTGACTGCTTTTCATGGTTTTTGTAGGTTTAGAGGAAAGCAAACTGCACCCTGACCTCCCTCTCAGAGAGAAGCCTCAGGCTGGCTGCAGAGCCCAAATAAATTCCCCCTTGGCTGCTGGCAGAGCAGGTTCCGAGTTGCAGTCCCTGGGGACTCAGGATTTTTTTGCTTGTACCCAAAACCACGGCAGCGGCGGCTGTCTGGGCAGCTCCAGACTGCCAGAGAGGTTCCAAGCAGCGATTGAACACTGAGATTTTCCCGCTGGCCCGGCCTGGGAGTGCCTGGTTTTTCCGGGTCCGAGAGCACCGGGCTGGCGCCTGTGCGCACCTCTCAGGGGAGGGCGCCGGGCGCAACTCGGAATCTGATAGCACGGCACAGCACTCGCGTGGGGACTGCAAAAAGGCTGTGCTTCTGCCGGCTGGCGAGGCTCCCAGCCCCTCACGGAAGCCAGACCCCATGCGCTTTCAGGTGCGCTGGTGGCTCAGGGACCTAGACCTGTTTTCTCCGCTGCACTCTCTCTGGCTCTGCACCAGGGGTGGCTGTCCTGGGTCTGGGGACTTAAGCCCCTGTCCCTAGCCGCCCCAATTCCCACAATCCCCCCCCCCCGTGATCCTTTGCTGTTTTTGAGTGCTTTTTACCAGATTCCAAGTTAATGCTGGTCCCCAGATGCAGGGCACTCTTGTATTGGGATATTACTTTCCAGTTGGTCGCCTCTGGTGGCTCCCTCCCCCTTTTGTTTATCTTCCGATATCAGTCCGATGTTCCCACTCCGCTTTACCTGCCCACTGGTGTCTTCTGCTCCTGTAGAGATCCAGACGTGTATAACTCTGATCTCAAGCTGATTTTGTGGGTGATCAGAGTTCTTTGGAAGGTAATCAGCTCACTTTAGGGTACAAGTTGAAAGGGCGCCTCCTCCTACTTCCCCGCCATCTTGTCTCCCCCCTTTTTAATTCTTTTTAAAAAGATTTTATTTATTTATTTGACAGACAGAGATCACAAGCAGGCAGAGAGGCAGGCAGAGAGAGAGGAGGAAGCAGGCTTCCTGCTGAGCAGAGAGCCCGATGCGGGGCTTGATCCCAGTACCCTGGGATCATGACCTAAGCAGAAGGCAGAGGCTTTAACCCACTGAGCCACCCAGGCACCCCTATATTTTTGTGTTTATTTTCAACCTGATTGGTATTCTAGAATAGATAATTAGGTTTTGTTATTTATTTTATTATTATTTTTTTTTTGGTAAGACTTGTCATAAAATAACAATTTTGGTTTATCATAAGTGACTCTTAATCTCACAAAACAAACTGAGGGTTGCTGGGGGGAGGGGGGTTGGGAGAGGGGGGTGGGGTTATTATGGACATTGGGGAGGGTATGTGCTATGGTGAGTGCTGTGAAGTGTGTAAACCTGGCGATTCACAGACCTGTACCCCTGGGGAAAAAAAATATATGTTTATAAAAAATAAAATAAAAAAATAATAATAATTAAGAAAAAAAAAGATATAGCATTTATAAATATATATGCATTAAACATAGGAATACCAGAAAATATAAGGCAAACAGTAACAGACCTAAAGGGAGAAATTGACAGCAGTACAATAGTAGGGAATTTTAACACCCCACTTACATCGGTAGATAGATTATACCGACAGAAAATGAATAAGGAAATCTCAGCCTTAAAAGACACAGTACACCAAATGGACTTAATACTCCATCTAAAATCAACAGAATACATGTTCTTCTCAAATGCACATGAAACATTCTTTAGGATAGGTCACATGTTAGTTCAAGAAGACTGAAATTATACTAAGCTTCTTTTCTAAACATAGCAATAGGAAACTAAAAATAATTACAAGAAGAAAACTGGGTAAACTACATTGAGATTAAATAACAGTTTACTGGACATCTACTAGGAGAAATCAAAAGTACCTAGAGACAAATGAAAACAGAAATACAACATACCAAAATTTGTGGGATGCAGCAAAAGTAGGTCTAAGAGGGAAATTCATAGCAATACAGGCCTACCTCCAGAAAAAAGAGAAATCTCAAACAATTTAATTTTGCACCTTTGGGACTAGAAAAGCAAGAATGAACAGCACCCAAAGTTAGTAGAAGGAAGGAAATAATAAAGATCAGAATGAAAATAAATGAAATAGAGACTAAAAAGACAATAGAAAAGATCAATGAAATTAAGAGCTGGTTCTTTGAAAAGGTAAACAAAATTGACAAACCATTAGCTAGATTCACCAAGAAAAAAAAGGAGGGCTCAAATAAAGAAAATCAGAAATGAAAGAGGATAAGTTACAACTGATACCACCAAAATATAAAGGATGATAAGAGGCTACTATGAATAGTCAAAAACAAATAAATTGGACAACCTAGAAGAAATGAGTAAATTCCTAGAAACTGACGATCTCCTAAGACTTTTATTTCTTGGGAAGTTTTGGACTACTGGTTCAATTTAATTACTAGTAATAAGTCTGTTCAGATGTTCTATTTCTTTCTGAAACACAGTGGAAAACTACTCAGTCATAATAATGAAGTCTTGCCATTTGCAAGAACATGGATGGATTTCAGGGTATCAGGCAGGTGAAGTAAGTGAGACAGAGAAAAACAAATAGCACGTGATTTAATTTATATGTTGAATCTAAGAAACAAGACAGAACAAAACCCAGACTCATAGACACAGAGAACAGATGGGTGTTTGCCAGAGAAGAAGGGTTGGGAGGGGTGATGTACAAATGGGTGAAAGGGATGAAGAACTACAAAATTCCAGTTATAAATAAGTCCTAGGGTTGTAATGTAAAGCATGGGGAATATAGTCAATAATATCGTGTTAACTTTTTATGGTAACAAATGATAACAAGACTTACTGTAGTGATCATTTCACAATGTACACAAATGTTAAATCTCTATTGTACACCTGAAACTAACATAATATAGTATGTCAGTTACACCTCAGTTAAAAAAAAAAAGAATACAGAAAGTAGCAAAATAAAAACAAAAACAAAAACAAAAACAAAATTTTGAGCTGTGAGCCTTGTAAAACATACTTTTTTTTTTCATTTTTAAATGAACAAATAATATATTATTTGTTTCAGGGTTACAGGTCTGTGATTCATTGGTCTTACACAATTCATAGTGCTCACCGTAGCACATACCCTCCCCAATGTCCATCACCCAGCCACCCCATCCCTCCCACCCCCTGCCAAGTAGCCCTTAGTTTGTTTCTTAAGGTTAAGAGTCTCATAGTTTATCTCTCTGTTTTTGTCTTGTTTCATTTTTTCTCTCTTCCCCTATGATCCTCTGCCTTGTTTCTCAAATTCCTCATATCAGTGAAATCATATGATAATTGTCTTTCTCTATTGACTTATTTCACTTAGCATAATAGCCTCTAGTTCCATCCACATCATTGCAAATGGCAATATTTCATTTTTGATGGCTGCATAATATTCCATTGTGTATGGTGAAATATTCTTTATCCATTAATCTGTTGATAGACATCTGGGCTCTTTCCGTAGTTTGGCTATTGTGGACAATGCTGCTATAAACATTGGGGTGCATGTGCCCCTTCGGATCTCTACATTTGTATCTTTGGGATAAATACCCAGTAGTTTGGGTATTTATTGCCAGTCATGGGATAGCTCTATTTTCAACCTTTTGAGGAACATCCATACTGTTTCCCAGAGTGGCTGCATCAGCTTGCATTCCCACTAATAGTATAGGAAGGTTCCCCTTTCTCTACATCCTCGCCAACATTTGTCATTTCCTGACTTGTTAATTTCGACTATTATGACTGGTGTGAGGTGGGATCTCATTGTGGTTTTGATTTGTATTTCCCTGATGCTGAGTGATGTAGAATACTTCTTCATGTGTCTGTTGGCCATCTGGATGTCTTCTTTGCAGAAATGTCTGTTCATGTCCTCTGCTCATTTCTTGATTGGATTCTTTGTTCTTTGGGTGTTGAGTTTGAGAAGTTCTTTATAGATTTGGGATACTAGCCCTTTATCTGATATTTCATTTGCAAATATCTTCTCCCATTCTGTTAGTTGTCTTTTGGTTTTGTTGACTGTTTCTTTTGCTTTGCAAAAGCTTTTTATCTGATAAAGTTCCAATAGTTCATTTTTGCCTTTGTATCCCTTGCCTGTGGTGATGTGTCGAGGAAGAAGTTGCTGTGGTTGAGGACAAAGAGGTTGCTGCCTGTGTTCTCTTCAAGGATTTTGATGGATTCCTGTCTCACATTGAGGTCTTTCATCCATTCTGAGTCTGTTTTTGTGTATGGTGTAAGAAAATGGTCCAGTTTCATTCTTCTGCATGTGGCTGTCCAATTTTCCCAACACCATTTTTTGAAGAGACTGTCTTTCTTCCATTTGGATATTCTTTCCTGCTTTGTTGAAGATTGGTTGACCATAGAGTTGAGGGTCCATGTGTCTGTTTTTGTGCCAGTACCATACTGTCCTGCTGATTATAGCTTTATAATAGAGCTTTGAGTCCAGAATTGTAATGCCACCAGTTTTGCTTTTCTTTTTCAACATTCATCTGGCTATCAAGGTCTTTTCTGGTTCCATACAAATTTTAGGATTATTTGTTCCATTTCTTAGAAAAAAATTGATGGTATTTTGACAGGGAATGCATTAAATGTGTAGATTGCTCTAGATAGCATAGACATTTTCACAATATTTGTTGTCCCAATCCATGAGCATGAATTGTTTTTCCATTTCTTTGTGTCTTCCTCAATTACTTTCATGAGTATTTTATATTTTTCTGAGTATAGATCCTTTGCCTGTTTGGTTTTATTTATTTGTAGGTATCTTATGGTTTGGAGCACAATTGTAAGTGGGATAAACACCTTAATTTCTTTCTTTTGTTGATGGTATATAGAAATGCAACTGATTTCTGTGCATTGATTTTATATCCTGCCACTTTATTGAATTCCTGTGTAAGTTCTAACAGTTTTGGGTTTTCCACTTGGAGTATGATATTGTTTGGAAAGACTGAAAGTTTAACTCCTTCTTTTCCAATGTGGATGCCTTTTATTTCTTTTGTTGTCTGATTGCTGAGGCTAGGACTTCTAGTACTATGTTGAATAGCAGTGGTGATAGTGGACAGCCCTGCTGTGTTCCTGATCTTAGCAGAAAAGCTCTCAGTTTTTCCCCATTGAGAATGATGTTTGCTGTGGGTTTTTCATAGATGGTTTTGATGATATTGAGGTATGGGCCCTCTATCCCTACACTTTGAAGAGTTTTGATCAAGAAAGGATGCTGTACTTTGTCGAATGCTTTTTCTGCATCTATTGAGAGTAGCATATGGTCCTTGTTCTTTCTTTTATTAATGTAGTGTATCACATTGATTGATTTATGGATGTTGTACCAACCTTGCAGCCCAGGAATAAATCCCACTTGGTCATGGTGAATAATCCTTTGAATGTACGGTTGGATCCTACTGGGTAGTGTTTTGGTGAGAATTTGTGCATCCATGTTCATTAGGGCTATTGGTCTGTAATTCTCCTTTTTGATGGGGTCTTTGTCTGGTTTTAGTATCAAGGTAACACTGGCCTCATAAGATGAGTTTGGAAGTTTTCCCTCCATTTCTATTTTTTGGAACAGTTTCAGGAGAATAAGTACTAATTCTTCTTTAAAAGTTTGGTAGAGGGGTGCCTGGTGGCTGAGTGGGTTAAGCCTTGGCCTTCAGATCAAATCATGATCTCAGGGTCCCGGGATCAAGCCCCACATCGGGCTGTCTGCTCAGCAGGGAGCCTGCTTCCCCCTCTTTCTCTGCCTGCCTCTCTGCCTACTTGTGATCCCTCTCTTTAAAAAAAAAAGAAAAAAAAAAGTTTGGTAGAATTCCCCTGGGAAGCCATCTGGGCCTGGGCTCCTGTTTCTTGGGAGATTTTTAATTTGTGCTTTGATTTCCTTGTTGGTTATGGGTCTGTTCAGCTTCTCTATTTCTTCCTGGTTCAGTTTTGGTAGTTTATATATCTCTAGGAATGCATCCATTTCTTCCAGATTGTCAAATTTGCTGGCATGTAGTTGCTCATAATATGATTTTAGAATTATTTGTATTTCTGTGGTATTGGTTGTGATCTTTCCTCTTTCATTCATGATTTTATTTATTTGGGTCCTTCTCTTTTCTTTTTGATAAGTCTGGCCAGGGGTTTATCAATCTTATTAATTCTTTCAATGAACCAGCTCCTACTTTTATCAAATTGTCCTACTGTTCTTTTGGCTTCTATTTCATTGATTTCTACTCTGATGTTTATTATTTCTCTTCTTCTGCTGGGTTTAGGGTATATTTGGTGTTTTTTTTCCTCCATCTCCTTTAGGTGTAGGGTTAGGTTCTGTATTTGAGACCTTTCTTGTTTCTTGAGGAAGGCTTGAATTGCTATATACTTTCCTCTTAAGAACTGCCTTTGCTGGGACGCCTGGCTGGCTCAGTTGGTTAAGCAGCTGCCTTCAGCTCAGGTCATGATCCCAGTGTCCTGGGATCGAGTCCCGCATCGGGCTCCTTGCTCAGCGGGGAGCCTGCTTCTCCCTCTGACTCTGCCTGCCACTCTGTCTGCCTATGCTTGCTCTCACTCTCGCGCTCTCTCTCTCTGACAAATAAATAAATAAAATCTTAAAAAAAAATAAAAAAAAATAAAAGAACTGCCTTTGCTGTATCCCGAAGATTTTGAAGAGTTGTGTTTTCATTTACATCTGCTTACATGAATATTTTAGATTCTTCTTTAATTTCCTGGTTGGCCCATTCATTCATTAGTAGGATGTTTTTTAGCCTCCATGTATTTGAGTTCTTTTCAACTTTCCTCTTATGATTGAGTATGAGTTTCAAAGCATTGTGGTCTGAAAATATGCAGGGAATGATCTCAGTCTTTTTGTACCAGTTGAGACCTGATTTGTGGCCCAGGATGTGATCTATTCTCAGAATGTTCCATGTGCACTTGAGAAGAATGTGTATTCTATTGCTTTGGGATGGAATGTTCTGAATATATCTGTGAAGTCCCATCTGGTCCAGTGTGTTATTTAAAGTCCTAATTTCCTTGTTGGTCTTTTGCTTAGATGATCTGTCAATTTCAGTGAGGGGGGTGTTAATGTCCCCTATTATTATTGTATTATTGTCAATGTGTTTCTTTGATTTTGTTCTCAATTGGCTTATATAATTGGCTGCTCCCATGTTAGGGGTATAAATATTTGAGATTGTTAGATCTTGTTGTTGGACAGACCTTTTAAGTATGATATAGTGTCCTTCCTCATCTTTTATTACAGTGTTTGGTTTAAAATCTAATTTGTCTGATACAGGGATTGCTATCCCAGCTTTCTTTTACTGTCTCTTAGGATGTTAAGTGGTTTTCTGCCCCCTCACATTAAATCTGGAGGTGTTTGGGTCTAAAACGATTATCTTGCAGACAGCATATCAATGGGTGTTGTGTTTTGTTTTGTTTTAAATCCAATCTGCTACCCTTTATCTTTTGATTGGGGCATTTAGCCCATTTACATTCATTCTATTCTATTCATACTATTGAAAGATATGAATTTAGTGCTATTGTATTGCTTCTAAGGTGACTGTTACTGTATATTGTCTCCGTTCCTTTCTGGTCTGTGTTACATTTGGGCTCTCTCTTTGCTTAGAGGACCCCTTTTAATATTTCTTATAGGGCTGGTTTGGTGATCACAAATTATCTTAGTTTCTGTTTGTCCTGGAAGCTTTTTATTTCTCCTTCTATTTTCTTTTTTCATTTTATTTTATTTTATTTCTTTTTACTTTTCCAGAGTTCATTGTTTATGCACCACACCCTGTGCTCCATGCAGTATGTGCCCTCCATAATACCCACTACCAGGCTCACCCAACCTCCCACCCCCTCCCTTTCAAAACCCTCAGTTTGTTTCTCAGAGCCCACAGTCTCTCATGGTTTGTCTCTCCCTCTGATTTCCCCCCCTCACTTCTCCTCTCCACCTCGCCAATGTCTTCCAGGTTATTCCTTATGCTCCACAGGTAAGTGAAACTATACGATAATTGACTGTCTCTGCTTAACTTATTTCATTCAGCATAATCTCTTCCAGTCCTGTCCATGTTGATACAAAAGTTGGGTATTCTTCTTTCTTTTGGAGGCATAATACTCCATTGTATATATGGACCATATCTTCTTTATCCATTCGTCCTTTGAAGGGCATCTCGGTTCGTTCCACAGTTTGGCAACTGTGGCCATTGCTGCTATGAACATCGGGGTACAGATGGCCCTTCTTTTCACTACATCTGTATCTTTGGGGCAAATACCCGTAGTGCATTTGCAGTGTCATAGGGTAGCTCTATTTTTAATTTCTTAAGGATTCTCCACACTGTTTTCCCGTGTGGCTGCACCAACTTGCATTCCCACCAACAGTCTAAGAGGGTTCCCCTTTCTCCCCATCCTCTCCAACACATGTTGTTTACTATCTTGCTGATTTTGGCCATTCTAAGTGGTGTAAGTGTGGTGTATCAATGTGGTTTTGATTTGAATCTCCCTGATGGCTAGTGATGATGAACATTTTTTCATGTGTCTGTTAACCATTTGTATGTCTTCTTTGGAGACGTGTCTCTTCTTGTCTTCTGCCCATTTTTTGACGTGATTTATCTGTTTTGTGTGTGTTGAGTTTGAAGAGTTTTTTATAGTTCTTGGATATCAGCCCTTTGTCTGTAGTGTCATTTGCGAATATCTTCTCCCATTCCATGGGTTGCCTCTTTGTTTTGTTGACTCTTTCCTTTGCTGTGCAGAAGCTTTGGATCTTGATGAAGTCCCAAAAGTTCATTTTCGCTTTTGTTTCCTTTGCTTTTGGAGACATATCTTGAAACAAGTTGCTGTGGCCAATGTCTAAGAGGTTACTGACTATATTCTCCTCTAGGATTTTGATAGATTCCTGCCTTACTTTGAAGTCTTTTATTCCTTTTGAGTTTATCTTTGTGTATGGTGTAAGAGAATGGTCGAGTTTCATTCTTCTATACATAGCTGTCCAATTTTCCCAGCACTATTTGTTGAAGAGACTGTCTTTTTTCCCCTGGATATTTTTTCCTACTTTGTTGAAGATTGTTTTACCATAGAGTTGAGGGTCCGTATCTGGATCTCTACTCTGTTCCAGTGGTCTATGTGTCTGTTTTTGTGCCAGTACCATGCTGTCTTGGTGATCACAGCTTTGAAGTAAAGCTTGAAATCAGGCAACATGATGCCCTCAGTTTTGTTTTTCTTTTTCAACATTTCCTTAGCAATTCAGGGCCTATTCTGGTTCCATACAAATTTTAGGATTGTTTGAAAAATGCCTGTCTAATTTTGATTGAGATGGCATTGAATGTATAGATTGCTCTAGGCAGTATAGACATTTTAACAATGTTTATTCTTCTGATCCATGAGCATGGAATGGTCTTCATTCTCATTGCTTTCCATGAATTGCTTAAGTTCTTCCTTGATTTCCTGGTTGATCCAAACATTCTTAAGCAGGGTGGTCTTTAGCTTTTAAGTGTTTGCATTCCTTCCATATTTTTCTTGTGGTTGAGTTCCAGTTTCAAAAAATTGTGGTCTGAGAATATGCAGGGAATAATCTCAGGCTTTTGGTATCAGTTGAGCCCTGATTTGTGACCCAGTATGTGGTCTATTCTGGAGAAAGTTCCATGTACACTCGAGAAGAATGCGTATTCGGTTGTTTTAGAGTATATTCTATATATATCTATGAGGTCCATCTGGTCCAATGTGTCATTCAATGCTTTTGTTTCTTTATTGATTTTCTGCTTGGATGATCTGTTACTGAGAGTCGCATGTTAAGATTCCCTACCATTAATGTATTCATATCAGTATGACACTTTATCTTGATTATGTAGTTGGCTGCTCCTGTATTGAGGAGCAGTCTAACAATCTAACAATTATTAGATCTTCTTGGTGGATAAACCCTTTAGGAATATTGTAGTGTCCTTCTTTATCTCTGACTACAGTCTTTAGTTTAAAATCTAATTTATCTGATAAGAGAATTACAACCCTGGGTTTCTTTTGAGGCCTATTGACATGAAAGATGCTTCTCCATCCTTTCACTCTCAGTCTGGATGTATCCTTAGTTTCAGAATGGGTCTCTTCTAGACAACATATGGATGGGTCCTGTCATTTTTTTTAAAGATTTTATTTATTTATTTGACACAAAGAGAAAGATCACAAGTAGGCGGGGGGGGGGGGAAGCAGGCTCCCTGCTGAGCAGAAAACCTGATGCAGGCTCGATCCTAGGACCCTGAGATCATGACCTGAGCTGAAGGCAGAGGCTTATTAACCCACTGAGCCACCCAGGCACCCCAGGTCCTGTTGTTTTAGTCAATCTGCAACCCTGTGCCATTTTATGGGACATTTAGGCATTCACATTGAGAGTGATTATTGAAAGATACGTTTCTATCCACATCATGTTGCCTGCAATGTCCTTGTTTCTATATTATCTCTATAAATTTCTGTTCTATGACACTCTTGGGTTCTTTCTTCTTTTATAGAACCCTCTTAATATTTCTTGTAGTGCCGGCTTGGTGGTCACATACTCTTTTAAACCTTGCTGGTTTTGGAGGCTCTTTATCTCTCCATCCATTTTGAATGTCAACCTTGCTGGATAAAGTATTCTTGGATGTATTTTCTTCTCATTTAGTGCCTGAATATGTCTTTCCCACCCTTTCTGGCCTGCTAGGTTTCTGTGGACAGGTCTGACATTATTATGATGGACCTTCCTCTGTAGGTAAGGAATCTCTTTCCCCTAGCTGTTCTTAAGAGCTCTTGTTTAAATTATGATTCATCAGTTTCACAATTAAGTGTCTCGAGGTCTTTCTAGATTTGTTGATCTTGGGGGGTGATCTTTCTGCCTCTAGGACAGGAATGCTGGTACCATTCCCCAGATTGGGAAAATTTTCATCAAGAATTTGATCAACTATATCTTCTAGTCTTCCTTCTTTCGTCCCCCTCAGGGATCCCAATAATTCTGACATTGGAACGTTTTATGGTGTCATTTATTTTCCTAATTCTGTTTTCATGGCTGCCAAGCTGTTTGTTCCAAGCCTCACCCTGATCCTTTTTCTCTTTCAGTTTGTCCTTTAGATTACTAATTCTGTCTTCTGCCTCAGTTACCCTAGGTGTTAGAGAATTTAGATTAGATTGAATCTCATTGATAGCATTTTTAACTTCTTCCTGGGTTCCTTTCACTTTTGCCCTAATCAATTCTAGTTATCATTAATGGTTTTCTCAACCTAGCCATTGCCTGGATAATTGTTAGCCTGATTTCCCTTTCTGACATACTATTTATGTCCATATCCAATAGCTCTGATGGAGAGGGCACAGTCTCTGAATTTTTCCTCTGTTGGGCATTCTTCCTCCAAGTCATTTTGGTGAGAGGTGGTTGAGGGTATGTGTAGCTTAATGTATCAGCATGATCCAGGCAAGGTACACCTCGGAACGCTCCTGAGCAATCAGAAGTCACCACCAAGATGAAAGAAAAAAGAAAAAAGGAGAGAGAGAGAGACAGACAGAAAAACAAAAAAGAGAAGACCCTGCCAGAATGGGCCCCAAAGGTAAGATTTATAAGGTATACAAACAAAAATGGACAAATGAAAAACCAACAAAAGTAAATGACAAGAAAAAAAGAAAGAATCCAACCAAAATGAACCCCAAGTATAAGATTTATATAATACCAGAACAAAAACAAATACACAGAAAAACAGATGAAAAAGATGGGAGGGTGGTTGTAAGTTATCAATGTGGGCAAGGAAGGTTAGTTGCAGAATGGTAAATAGAACAGAGCCACACACTGATTTTAGTTGTATTTTGGTTTGTTAGAAGAAACTGCCTCCCAAAATTTAGCAAAAGAAAAACTTACATATTTACAAAAATAAGGGTAAATACAATGAAGGGATAGAGTATGATTATAAAACTGAAAATTAAAAAAATATCCTCCATGCTATTTGTTATGCTCCACAAATAAGTGAAACCATATGATAATTGACTCTCTCTGCTTGACTTATTTCACTCAGCATAATCTCTTCCAGTCCCCTCCATGTTGCTACAAAAGTTGGGTATTCATCCTTTCTGATGGAGGCATAATACTATAAAAAAATATTTTAAAAAAGGAATTGACAAGAAGTTGGTTGAAAAAGGAACGAAGAAAATTAAAAAAAAAAAAGAAATAGAAAAAAAAATAAAGAAAAACTAACTTTGAAAGACTAAAGAATCACTGGAAAAAAGCCATGAATTCTATGTGCTATATTCCTCTATTGCTGGAGTTTTGCTGTTCTCTTTGATCTGTGAACTTGGTCTTGGCTGGATGGCCTTGCTGATATTCTGGGGAAGGAGCTTGTTGCAGTGATTCTCAAATGTCTTTCTCCCAGGCGGAATTTCACTGCCCTTGCCAAGGGCCTGGCTAAGTAATCTGCTAGCCTTTGCTCTTGGTAGCTTTTGCTCCCTGAAAGCTTTCCATACAGCTTTAGAGGATGAGAATGAAAATGGCAGTTTCCCAATCTCCGTCCCTGGAGTAGCTGAGAAATTGGGGCCCCAGTCCTCAGTATGCCCTCAGAGAAAAGCTGCCAGTCACTCCTGTCTCCCTGGTCTCTGGCTGCACTCTGTACTTACCTGGCCTATGACTGAGCATTTCTATCTCTGGCACATGGCTCTGTTTGGAGTTTCCAAACCTGGCAGATTCCTGCAGGGGACTCCCACCCTGCTTCTCCTGGGGGATAAAGGAGAGTCTTACTGGATCTGCTGCTTCTTGGGTCCCTGCTCGAAGATTATGGTTTAGGGCAACCCTAAGCTGAGAGCTCACTTCTCATTTCACTCTTTGTGCCTGGCTTATCTGCTCTGATACCAGGGAAATCTGCCGCAGTCAGGCACTCTAGGTCTTTCTTTGACCACGAGGGTCCTGAGTCCACACTGTCCCAGTGAGTGTTCCACCCCCCACTTCGCCACTGGAGCAACATCCCTCAGTGGGGCAGGCTTCTAAAAGTTTTTATTTTGTGCTCCACTGCTCTTATCACTTGCCAGTTGCCGGCTGACGGAGGCTTCCTCATCCTGTGGTCTATATTCCCGTATGTTCCATCGGATTTACTTCTCTTCACATCCTACCTTCCAGAAACTGGTCCCTTTTCTGTTCATAGAGTTGCTGCTGTTCTTTTCTTTGATCTCGTGTTGAGTTTGCAGTTGTTCAGAATGCTTTGATAACTAGCTAGCTGAATTCCAGGGACCAGATGAAATTTAGGTCTCCTATTCCTCTGCCATCTTGCTAGCCACCCTGACTTATAAGAGACACTTAAAAGTAAATGGAGATATGGGATCCATATGTATAAAAGTAAGATATTTGGGAAAGATTATATTGAGATATTTAGGATAAATGTCAAACGCTGTCAAAATTATGTTTCAGGATTTCTTTTCCTTAGTGCCTGCCATTCTTGGTCATACCAATTAAAAGAATGAAAAGGTAGAGCAGACAGAGAGCAGTAGGCAACAAAGCAAAGTTCATTGAGCAGTAGTACAAAGCTCCAGAAGAGGGAAGGGACCTGAGAGGGTTGCTATCAGAATTTCTAATTGAGGTTTTGTTTGTTTTTTTTTTTTTTGTTTTGTTTTTTTATGAGATTGTTGGTGGGCTGTTTTAATCTGATTAACCCTGTGGACAGTTTCTTCCAGGGTAATGTTTCATAGCAGCCTTGGGGATCAAGAGGATGGTGGTCAATACTACCCTAAGCCATCTACAGGTCCCCAGATAAAGTTCTTTGCTTAAATACACCATAGACTATTGACCTGGCCCTGGGGCCTCGGTTAGGACACCCAAGGCCATTCTCTTCCTTTCTGTCACATACAAGTTGTAAGTCCTCCTAGTAGGAAGACTTAAAGCGGGGGGCACTGAGTAATGCCTAGAATAGCAGGATGGGGTCTTTTTCCCTTTCAGGGTAGTTTCCTCTTTCAACATGGCCTCCTTGTCCCTTCCTGCCTTTCTTCAGACTATCCTCTGTTAATTAGATGTGGACTAGTTACAAACATGAGTAAGAACACACAAAGATCCTATCAAAGACATTAAAGAGTACCTTTGAGCATGAATCTGCCAGATTTGTCTCTGCTAGTTTTTGTCAGTTACAGAAATCATGCCTTTAACTATAGGGATTCTTTCTGTTGAGTGTAACAGAAAACCAATCCTAGCTGGCTTAAAAATTCAGGAGAACTTTTGGCTCAGATAGCTTGAAAATCCAGAAGATGGTCTCATTTTAAGTGTAATTTAAGGGCTCAAACAATGCCACCAGGACTTCATCCCCCTCTTTACTTCTTTTTTCTTTTTCTGTTGTCTTTATTTTCAGTTTCTAGAAGACAAAGAAAAAGTCACCCAGCAATCCTAACTCACATCTTCCTAGGTTAAAATACAGTAGATGTGAAAGCAGTTTTTTTTCTGGGAACTCTGCTCAAGTACTGGCATTCAGTCTGATTGGAACAGCATGGGTTACATGCCTAACCTTGAACCAAAGGAGAGGGCACAGGAGTTGCGTGTTTCCTTCTTGAGTTTGGGTCATCCCTGGAACCAGGCAGGGTCAGTAAGGGATGATTCTCTGGAGAAATTTAGAGAAATTTTCTGCAGCATAGGGTACCATGAAGAACAAAAAAATGTTCAGTAGGCAAAATAACAAACTATGCACAGAACTAAGCAAATCCTGAATAAGACTGCCTTGGTTCTCAGTAGCTCCACTGTAGTTTCCTTGGAAAAATCTTGCCTGCAGCACATTCTCTTAGGAGTTAGCTGGGTTCTTCCATCAAGATAGTTAGATCACATGTCAGGTCAGCCAGACTTTGAGTAAAGACACTTAGTGTGGCCAGCAGCCTTTCTATACTTACCCCATGTACATAAGTAACTTGGGTATTTTTGAAACCAGCTTATTTTTGTTAATTGTTTTTGATCTCTCTGTATGACATAAAGTGTTGCTTACCTGCCAATCTAAGATGATAAGAGCAGATGGTGGCAGGTGGATACATCTCTCAACTCAGTTTCATCTGTTGATGGTTATTGATGGTAAGAGTAACTTACTGAGTGTTTTGAAATAATAAGCATACTTATTAGCATATTATGTACACTAAATTACTTTATCCTCACAATAAGCCTTTGAGATAGATACTGTAATTATTCTTATTTAGTAAGTGAGGAAATTGGGGCAGAGAAAGATTAGGTAATTTACCTAGTGTCACATTTGTAGAAAGAGCGGTAAACCAGGGATTCTCCTTCAGGTAGTTTGCTTTCATAACCACTACACACTGCTGCTTCTAGTGGACACCGACAGTCATCCTTGGTTCATTTCTGGTAGCCTGGTGCCAGAGGTATCCTGACTATATTAAGAAATTTGGTTTATTCAGATAATACATAGCTGTCTTATATTTTTGGCATTTTTGCATAGTTGCTTAAATTTCTGATGTACCTCCTAGGTATAGAAATAGGCTTAGACAGAATAAGATCTTGTTTAACACAATTTGTTTTCCAAAACTTTGAATCTAAGAAGCTCGATTCCCCATAGAAATATAGACTGATGGCCCCTTGGCACTTGTTGCTCGTATTGACCTTATCATTGACTCAACGGTTCGATCAGTACTTGAAAGAGGCAGAATAATATAGCAAGTGTGAACAGGAAACTGGGAGTCCGCAGACCTGGGTTTAAGTTCTGACTTGCTAATTCAGATGTGTGTAAACCTTGGTATAGTCACCCTCCCTAAGCTTTACTTTCTCACATGTAAAGTGGTGAGGAAATAGGATTTATGAGACAGAAAACTTGATTCAGCCTTAGTTAAAAAGAAAAGAAGCCACACTTCACAAAACAGTTAATGGATAAGATTTAGAAGGAAAGAATATGCTGGTGAGATAACTCTATATTTTGTGGCTAAAGGTACACAGAGTCAATAAAGACTGTTCTCTGAGTGCAGACAAATGGGGTAAAGGCCCTACTTAAGTTCAGATCTAGACAGACTCTGTCTCTTGTTTTAACACTGAGGAGAACAAGAAAGCTTTCTTCTTAAGCAATCTTCTTAAGATTGGTTCTTAAGACATTTAAAAATTCATGTTTAATTTCTCCAGAACCTAACTTGCAGGGACAAGCACCCAGAAGCATTATATTTTCATTTAACTTATATAATAGATTTGTGCAGGAAATTAAAGTTCTTTCTTGAAATGGTAAAAGAACTCACCAGTTCATGTTTCCCTGTATGAATAGTATGGGCTCCAGCTCAGATTTCCCTGATCTGCTAGGTAAGTCTAGCCCACCTGAAGGTGATCTACATATATTGGTGGAAGAACCCAGCTAATCTCTAAGAGAACATGTTGTTGGCAAGGGTTAGATTCAGACCGTGGCTTAGTGGACACACAGGTGCTTGAGGCCTGCAGGCAAACCGTCACTACCACAACGGACAGTACTTCCAATCCAAACAGGATGGGAGCTTGATTTCTTTGGCAGTACTTAATTGTGCCTTTCATAGCATTCATTATGAAGATTTAATGAGATAATGCATAACCAATAAATATAGTCATAAACATGTAATCAATAGTAGTTACTCTCTCCTTTGGTGCATGCAGTGACTTATCTGGGAGCCCATCCCTATGATTCTCTGCACATACTCCCATCCCTCTCATTCCCACCCTAAACCAGACTCTTACTTTCTGCTCCATTCTACAAAAGTGCCAACAGCGTACATTGTGCATACTATGGCTAAAACCTCACTCAAAATTTAGCACTCTTTTTGTGCCTCAGTAGTATTTGGCCTTAATCCTTAAGGTCCTACCATTATTTCCTTGCTAGGGTCTGACCAAGAACCTTAATTACTCTCTAATTACTATCCCTGAGCAGTGGGCTTGGTGCTTTCTTTCTTTCTCCAGCCTAAAACATACCAGGATCCTTTAGTAGCCCTTGGATCTTGTAAACTGGAAAGCGATTTCAGTTCTCCCAAGTCACTTTGGGCATGTCAGAGCTTAGAATCTTTGCTCTAGCTAAGCAGAGTTCTTTGTTAGGTTATTTCTGGTTTCTCAGTAGCAAAGCTACTGAGACACTGAAACCACAGTTTGATATTCATTTCTGCCTGTGTGGATCCATAATTGTGTGGAATAAATAAATTCCTGAAATATCTATCAGGGCAAAATAAATAAGACCTACATATGAAATAGATCACATATACACAAACACAAATGTGGCTTTCTGATATTTAAAAAGCTCATTTTTTGATCTGCGATGCTTAACAAGTATTTCTATTCTACCTGCACTTTTTTGTTCTCAGTCATTAATGGATTGGTATTTTCCTCCAGAGCACTTGTTTTTTATATAATCTTGAACTTCTACTTAGTTTCCTATATTAGTTGAGTCTACAGATTCTCTGCAGTTTCTAAAGACATGATACAACTTAAATCCTCCTATTATAGATGAAGTAGGATTTTATGATATGATGACCATTGTTGGGAGCAGAAAGGAGATCAGTGAAGAATTAAAGTCCAGATTATGGTATACTTGGGGAGATAACTTGTTTTATTTATATATCCTGAACTGAGATAAAGAGACATGAGATAGGAGACATGAACATTCCAAATAACTTAGACCACATTCAGAATCAAGACAGAAATGTCCCTTCTCTGGTTTTTTAAAAAAAATTCTTTTACATTTTGATTCACTTCTGTTCTTCACTTTGCCTTAATTAAGATCTCAAATTTGGGCTGGTTTAAGTTTGTTTTCCCTGGTCTTATCTTACTTCATTTCCTTCTGCCATCATCTTCATTTAAATCTTTAAGCTTTTCTATGAGGGCTTTGTTAATAACTTATAATCCATAATTTAATGCAACCTAAAGAGAATCTGTTCTGTTACTTAAGATATACACATTTTCTGTGGATTAAGCATTCCTAAAATCAGATTTTAAAATGCAATTTATTTGTTAAATTTCTTACTACCATTTGGAAAATGTTGGATTATTTTGGAGAGTATAATATGTACAGCTTTTAAATTATTTGACAAATCTCTGTGATCTGATTCTCTAATTAATCCCTGATGTCTAATACATCTGCCACTGGATGTTCATGGCTGAGTGGGGCTGGATCTCAGAATCTCAGATCTCAGAATAGGACTACTCATGTTCTGCAGTTGGACCAAAGTCAGTTGTCCTGCTTTTTTTGGGGAGGGTGGCACAGAGGAGTTTTTCTCCCACTAAGTCCCTGTTCAGGCATGACTGCCTCTGAACTGTGGCTAGGCATGGTTGGTGATAAGTCACAGGGTCATTTCAGGATCTACAGTCAGACTGAGGACAGCATGCCAGCCTTTGGGGCAGAAAGGTATGTCTCCTGGGTCCTTCAGTGGGTAGGACTGCTTTCTGATGCAGTTTCAAAGGGCTGGAACTAGGTTATGGGGCTTCTGTGAGAGCTGCAGTTAGACCAGAGTCAGTGGGTGTACCTATGGGGACATGAAGATGTGCATCTTCCATTAGGTGCCTGGGTTGCAGAAATGGTTCTCAGCCCGTGGTTGAGAGGGGCCATGCAGGGACATTTCAGATCTGCAGTTGGACTGAGGTCAGAGGATCTGAGGTCAGAGGGTAAGCATGGCTCCCTCTAGTCCCTGGGTGGGTAGGACTGCCAGCTAAAAGGAAATACAGCCAGTTCATGGGCTTCTTTTGGGTTCACAGTTGGAACTGAGATTGGAAGGTCTATTGCTGGGAACACAGGTGGATATAACTCTTGATCTTGACCATTGGCAGATGGTACTGTGGGAGAGCCAAAGCCATACAGAGCTGTAGCTAAGTCCATGAGGGGTTGGGGCTGTTTCTGAGTCTGTATCCAGGACCTTGGTCAGTGAATCTGACCCCTGGGAGCAGGCCTGCCTTCTCAAAATGGCCCTCCTTGGTCTTTGGTTCTATTAGGTTTCACAGTTTTTTGTTTTGTTTTGTTTTGTTTTAGGTATAAGAAGCCAGCTTAAGCAAGCCTCCACTGACCACATTGGGACATGTTTTAAAAAGATTTTATTTTTATTTATTTATTTTAGAGAGAGTGAGCAGGTGAGTGGGGGGTGATGCAGGGGAGTGGTGGGAGAGAACCTCAAGCAGACACTGTGCTGAGCCAGAGCCTTTTGCGGGACAGGGCTTGATCCCCCAACCCTGAGACCACAGCCTGAGCTGAAACTTATAGTTGAGTGCTCAATGCTCAACTGACTGGACCACCCAAGTGCCCCAGTTTTCATAGCTTTTATCCTGGATCCCCAAGGCACTTTTTACATGGATGGTTACCAAATTATTGCTGCTGAGGGTGGATATGAATGGAGGTGGTGGCCTTCTATTCCACCATCTTGCTCACAAGTCTCATTTAAAATTTTTGAGAAGGCTAATATTCCTTTCTTAGTCACAGCTTGAGGGTGAGTTGCTTTTCTTCTTTGCCTTAGTCAGTAGTTGAAAAAAAATGTTGGCTCGTTATAAGACTCCCTCCCCATCATGCCCAAATCACTGCTCTGCTATGAAGTTTGGGTCTTAGAGAGTGGGTACACATCCCATTTTGCTCCTCTGGGCTGTCACTCTAACAGTTAGGTCAGAATTCCATAGGTGTAAATTTAATGTTATATAACTGGATTAACTTTTATTTGCAAGTAGAAGAACTAGAAAATTTTGGTCTATCTTATGTAGAAAGTTATATGTGTGGGTGGCAGACTAATCTTGGCTATAGCCACTTAATAACTATATGCAGTTCCTTATCTGTTGAAGAGGAGATAATATACCTATTTTATAGAGTTACTGAGGGTTAGATATGTTTTTTTGAACAATCTATTACAATTCCTAATATAATTCCCAATTCCCCATTCCCAATAATTCTCAAGTACTGTTATTTGTAGCTGTCATCATAATCATTATCATTATCAGCACTGACATCATCATAATTAAGATTATATAAAAGAGGAGTGTGTGTGCATGTGTGCAGGCATGCCGTGCACGTGCACGTGCACGCATGCATTTTCTTTTCCTTTATAGTGTTCAGTGGTCTGGTGGGACCATATTAAATATTTTAGATTATATTATAGAATTGGCTCTCTCCTTATAACTAAAAAGGAATTTTTTTAAACAATACTAACTAGTAGAGTTGCAGTAAACTTTGATAGGCCCCTCCCAGGTTGCCCTTCCCTCCCCCTTAATTTTAAGGTAGATGACATTATCTAGAAATACCCAGTCTACTGACTTTTTGTTGTGATGGTTGTTCATACATATAGCTTACTTTGACCTTAAATAATTCATCTAACTATTGCTTATCTGGATAACATCAAGTATAACCTAAGAAATATACCAAAGATAACACTTAAATATTAGCTGTAGTTCAAGAACCTTATGTGCCATTCTTCTCCCTTGATTATTTTCACTTGGGTCAGGGAACATCTCTTTCTTACTGTATAAGGTGATACTGGTGTCCAATTTCTGAATGCTGTCTTCTTGCCTCTAAATCAGAGGTTGACAAATTGGGGTCCATGAGTCATACTTGTCTTATCCTGCTATCTACTTTTGCAAATAAAATTGTCTGGAACACAGACACTCCCATTTGTTTATGTATTCTTGTCTGTGGCTGCTTTGATGCTATAATGGCACAGTTGCAACAGATACTATATAACCCACAAAGTCTAAAATATTTATTATCTGTCCCTTTACAGAAAGAGTTGGCCAACCCCTTCTCTAACTCAACAAAACCCATATTTTGGAACTCTGCTTCCCCTTCTGGGCCTTGCATTGGCCTTCTTTATCCTGATCAGTTTAATCTGGGAGTGTTTTTCCAGAAAGAACACTGAAAGAGTTTAAAATTTCTTTTTGAAATGAACATTGGCATCACACTGTATTTTGATCATGAAAAAAATAACATTAAAAAATAATCATAAGTAAATTGCTCTTTTATATCTTGCCAGAGAGATACTCTTAACAAATGCTACCAAGGATTTTAAGAAGTATAGGGGTTAGGGAGGTGAGAGACAGCAAGGGCAAGAGAAAGAGGGAGGGAGAGGATGAATGGGCCTATATTTTGTCCATTAGGATATGAAGAATCTACACTTAACTTGTAATTTTACTTGTGGTTGTTTTCTTATCTGACATAATTTTCAAAGCAGAGAAAAGGCCACTGTTTTCCAGAAAAGGCTTGATCCCACAATTAGTATTCTGTGCTTGCTGTGGAGTGATAAGTTCATTCTGTAAAGAAAGTTCTTGAAGATGTGTGTTGTAATTTTTATGTGATGATGGAACAAGAAACCCTCTAAGCATTATTGACAACTTATCTGGGTACTGCCATTTTTCTCTTCAGAGAACAGATTACTAATACTGCATGATGCTGGTTATATTGGCTACTTTTGCATTTGTAGGATAAAAGTGAGAAAGCAGTCATTACTGGAGAGTGGGGTGGGGGCAGACCAAAATGTTTATAGTTTCTTTCTTTTTTTTTTTTTAAGATTTTATTTATTTGTCAGAGAGAAAGAGCACAAATAGGGAGAAGAGCAGGCAGAGGGAGAAGCAGGCTCCCTGCTGAGCAAGGAGCCCAATTGAGATTTGATGCCACAACCCTGGGATCATGATCTGAGCCAAAGGCAGACGCTTAAATATCTGCGTCACCCAGATGTCCCCAGAATGTTCATAATTTCATATTAACTTTGATAACAGTCGTGGGGGAACAAAAGTTGTATAATTTTTTAAAAGATTTCTTTCTGGGAGAGAGAGAGAGAGAGAGAGAAACGTGTGTGCATATGAGTTAGGGGAGGAGCAGAGGGAGAGAATCCTCAAGGTGACTCCTGCTGAATGCAGAGCCCAGCTGACTAGGGGATGGATCTCAGGACCCTGAGATCATGGACTCAACTCAGGCAGCTAGAAAACACAGGCAGACTCTTGATTTAGACTGCTGAGGAGCAGACAGGCACAAGATACAACAAGTGGCACTAAAGAATGTGGAAATACAACAGCATAGATGCCAAGAGAAATCCTCTCCCAAAGTCAGACCCCGGTATGAATTTGTGCCAGGGGTTAGATCTTAAAAGCTTTACAGAAAGTCATCTTGTTTCCAGTGCAGCTTTGCATTTTTATTTTTATTTTATTTTATTTTTTAATTTAATTTTATTTTATTTTATTTTTTTCATTGTCTAGAATTCATTGTTTATGCACCACACCCAGTGCTCCATGCAATATATGCCCTCCTTAATACCAACTACCAGGCTCACCTAGCCCCCACCCCTCCCCTTCAAAACCCTCAGTTTGTTTCTCAGAGCCCACAGTCTCTCATGGTTTGTCTCTCCCTCTGATTTTCCCCCCTCACTTCTCCTCTCCACCTCGCCAATGTCTTCCAGGTTATTCCTTATGCTCCACAGGTAAGTGAAACTATACGATAATTGACTGTCTCTGCTTAACTTATTTCATTCAGCATAATCTCTTCCAGTCCTGTCCATGTTGATACAAAAGTTGGGTATTCTTCTTTCTTTTGGAGGCATAATACTCCATTGTATATATGGACCATATCTTCTTTATCCATTCGTCCTTTGAAGGGCATCTCGGTTCGTTCCACAGTTTGGCAACTGTGGCCATTGCTGCTATGAACATCGGGGTACAGATGGCCCTTCTTTTCACTACATCTGTATCTTTGGGGCAAATACCCGTAGTGCATTTGCAGTGTCATAGGGTAGCTCTATTTTTAATTTCTTAAGGATTCTCCACACTGTTTTCCCGTGTGGCTGCACCAACTTGCATTCCCACCAACAGTCTAAGAGGGTTCCCCTTTCTCCCCATCCTCTCCAACACATGTTGTTTACTATCTTGCTGATTTTGGCCATTCTAAGTGGTGTAAGTGTGGTGTATCAATGTGGTTTTGATTTGAATCTCCCTGATGGCTAGTGATGATGAACATTTTTTCATGTGTCTGTTAACCATTTGTATGTCTTCTTTGGAGACGTGTCTCTTCTTGTCTTCTGCTCATTTTTTGATGTGATTATCTGTTTTGTGTGTGTTGTTTGAAGAGTTTTTTATAGCTCTTGGGTATCAGCCCTTTGTCTGTAGTGTCATTTGCGAATATCTTCTCCCATTCCATGGGTTGCCTCTTTGTTTTGTTGACTCTTTCCTTTGCTGTGCAGAAGCTTTTGATCTTGATGCAACTTCACATTTTTAAAGCTCAGTCTCTTTTATATCCATTTGAAATGAATTTTCCATTCTCAGATTCATTTTCCATCTCATAGGGACACTTTTCTTTCTAAATTATAAAAATTTCTTTACCTTGATCTTTTCAATATTATTAATATTTTTATTTCTTTGCTGTATGCCATCTTGGTGAGTTTGATTAAAATAAACTTCTCCATTTTCTCTTTAATCTGATTCCTTTCAGAAGCTTTTGGAGAAAATATTTCCTCCCAGGAAAGGTATCTTAAGTTTTTAATAGCAGATTTAATTTCAATATGTATTTATTAAATGATTATTACTTTTACAATACTGTTCCAGGAGTTTGAGGAGATACAGAAAAGAAGAAAACCTGGACTCTATCCTCAAATTTCATAGAATTTAGTAATATGTTAATTTTTACTAGTTATAAAATTTGGGAAGAAAGATGAATGGAAAATAATAGAATACATTAACATTGGCATTATGATGTATGAACAGGTCCTGGTAATAATGCAGGCAAAATATAGTGTTGTGGAATAGTTTGTGTAGCTTTGAAAAGCAGTAATCCTTCACATGTGATCTTTGCTCTGTCTCCCTTGTCATATCTCCACATCAGAAAAGGTCTATATATCTCACATGTATCTTGTATGTTTAGGTATTATTTTGTTTCAGTCTATCTTGGGTTACAATTCTTTTACTTAGTTAACTTAAGTTTATAACATCACAGTGAAACTACTTCATGTGCTTTTATCCTTTTTTCAGTAGGCCCTTGTTGAGATTGGCTCTAGCATATAATCTGTGGGATGATAATGGCTCCTCTAGCAACTAGTCCTCCCCCTCCCTCATCTTCTCTGCCTTGTTTCCTGTAAGCCGAAGTGGTTAACAAATTGTCACCTTATTTGTGTGCTCATATGAGTCATAACAGTAAAACCTGTCATGTACTAGAGAGGAAGTGAAGAATAGTAGATGAGTACACAATCTTTGAACTCATATTGCCTAGATTCAAACTCCAGTTCTGTTGTTTAAGAAGTGAACAGTCTGGGACAAGTTACTCACCTCACCTTTTTTTTTTTTTTTTTGAAGATTTTATTTATTTATTTGACAGAGAGAGAGTGATCACAGCAGGCAGAGGCAGGCAGAGAGAGAGGGGGAAGTAGGCTCCCTGCTGAGCAGAGAGCCTGATGCAGGGCTGGATCCCAGGACACTGAGATCATGACCTGAGCTGAAGGCAGAGGCTTAACCCACTGAGCCACCCAGGCATCCCTTACCTCACTTTCTATACCATATAGTGATATTGACAGTATTTGACTATACTCAGTTGTTAGGGTTCAATGAGGTTATTACTATAAAGTGTATTGAAGGGTATTAGTCATAGGGGGAGAACTCAATGAATGTTAAGGTTTATCATTATTAGAAATAAATAGGCTTGGAAAAATATTTCATTCTTCTACTTTGGGTTTTGAGAATTTTTTTTTTTCTAGCCACATTTTCCAGATTTCACATCTCTATGGTCAGTATTTGCTAGGGAACTCCTTGAATCAATGTGATGAATTGAGATAAATTTCAGTTGTGATTTAAGAAAAACCAGGGTAGACAGAAGAGAAACAAATGAGGAAATTTTTATACCTGTGGCAGGGGGTAGAGGCCAGTATTAGAGAGTGCAGATCAAGTATAAGATGCCTTAAAAATAAAAAGCTGGGAAAGTATGTGCAGACGAGGATGCCAGCAATTCTGACACTTAGGGCAGTCATGCTACAAAGGGCAGGCCACCTTGGTTACTGCTCTGGAGCTACCTGGGAGTCTGTTGATGTGGGATCCAGCTGTCCTGGCAGAGACTGTTCCAATGGACAAAGCTGCAAAACCTTTGTGGGCAAGTCTACACCAAAGAACCTTCAAAGTGGGGACAACAAAACCTATTTTTCATAAAGCTATGTAAGTATTGCTTTGAAGGAGCTATCCAGAATAGGAAATTCTGGATTAGGCCCAACTGGAAAGTCTAAATTATTATCTAGTTTCATCTCTTAAAAGTTTTCTACAACGTGTAGATAATTGGCCTCTTTCTTAACATTTCTTGAGCTCTAAAGGATCCCTGTTAGCAAGCTTGCTCATTCCTCTGTTGGACAACTCTAATTATCAGCCAGAGATTTAAATGTTGAACAATGAACAGTCTCCTAATTATTTATTCTCATGATTGTAGAGTCCCTTTTTTGGCTCCCACAGCAGTTGGCATGCATGTGTATCCTGATGATTACAATATGGTGTACTGTAACTGTTTACTTGCCTCTCCCATTGGACTCTAAACTCCTTGGGGACAAGTGATGTGTCTTCCCACTTTGTTTCTCTAGCCCTTAGCATGACTGATAAGGTGAAGGTAGCCCAGTAAACATTAATATACTAGAGTTATACCAACCAAAGCTAATCCCTCTAAACATCTGATAAGCCATTAAAACTCTGAGGACAACTGTGATTATAGAGAAGTTTCAAGTAATATTTATCCATCTGCAAACAATATTTGTGAAAATACAGCTTGGTATATATTTTTAAAAATTCAATTTTCCTGTCCTTGTAAATGTTTATATTTTATACTTATGCCAATCTGTACACATCTTGAGGGAGTTGTAACAGTGTCGACTGAAAGTACTGGTTACCTCTTTAAATCACACTTTTAAAGCTTTCTGGTTTCTATCGTTTGGTTATTCACTCCAAGCAGACTATGATTTCTTCAATTTCAGGAATGTGCTTTCCTTCTTAGTAGTTCTTGTGCCTAGCACAGTACCTGGTACTTCGTAGTTTTTCAATATATACCCACAAATGCATAATTAAATGAACATTTCCATAAGTTGTTAAATTTAATAATTTTACTTGGAAAAAAACAGATTTTCTAAAATGTTTAGGAAGCTCCCTTATTCCTCTGGGAATTTAACATTAGTTGAAATCATTATGTCTTTAGTATTTTTGCTTATGACTGTTTCTTTCTTTTCATTTCTTGAGTGCATTTTTATAATTAGTTTTGGAAACTGAGTTTTGAAACCTCTGAGCCATACCATTAACCAAGTCATTTAACAGTTTGAAAGTGCTTTCAGAGAAATAGATTCAGGGTTTCCAGAGGAAATAATTTCATTTCTCACCATTGCCTAGGACTTTCAAAACTGCCTTTTTGCCTCCTGAAGTTAGTGATAGCAGTGAGCGGCTTCTGTATCTACTCTAAATGCAACCTTCCATAGCAGTTTTATAAAGCTTGCACTGGCCTCCCTGAGCATCCCATTAATTAAGAATTCACAGCCCTGTTTCTCCTTCATTCTCCTCCATGGCCTGCGCTGTCAGCTTTTGCTCCTCTTTCTTAGTAATGGAGACTGAAATTAGAATTCTGAGTGGAGGCATCACTCCTTAAGGAGACTGAGAACACCATACTCTTCTGAACTTGTTCTCTTTCAGAGCATCTGTCAGTAGTATCTCACTTGTTAAAATGTGGACATTTCATCATTCTGTCACTCATTTAGTGTCTACCCCTTGGGCAAGTAATGCCTTTGTAGAAGGAGGTGTACTAGAAACCCTCATAGTTAATAAACCATCATTTATTTTAACTGTGCACTCATGAACATAAACAAACATTTTTCTCAGGTATCCTATTGGTAGATAACTCCAATTTAAAGCCTTTTTAGGATAAGTCAGAGTATTAGTACCTACTTCACAGGGATGTTAGATTATTACATGAATTGATGTGTTTAAATTGGTTTGTGCTATGGTTGAGGGATAACAAGCAGGCAATCAAAGTTAGCACCTATTATTACTATTTTTATAATAATAAGTACATATGTAACATAAAATAAATTTCTAATTGCTTGACTAAATTTCTAGATGAGCTAGTCTAAGAGCAATAATTTTACTAAAATTTAGCCCAAAGACTGTTGTAAAAGTGGAGATTTAATAGGCACTTCATTTTACCTTATACATTTCTTTTAAATAAATTAAATTGCACACATTGTAAATAGAAAACATAATTGATAAGAGTATAGGATCCAGCATGTCATTCTTAATGAATGTATGAACATAAGATTTTGATGCATTATGGTGAAGATGTAAGCTGACACAACTGCATCTTTTAGAATGTAGTATTTTTATTCTGTTTTAAAATCTAATGGGTACTGATTGGTAGCTGGCTTTTAAAGGCCATTTCCTTTCTTGACCTTAGTTTCAGTTTCAATATAACGTTAAAGCTTAATAAAGATACAGAGCACTGCTAAGTGTACCTTTAATGTGACACATAGAATGTACCTAGACATTATTTTTCTGAATAATATTAATTTTGCTTTTATTTTGTTTATTTTTAAACAGATTTATCTATTTAGAGAGTGAGAGTAGAGTGGGGGAGGGGGGAGGAAGAGAGGAGAGAGAAACTCAAGCAGACACTGAACATGGAACCTATTGTGGGGCTTGATTTCATGAACCTGAGATCATGACCCTGAATTCACTACCCAAGCCAAAACCAAGAGTTGGACACTTAACCAACTGTGCCACACAGGTGCCCTTGTTTCTATTTTATATAACACCAATTCAGTGTACTATTGAAGTGATAACTGTTTCTTATGAAGAAATTAATGGATTATTTTACTCACATTTCTCTTGATAGAGTTAGAGAAACTTGTTTTCCAAAAGTAGACAAATAGGTGTTCTAGAAAGACTTCCAAGTTTGTGGTATTGCTTTAGAAAAGGTAGCACAGCCCAGTTTGTAAACTTACTAATTATTTTGGCATTTTCTGGGCCTGGAACAGTTTCAAAGTATATCCACACATTTTTACTGTCCTAGTCAGAATTCCTTTGCCAAAATTGACTCAAACAGGCAAAGCTTAGCATAGTTTATAAGAGAGGATTATTTTAAATTTATTTTTAGTAATCTGCCTCCTCATTTACCATTACAAACCTCCTGGAGCAGACATGTAATTTTTCTGGACCTTTTCAAATCTTTGTGTGAAAGTATGAATATATAATTGAGGGCAGTTCCTAATCTCTCACCTGTATTAACTGCGTATTTGTTAAAAAAAAAAAAAGATTGATAGCAAATAGGGACAAGAATATCATTCACAAAGCAGAATTGTATGTAATTTATTCTGTAAGTATTAAAACTAGGGAACACATTCATATGAATATGTAGATGAACCTTTAGAGATGTTTCATAAAAATTGGTCACCAAAATGTTTATGCCATACCTTTTTGTGTTATTGCAGAAGTTCACTCAGGAGGTAATTATTTTGCAAAGGGGCTGAGATGTGGTAGGATTCTGGATATATTTCAAATATAGAAACAATAGAATTTACTGTCAGAATAGCTTGTGGGTTTTTGAGAAATAGAGGAGTCAAGAATGACCCCAAAAGTTTTGGTATGAACATCCAGAAGGATGGAGTTATGATCCTGTGAGAGAGGAAGGCTGAAGATCAAGCAGTTTTGGGTAAAAAATGTTCAGTTTTATAGAAATACTAATTTTGACATGCCAGTTACACATGAATGCAGAATATCTTCCCTTTGTTCTCCAAGACCCTTTCTCTACTCTTCTCTATTTTGGTCTCTGCCCCAGGAAATTGATTTATGTCCATTTCATCAGTGGGATCCCTTTGGCTTCTGATTGTGTTCAGCCAGTGGAAAGCTCACAGACTAGAGGGAGGAAGGATAATGAGATCATGAATTTATTATCCTGGCTTCCCATGCAAAGTTTTTCACAAGTTCCCTGTGTTACCTGACTGAATGTTACTGCTATTGCCTTGGTAGTCTCATCTGCACAGTTCTTTCCTTCCCATTCCTAGTAACTGCTCCTTCCCTTCATCACCTTGGCCTTATGGGTCTTTTAAAATTTTTATTTTTTTTTAATTAGCATATAATGTATTATAAGCCCCACGGGTACAGGTCTGTGAATCGCCAGGTTTACGCACTTCACAGAACTCACCATAGCATATACCTTCCCCAATGTCCATAACCCATCCACCCTCTCCCTACGCTCTTCCCCCTGGCAACCCTCAGTTTGTTTTGTGAGATTAAGAGTCTCTTATGGTTTGTCTCCCTCCCAATCCCATCTTGATTCATTTATTGTTTTCCTACACCCCTACCATCCCATGTTGCCTCTCAACTTCCCCATATCAGGGTGATCATATGATAATTGTCTTTCTCTGGTTGACTTATTTCGCTCAGCATAATACCCTCTAGTTCTGTCCACGAGTTGCAAATGGCAAGATTTCATTTCTTTTGATGGCTGCATAGTATTCCATTGTATATACATACCAGCTCTTTATCCATTCATCTGTTGATAGACATCTAGGTTCTTTCCATAGTTTGGCTATTGTGGAGATGGCTGCTATAAACATTCGGGTGCACATGCTTCTTCAGATCACTATGTTTGTATCTTTAGGGTAAATACCCAGTATTGCAATTGCTGGGTTGTAGGGTAGCTCTATTTTCAACTTTATGAGGAACCACCATACTGTTTTCCAGAGTGGCTTCACCAGCTTGCATTCCCACCAACAGTGGAGGAGGGTCCCCCTTTCTCCACATCCTCGCCAGCATCTGTCATTTCCTGACTTGTTAATTTTAGCCATTCTGACTGGTGTGAGGTGGTATCTCATTGTGGTTTTGATTTGTATTTCCCTGATGCCGAGTGATGTGGAGCACGTTTTCATGTGTCATCCATCTAGATGTCTTCTTTGCAGAAATGTCTGTTCATGTCCTCTGCCCATTTCTTGATTGGATTCTTTGTTCTTTGGGTGTTCTTTGGGTGTTGAGTTTGAGAAGTTCTTTATAGATTTTGGATACTAGCCCTTTATCTGATATGTTGTTTGTAAATATCTTCTCCCATTCTGTCAGCTGTCTTTTGGTTTTGTTGACTGTTTTCTTTGCTGTGCAAAAGCTTTTGATCTTGATGAAGTCCCAATAGTTCATTTTTGCCTTTGTTTCCCTTGCCTTCGGAAGTGTCTCTTGCAAGAAGTTGCTGTGGTCAAGGTCAAAGAGGTTGCTGCCTGTGTTCTCCTCAGGATTTTGATGGATTCCTTTCTCACATTGAAGTCCTTCATCCATTTTGAGTCTATTTTCAAGTGTGGTATAAGGAAATGGTTCAGTTTCATTCTTCTGCATGTGGCTGTCCAGTTTTCCCAACACCAGTTTTTGAAGATGCTGTCTTTTTTCCATTGGACATTCTTTCCTGCTTTGTTGAAGATTAGTTGACCATAGAGTTGAGGGTCCATTTCTGGGTTCTCTGTTCTGTTCCATTGATCTATGTGTTTGTTTTGGTGCCAGTACCATACTGTCTTGATGGTGACAACTTTGTAATAAAGCTTGCAGTCTGGAATTGTGATGCCACCAGCTTTGGCTTTCTTTTTCAATATTCCTCTGGCTATTGGAGGTCTTTTCTGGTTCCATATAAATTTTAGGATTATTTGGTACATTTCTTTGAAAAAAAATTGATGGAATTTTGACAGGGATTGCATTAAATGTGTAGATTGCTTTAGGTAGCCTAGACATTTTCACAATATTTGTTATTCTAATCCATGAGCATGGAATATTTTTACATTTCCTTGTGTCTTCCTCAATTTCTTTCATGAGTACTTCATAGTTTTCTAAGTTCAGATTCTTTACCTCTTTGGTTAGGTTTAATCCTAGATATCTTATGGTTTCACGTGCAATTGAAAATGGGACTGACTCCTTAATTTCTCTTTCTTCTGTTTTGTTGTTTGTGTATAGAAATGCAGCTGATTTCTGTGCATTGATTTTATATCCTGACACTTTACTGAATTCCTGTACAAGTTGTAGCAGATTTGGAATGGAGTCTTTTGGGTTTGCCACATAAAGTATGATATCATCTGCAAAGAGTGGTAGTTTGAATTCCTCTTTGCTGATTTGGATGCCTTTAATTTCTTTTTGTTGTCTGATTGGTAAGGCTAGATCTTCTAGTACTATGTTGAATAGCAGTGGTCATAATGGACATCCCTGCTGTGTTCCTGACCTTATAGGAAAAGCTCTCAGTTTTTCTCCATTGAGAATGATGTTTGCTGTGGGTTTTTCATAGGTGGCTTTGATGATACTGAAGTATGTACCTTCTATCCCTACACTTTGAAGAGTTTTGATCAAGAAAGGCTGCTGTCCTTTGTCAAATGCTTTTTCAGCATCTCTTGAGAGCATCATTTTGTTCTTGTTCTTTCTTTTATTAATATGCTGTATCCCATTGATTGATTTGCAGATGTTGAACCAACCTTGCAGCCCAGGAATAAATCCCACTTGGTTGTGGTGAATAACCCTTTTAATGTACTGTTGGATCCTATTGGCTAGCATTTCAATGAGAATTTTTGCATCTGTGTTCATCAAGAATATTGGTCTGTAATTCTCTTTTTTGATGCAGTCTTTGTGTGGTTTTGGGATCAAGGTAATGCTGGCCTCATAAAATGAGTTTGGAAGTTTTTCTTCCATTTCTATTTTTTGGAACAGTTTCAGGAGAATAGGCATTAGTTCTTCTTTAAATGTTTGGTAGAATTCCCCTGGGAAGCCATCTGGCCCTGGGCTCATGTTTGTTGGGAGATTTTTGATGACTACTTCTAGCTCCTTACTGGTTATGTGTCTGTTCAGGTTTTCTATTTCTTCCTGGTTCAGTTTTGGTAGTTTATATGTCTCTCGGAATGCATCCATTTCTTCCAGATTGTCAAATTTGTTGGCATATAGTTGCTAATAATATGTTCTTATAATTGTTTATATTTCTTTGGTGTTGGTTGTGATCTCTTTCATTCATGATTTTATTAATTTGGGTTTTTTTCTCTTTTCTTTTTGATAAGTCTGGCTAGGGGTTTATCTATCTTATTAATTCTTTCAAAGAACCAGTGCCTAGTTTCATTGATTTGTTCTATTGTTGTTGTTGTTGTTTCTATTTCATAGATTTCTGCTCTGATCTTTATTATTTCTCTTCCCCTGCTGGGTTTAGCTTTCTTTGTTGTTCTTTCTCCAGCTCCTTTAGGTGTAGGGTTAGGTTGTGTATTTGAAACCTTTCTTGTTTCTTGAGAAAGGCTTGTATCACTACATATTTTCCTCTCATGACTGCCTTTGCTGTGTCCCACAGATTTTGAACAGTTAGTGCTTTCATTATCATTTGTTTCCATGAATTTTTTCAATTCTTCTTTAATTTCCTGGTTGACCCATTCATTCTTTAGAAGGATGCTGTTTAGTCTCCATGTATTTGGGTTCTTTCCCACTTTCCTCTTGTGATTGAGTTCTAGCTTCAGAGCATTGTGGTCTAAAAATATACAGGGAATGATCCCAATCTTTTGGTACCAGTTGGGATCTGATTTGCGACCCAGGATGTGATCTATTCTGGAGAATGTTCCATGTGCACTAGAGAAGAATGTGTATTCTGTTGCTTTGGGATGGAATGTTCTGAATTTATCTGTGATGTTCATCTGGTCCAGTATGTCTTTTAAAGCCTTTATTTCCTTGTTGATCTTTTGCTTGGATGACCTGTCCATTTCAGTGAGAGGGGTGTTAGAGTGCCCTACTATTATTGTATTATTGTCATTGTGTTCTTTGATTTTGTTATTAATTTATTTATATAGTTGGCTGCTCCCATGTTAGGGGTATAAATATTTAAAATTGTTAGATGTTCTTGTTGGACAGACCCTTTGAGTAGGATATAGTGTCCTTCCTCATCTCTTATTATAGTCTTTGGCTTAAAATCTAATTGATCTGATATAAGGATTGCAACCCCAGCTTTCTTTTGATGTCCATTAGCATGGTACATTGTTTTCCACCCCCTCACTTTAAATCTGGAGGTGTCTTTGGGTCTAAAATGAGTTTCTTGTAGACAGCATATTGATGGGCTTTGTTTTTTTATCCATTCTAATATCCTGGGTCTTTTGATTGGGGCATTTAGCCCGTCTACATTTAGGGTAACTATTGAGAGACATGAATTTAGTGCCATTGTATTGCCTGTAAGGTGACTGTTACTGTATATTGTCTCTGTTCCTTTCTGATCTACTACTTTTAGGGTCTCTCTTTGCTTAGAGGACCCCTTTCAATATTTCCTGTAGAGCTGGTTTGGTGTTTGCACATTCTTTCTGTTTTTGTTTGTCCTGGAAGCTTTTATCTCTCCTTCTATTTTCAATGATAGTCTAGCTGGATATAGTATTCTTGGCTGCATGTTTTTCTCATTTAGTGCTCTGAAAATAGCATGCCAGTTCTTTCTGGCCTGCCAGGTCTCTGTGGATAAGTCCGCTGCCAATCTAATATTTTTACCATTGTATGTTACAGAATTCTTGTCCTGGGCTGCTTCAGGATTTTCTCTTTGTGGCTAAGACTTGTAACTTTTACTATCAGGTGACGGGGTGTGGACCTATTCTTACTGATTTTGAGGGGGATTCTCTGAACCTCCTGGATTTTGATGCTTGTTCCCTTTGCCATATTAGGGAAATTCTCTCCAATATACCTTCTGCTCCCCTCTCTCTTTCTTCTTCTTCTGGAATCCCAATTCTAATGTTGTTTAGTCTTATTGTGTCTCTTATTTCTTGAATTCTCCCCTCATGGTCCAGTTGTTTTTCTCTCTTTTACTCAGCTTCTTTATTCTCTGTCATTTGGTTTTCTATATATCTAATTCTCTCTTCTGTCTTATTTATCCTACCACTTAGAGACTCCATTCTTTATTGTACCTCATTAATATCTTTTTAAATTTCAGCTTGGTTAGATTTTATTTCTTTTATTTCTCCTCCAGAAAGGGCTTTTATTTCTCCAGACAAGTTTTCTCTAATATCTTCCTTGCCTTTTCCGAGCCCAGCTAGTACCTTGAGAATCATCATTCTGAACTCTAGTTCTGAAATATTACCAATGTCTATGTTGTAGGTCTGTAGCCTTCAGTACTGCCTCCTGTTTTTTTTTTTTTTTTTTTTTTTTTTTTTTCTGGTGAGTTTTCCTGCCTGTCATTCTCTAGATAAGAATATATGAACGAGAGAATAAAATACTAAAAGGGTGGCAAAGACCCCAGAAAAATGATGCATTAACCAAATCAAAGAGACCCCAAATCATATGGGGAAGAAAGGGGGTAAAAAGTAGTTAAAAAATAAAAATAATAAAAAAGAAAAAAGGAAATAGGAAATATATATATTAAACTGGTGAATAGAACAGAACCACCCACCTAATTTTGGGAGTATTTTGGTCTCTTAGAAGAAACTACCTCCCAAAATTTTAAAGAAAAATTTACATATATATATACACAGAAATAAGGGTAAACACAATAAAGGGATGGAATATGACTGTAAAAATGAAAATTTTAAAAAAATTCTAAAAAAGTAGTTGATAAGAAAAGTTGGTTGGGTAAAGAAAGAAAAAGAAAGTGGAGAGAATTTGCTTAGGCTGGAGACTAGAACAAAGTCCTGTGCTAGATTTAGGGTATATTTTGATCTATTAGAAGAAGTTATATCCCAAAATTTTTTAGAAGAAAAACCCTAGGTGTATACAAAAAATAAAGTTAGATACAATGAAGTATAAAATATGACTATAATAATGAAGGTTCAAAAAAATTTTAATGAAATGTAATTGTTAAGAAAAACTAGTTAAAAAATGTTAAAAGAGGAAAAAGTTTTAAAAAATCAGAATAAGAAAAAAATTAAATTAAAAAATTAATTAAATTTGCAAGACTAAAGAATCACGTGGAGAGAGCCATGAATTCCATGCTTTGCTTTTTCCTTCCCTCAAATTCCGCTGTTCTCCTTGATAAGTGAGTTGGTTTGGCTGGATTTCTTGCTGATCTTCTGGGGGAGGGGTCTTTGTAGTGATTCTCAAGTGTCTTTGCCCAAGGCAGAATTGCACCACCCTTGCCAGGGTCCGGGCTAATTAATCTGCTCTGGTTCGCTTTTGGGGAATTTTTGTTCCCTGAATGCTTTTCATAGAGTTCTGGAGGAAGGTAGTGAAAATGGCAGCCTCCCAATCTTCAGCCTGGAGGAGCTGGGAGCGTGGGGCCCCACTCCTCAATGCGCCCTTGGAGGAAAGCGCTGAGTCACTCCTGTCTCCCTGGTCTTTGGCCGCGCTCCGAGCTCACCCAGCTTGTGACTGAGTATCTCTGTCTCTGGCACACAGCCCCACCTGGAGTCTCCAAATCCAGCAGATCCCTGATGCTCTTCCGGGAGGTCTCCCCGGATCTGCCACTTGTGGGGTTCCTGCTCAAAGAGCAGTGGCCTGACTAAGTCAAGGATCACAGTTTAAGGTAACCCCGAGTTGAGAGCTCACTCCTTGGCTCCGTCTCTGTAGCCGGCTTCCCGTTTCTAATACCTATGAGCTTTGTGATACTCAGACACCCCCAATCCTTCTGTAAACCTGTAAACCCGCAAGACCTAATACCACGCTGTCCCTGCGAGGGCTCCATCCCTGCTTAGCCTCTGGAGCGATGTTCCTCAGTGGGCCAGACTTTTTAAAAGTTCTGATTCTTTTTTTAATTTTTAATTTTTTTATTAACATATAATGTATTATTGGCCCCAGGGGTACAGGTCTGTGAATCGCCAGGTTTACACACTTCATAACACATACCTTCCCCCACGTCCATAACCCCACCACCCTCTCCCTACCCCCCACCCCCCGGCACCCCTCAAAAAGTTCTGATTTTGTGCTCCGTTGCTCTGCCACTTGCCGGGAGCTGGCCCCTCCCCCTGTGGTCTATCTTCCTGTTGCTTTGGATTCACTTCTCCACAGGTCCTACCTGGTCGATTTTCTGTTTCTAGAATTTCTGCTCCTCTTCTCTTCTATCTCCTGTTGGATTTTTAGGTGTTCAGAATGGTTTGATAAACTATCTAGCTGATCTCCTGCTACCTGATGTCATCTCAGCCTGCTACTTCTCCAGCATCTTGACCCCTTCTGGCCTTATGGATCTTAACAGCTCTGGTGCTATTGACCCAGACACACTGCACTATCTACCATAGTTTCCCTATACTCTGTTCACACCTTTGTGAATAATTACTTTGTCAATAAACTCTCCTCAAATTTCTTAAATTAGTATGCCCTCTGTTTCTTATCTGGACCTTCTATGATATAATATCCAAGTGGAGCTGAAAAGTAAGATATTGACTAAACAGGTCTGGAGTGCAGAAAAGAGGTCTGACTCAGAGATATAAATTGGAAGTCATTAGCATATAGATAGTATTTAAAGTCTTAAATCTGGAAAAGATTATCAGGGGAATAAATGTGGATAGGAAATAGAAAAGGAACAAGTCCTGGTCTTCTTCTGGGAAAAGAAAAAAAGAGGAATCCTTAAAGGAATCTAAGAAGGAGTGACTTGTGAGGGTGAAGGAAAACTGGATGTGGTCCTGGCCAAATGAGGAAAGCACAGCAGAGAGAATGGCGGTAATCAGCTGTGTCAAATACTCCTGACAGCAAAGTATTATCAGGACAGAGAAGTGACCATTGTGTTGAACAACACAATAGGTATAAAAACTTCATTAAAATAGTTTCAGGAGAGAAGGGTAGTGAGAGCTTTGGAAACAAAGAATACACATAATTTTTCTAAGAGTTTTGCTGCAATGGGATCCAAAACAGTGGGGAGTATCTGGTGACAGAAATGGGGTCAAAATAAGAATGGAGAACTTCTATACTTATTCTCCTGGTAATCTCTTATACCATTAATGCACACACACTGTAAGTGACATTCCAAGGAATGGAAACAGAATGTGCCAAGGTCTGGATCCAAGAGAGATCATGGTGCATTTGACATGATAGCAAGCAGCTCAGCATGGCTATAGGATGGAGTAAAAACAGAAATGAGACCCTTAGTCTGGTAGCTTAAGAGATATTGAGTCCTCAAGGAGCACATGGATGAGCTTGCCAGCAGTTTCTTTCTCAGCTGAGCCTTGGGTTTTCTGCAGCCCTTGATTGTAGTCTTGTGGGAGACTTCTAGCCAGAAGACCAAGCGAAGCCACACCCAGATTCATGACCTACAGAGATGGGGAGATAATAAAATAGAAATCATTTGATTTTGGACTAATAGCTACATAGCTGTAGTGGGAACAAATACCATATGTTAAAAAAGTCACTGCAGATGTGTTAAAAAAGTCACTGCAGATGACACTGTAGTTTCAAGAATAGATTAAGGAGCATGACTGGATGTAGTCACCTCAATAAGGAGACAACTTACAGAAATGTAGGTTAAGAAGTAACAGTTTTGGGGCACCTGGGTGGCTCAGTGGGTTAAGCCTCTGCCTTCGGCTTGGGTCATGATCTCAGGGTCCTGAGATCAAGCCCCGCATCAGGCTCTCTCCTCAGCAGTGAGCCTGCTTCCCACCCTGCTCTCTTCCTGCCTCTCTGCCTACTTGTGATCTCTCTCTCTCTCTCTCTGCCAAATAAATAAATCTTAAAAAAAAAAAAGAAGTAACAGTTTCAAGTTAATGTACTCTGTTTAGACCTTCTGGAATAATTTTTCTCCCTTCTTTTCCCTGCAGATGTCACTCCACTGAGTATTTACCTTGCTTCTGTAGGACAGCTGATTTTACACCTACTGTTTCTTATATTACCTGTTACACAGTAGTTAAGTCTTCTGTTTGAACCTGTATTATAAGAAACACCCTTTGACCGAAAAATTCTAAGAAAGAAGATTTCAACTTAATTTCTTGGCCACTTAAAATTCAGCACATCAATATTAAGTACTGTATGTAACTTGAAAGGTAGCACATTACAGGGCACCTGGGTGGCTCAGTGGGTTAAAGCCTCCACCTTTGGCTCAGGTCATGATCTCAGGGTCCTGGATCAAGCCCCTGCATTGGGCTCTCTGCTCAGCAGGGAGCCTGCTTCCTCCTCTCTCTCTGCCTGTCTCTCTGCCTACTTGTGATCTCTGTCAAATAAATAAATAAAATCTTTAAAAAAAATAAAAAAAAAGAAAGGTAGCACATTACAGTTTCCACCCATCAATATCTTAGCATGGATAACTTATCAAAATAGTAGGAACAGGACCCTGAGAGAACAGAACACAGAACAGATAATTATTTTCATGCATGCATGAAAGAAGGGAAGGGAAAGGCATACTTAGTGCAATGTGTAGTGTCTGGCACATAGTTGGTGCTCAATAAATACTGAAAGAATTAACAATGTGGAATATAAAAGCTGGGTCAAGGAGACTCTTATATTCAGGGAAGAATATTGGGGCACAGGAGGTTTGGAGGAGGGTAGGGCAGTAGTGGAAGGAAAAAGTGAAGCATGAAGGAGGAATTTGGGAGGAGGTACTATAAGTAAACTACCAAGTTTGCTGTTTAACTTGACCTATCCATGCTTAACTATTAAGAAAAAACAGGAGACATCATGACCTAGCTAAAGATTAGCACTCAGTTTAGAGGATGTGAGACAGTGCATTCTATTGCATAGGGAAGGGGGAATGGATTATTTTGTTCCTTAAATATTCATGCGGTAGCTACAGAGACAGTTTCTAGAGAAATATCCCTCAACTTACTCTGTCATTTTCAGGGAGAAGTCAATTGAAAGGGACTTCCAGCATGTTCTGGGATTGCAAGCAAAATTCTAAAAAATGTCAGGTCTGTGGAATGAAAAGAAATCCTTATTTCTTCTGTCTTTGGTAGATCTGGAGAGTTTTGGTATTGGGGTTTTATTGAGCTGTATCTAATGTTACAATGCATACATAGGCTGTGTTTACAGGGACCAGAGGGATTGTAGAATTATTATGTTGGAAAATATTCAGCTAATAATGGAATACATTAAGCAACAGTACCAAGAAGGATTAAGTATTTCCTGTTTTCCATTTCTAATTATATAATTGTCATTTCTTGCTTAATTTTAGAATGCTCGTGGCATGATTTAACTATGAGTTTAGTTTTTCTACTATCATAGTCTGAGGATAAAGATTAAGGATTTTATCTGCGTTTTTTCCAAATTTTATTATTTTTCATTAGCTTTTCATTTAAATGTGCAAAAGGGTGGTATCACTTATTTTAACCTTAAGATTAAACAAACAAGTCGAATATCATATTGATGATATTAGAAATTAATGTGCTTTATTGTCCTGTTTCTAAATAAAATGGAAAATTTAAATGTGCTGGGATCACACTTTGTAATGTAAAAAGTTCTTATACTACGTGCTTTGTTTATAATGTAGCTTTTAGTAATTTATGCTTGAGGAAACAAATGAATATGTTAAAATTCTACCCTTTACACCACATGCAGTAGTTATTAGTGAAGTCAACATATTGCTCAACTGTCTTCATTATTACTTTATGACTACTTGTGTTTAACTAATAGTTTTTTTTTTTTATCCTTCCAATGTGCTGAAACTTCTTGAATACTCAATACAGCTGTTCTGTATAATGACACTGCCTCATTAGTTTGATGCATTTGAGCATACATACTAATAAGGACAGTCACAAGGAAAAAAATACTTTATTTTGTTCTTCCCTGGTGTTCCTTTTTGAAATAAGAATATTTGCCACTAGTGGATGTTGCAGCTTAAATGTAACCAAAGGAAAAATCTCAGGAAAATGCACAGATGGTCTCATTGGACTCTAGAGAAACTACTTGTCTGTATCAGTGGCACTTTCTCCTTGGTTTATCTACCTGTTTGCACAACATAAAAATTAATTTTTCAGGTAATACTTCCAATAGCTATAGTTATCCATTAAGCCTGTAATTTCCTAGTGTGGGCATATGAAGAGTTGCTCAGCTAAAAAAGTCATGCCTAATAGTCTCTAGATAACTTTGTGGCCCCTTTCTATTAAGAGGTTTTCCTGCATAGGAGTGCATATGCATTTCTGCTTCAGCCATTGTCATGCATCATGAACTATACCATGGGATCTGCCTTTTACGAGGAAGAGGAGTTAGTATGTTCCTCTCAAACAAATCCTAAATTGGATTTTCTGGACCATAACTGACATTGATTGTTTTGTCTGTAACAAACTTGAAAAATAATTTTCTTTTTTCCACTCTGGAATATTCCATTTGTCAGAAAGCTATGTCAATAGAAAAGTAGAGATTCATGCTATCATATATGAAATTTAATGTCCATTCAATTTCACTGAAATGTTTTCTGAAAGATGGTCCCTATGTAGATACACAACATCTAGGAAGAGGAAAATTTTAAGTGGCCAAGCTATAGTTGTAACCAAACATGAATCTTTTCTAAAAGATTTCCAGTGGCTGGGAAGGAGTTGAAAACTGGAGATTTGTTTTCAAGTCTCTGTATCTTGATTCACTAATACACTCTGCTTAATTTAATTTTTTTTACTTTTATATTACTAATTCTGTTTTAATTTATCTAATTCTATTGAAAATATGAGCACTCAAAAGTTTTAGGTATATCTATTACAGAAAGAAATGCAGGACTTAGATAATGACATTGTGTCAAGAGATTGATAATCAGTAATATTTAGTTCATTTATATGGTTTGTCCTAAAAGGATTTAATGAAAGTTTTTGAAGGGTATAAAATATATTAAAGTTAATAATTAGGGGAGAAGAAGCTAGAAGTAGAGACCGATTTTCTTGTTCCTGGAATATTTTAGAAAAAGCTCAGCATAACCTATGTTAAAGAGAAGTGATTATAAAGGAGGTGAAAGGAGACTGGTTAATGGAATACTTGTGTCAGCTAGCAGGCTGCTGCAGACAAATGGCAAGGCAAATCCTAGCATTCATAGTCTCTTCTAATCTAGCAAGTTTTAGAAGGCTCATTCCCCTTGCTGACTTTAGCTAAAATCCATCTGGAAATGTTCTTGTAGTTTTATTTGGCTTTGTGGAATCCCTGCCCTACTGCCCTATGGCTCAGAACCTGGCATATATTAAATACTTAGTAAATATTAAATGTTTTATTACTAGAATGTTTCATTCAAATTGTATGGAGCTGTATGATTTCAGCAGAGGATGTTATATTCATGAATATTCTGGATTCAGTGTGCCCTTAATAAATCTATGAGCATTTTAATCTATCTCTGAGGGGAAAAATAAAAAATTTGTACTTTCATTATGGATATAATTCTTGGTCAATTAAAACAACCATCAAAATGTTTTCTAAATGAACAAGGAATTGTCCTTTAAAGTTAATACTTCTGGCTCTAATTAAGCATTCAGAAATAAGATATAGAAGTGGGATATAATATATGTAAACAAAGGGGAAGATGATTTGGTTTTTAAATCAGAGGGTACTGGTCCTAACGCCAAAAGGTATATTGAATTTAGTTCTTAGTTAAAAGACAACTATAAAGCCTTTCATAAGCATTCTGAGAGAGACAAGGTATTCACATTAAAAAGTCTTTTAAAACCAGATCGATTTTTAGAAACTAGTTCCTCATTCCCCTGCTCCTCATACCAGGCACTTTGTCCTAGGGGTCTGTTTCTTTATAGTCATTAATGTTCAAGAGACACATAAACTGTAAGTAAATGCAAAATAAAGAGTAAAGGGTGGTCCAGATGGCTGTAGAGTGATTACTCATTAGGGATAATGAAGTGTGAGATTTAAAAAATATCCCTTGGATTAGGAGTGATATTAAAGCAGGGAGGCAGTTAAGGAACTTGGAAGAGAAAATAAAAGAAGCTGAATACCTGTCCAGAGAGGTTATTTGAGAAAAATGACCATAATTAGACAAGACTGTCTTTCATGTTTTATTTATCCAGATGGACAGACATATAATGGTGTTATAGCTTTCATCAAAATCTGGTGTAACATCAACACTTAATTCTAGTTAAGAATTCTGCCCAATTTTTTCATCTTGCATTTTCAGTCTGATGTGTGTTCACACTTTTCCTACTTTTTTCCCCTTATTTCTCTCCTTCCTGTTTATCTCTACGTGTTTATTTAATATATACATATTTCATTTACTTTCAGTTATATAAATGATACAAGAATTCATATAATTTAAAAAGTTCCAAGTGGTAATGATCAATCAAGAGTTCCCTTTGGAGGCATCCTTCTTTACTTGATCTCCCACCTCCAACCATACTACTCTGTCATCAGGATTAATCCTTATAACCAGTTTATGTTGATTATTCTCTGTAACTACTCTGTGTTTAGATTTTTTTCCAACATGTTTTTTAAAGAAGGGAAATTCTTCCTTGGGAGCATCAGGAAAAGCAAAGTTGATGAACTTAGATGAATTCTTAAAACACTATGATCCTTTATGGATTCTTTATAAAAATCTGGCCTGGCTGATTATGTACTGCTATTTAACTGACACAAAATTTTAGAATATCTTAAGTTCTGGTATGAGAGAAACTTCCTCATGCCACATTGTTATACTTGACATAAATCTTGAGTAAAAAAATTAAAATATTCTGATTAGTACTGTGTTAGCCAATTATAATATGTGAATGAAATTTAACCAAATTTGTTTTCATCCATTACATATTGAGTTTTTGGGGTTTTTTGAGAGGAGGGAGGAAGTTTCCCATGACATGCATTTTTTAGTGAACCTACTTTAATTTTTTTTGAATGCTTTGTAATAGATACTGTGAATAACTGAATGAATAATGGGCAAGAAAACTCCTGTAATCAACAAGATTCTTTCTTCTGTGACAGTGGTGGTGGAGCATTGAATGTTGAACCTTTCAGTTGGCATACTGTAATGGAATTTTCTCATTTTGTTTCATTTAAGTGGAGATACTCCCAAGACAATAAGTCATTGTGTTCTACCAATCAAATAAGATTCATTTGGAACACAGTTGTACTTCCTTCTCCTTCATTATATATAAGCACTGTGTTCTGTAATAGGACTTATTCCTACATACATTTTCTTGTCAATCAACTCCTTCAAATAAAAAAAAAAAAATTAGAGATACGTGGTAGTTGCCTAAAATTCCTTTTCTAAGTTCTCTAAAATTTAGTAATTCATGCCAGTAGCATGGCAAGAGCCAGGAAAGGAATGGTAATCTTTCCAAGGGGAATACTTTGTGCAGTTCTGATCTGAACTTAGTTCTGAAGTCTTCAAATAAATTGGTGTAATGTTATTCTGGTAAACTCACTCTTACTTGTATTCCAGATTGTTTCTTGAATGGTAAATAAATGAGTGGGTTGAAAGCAGAGGTTTGGGTGTTGTGCATGCTCCACAGCCTAGCTTACCATGAAAAAGCCCAACTTTACCATGAAGGAACTGACTGTACTATCACTGATGAAGTGATTGCAAATTATTCTAGGGCTTGTGAGCTGAACATTTGCAGGTATGTCTCTGTTATTTTTAATTTTTACCCATGGATCAAATTTTCTAGTAACTTAGAAAATAAGATGAGGAGGAGGTGAGTGCCATATTCCTATAGCAAGTGAGAAAGAAGGCTAGAATGAACATTTGATACAATTAGGATGACCAAATCAAAAGCTGACAAAATATATTGCTAATATATATTATATATATTATATATGTATATATATAACATATACACATGTTATTTATACATACATATATACACATGTATATAGATGTATACATAACACATTTATTTATATATTTATATAAATTTGGAGGTTTTCTTAGAAGGTAGAGAAAGACCATCCCATACCATAGTGCCTTGTGTGGATTCACTTTGTGAAAAATCTTCAACTGTGATGGCATAATCTATGTATAAGTCCTTTCCTTTTTCTGTCCCATAGAGTGTGCTCTCAGGTATCCTTTTAACTAGGGGTTGATGTCACTGTTTCTGTAGCCCAGCCCCTGATCTGTAATATTCCTGTCCATGAGCAGAGATTTATTCTATGTGTTTCAATTAGCATGTTCCACCAAACTGAATATATGCCAGGGCCCAAAGAAAATCTCTGCTGGAGGTTTTAGGTAGTGGTCCTGAAACCCTGGAAGGTTGGAGGCCAGGATGAACTTTGTAAAACTGCTTTGGGTATTGAGAAATGAAGATTTTTATTTCTGTGTTTAATGATAGATTATCACTAAAGATAAGCAAATTCTTTCCATCCTCTGCCTTAGGATATTTGGAATTTAGCTTCCTAATCTCTAGGTTGATAAAGTGTGTGTGTGTGTGTGTGTGTGTATATAAAATAAACACAAACAATAACAACAATGTACAAACACCCACTAAACCCTGTGTTGATCAGTGTGCTGATATATGAAATTAAAATTAAAAAAAGGAATCAAAAGTATTTTTAAACTCAAATTTAAATCCCACTATAAAATCTTAATAGTTATTAGAGATAGTAGATGCATATGTTAACACTGAATATCACTTAAAAATATAAACATCATTAGCCTGAAGTCTCATGGTTTCCTTTATTGGCACAATTTTCTTGTATATATTAAGTTCTGTATGCATATACATCTTTTCCTCTCGCTACTTAATTATAAATTCTTCTTATAATACTTGCATATAATAGGGGCACTTGGGTGGCTCAGTGGGTTAAGCCTCTGCCTTCAGCTCGGTCATGATCTCAGGGTCCTGGGATCGAGCCCTGCATCCGGCTCTCTCTTCAGCCGGGAACCTGCTTCCTCCCCTCCCCGCCTGCCTCTCTGCCTATTTGTGATCTCTGTCTGTCAAATAAATAAATAAAATCTTTAAAAAAAATACTTGCATATAATAAATTTATATGTAAAGACCTGAGTTCAGCTGTTAGAAATGGTATTGAAGACAAATTTTAGAACCCGACTTTCAAATTTATGAGTTTACTGAGGTTACTAAACCAGAGTTACTAAAATTTATTTTTTAAAATTTATTTCTAAATTTCTAAATTTTAGAATAAAATTTTAAATTTTAGAATAATAAATTTCTAAAATTTATTATAAAAAATGAAGAACTTCTTCCCCACCACTTTTCCAACCAATTAAACTGCCCCTAAATTTATAGACTTCAAATTCCTTTCTGGTTGGCTCTTGATAATACTTCACCATATTATATAAATAATTTAAAAATCAAGCTAAATACAATCTACAGTGGAGTGTAAGTTTTTCTGCCCAAGTTATCCTGGGCCCTAATGGTTTTGCCAATTAAAGTTAACTTTATCAACTTTCTGAGCTGTGCCCATCTGATGGGATTTAGTCTCTTTTCTGTCCCTCCACTTTTATGAATGGTTGCTATACTCCCCTCAAATTATAGATAATTATATCATCTCTCAGATGATCCATTTAAAATATTTGCTAACATGTTTTTTGATACATTAATTTTCAAATTTGCATTTTCCCAAGGAACAGCAAATCCAGGGCATTGTTTTTTCACTCTTGACCACGGTCATAATATTATGATTATGTTTTTCCATATATATCTATATAGATTGCCTTGATTCAAGGTCACTTAAAGGCCCAGTGGGCAATTAATATGTAGAGGGCCAGTCTACAGCAAAGGTTTTTGTTCCAAATTCCTAGATGGAACTTTGGTGATTTAGGTTCAACCAATGGTTAGCTCCTTTTGCCTATTTTGGTGAGAGCAAAATACTTTCTCCTTAAAATGAGGGAAGAGCTACCATAACCTGCCTGTCCCAAAATTTTTATAGAGGCAAATGTTCCGACCTGTACTCCCTCAGACTGTCTTACCATGTATGGGAAGAAGAGTTAGAAGGGAGGAAGAGAGAGAGGAATGGTTGGAATTCCTCCCAGAAGGGTAACATCTAACCGTATTTGTACCTTCCAGTCTTTTACAAGCAAGCATGTATAAGATAACAAGTCAGCCATTTTTCTGGTCTTTAATTTCCTCACCACAATAAATACCCACCCATTAGCAAAATGGGCAAAAAATACCTTGGTTTTGAGGAGCACTCTCTTCCTTTGGGATAGATTAAAATGAAATATCCTTGGAGGAAGGTGGTTGTAACAGGGTGGAACAAAATTCGGTTCCTACAAGTGGGCACAGCATTTTGTTAAAAGGTTAAAATTAACATAGCCTAAAATTGTTAGGTTCTTATCATGAGGCACTGAACTTTGGCACTTTGATCATCTTTTCATTTCTGAGCAGGAGAGTAACTGCTTTTTGGAAAGAATCTTGGCCCTACCCGTGGGCACTCCATTGTTTATCTCCATGTGCAGATGGAGTGGCTTTCTCTTCAAGCATTTGTTCTTGTCAGACTCAAGTTTCATAAGAAAATGTCAATCTGGCCTCTGGGCTGAGGAGCTGTTAAAACATATGGTTTTGCATTTAACCAGAAAAACAGAATAGCTGCACTCCAGGTACTTGTCAGGGAATATTATCTTCAACTCACTGCCATTCAACACTTATCAAAAGCTCAGCTGGGAGAAACAATATTTATGAAAGATTGTCTGAAGGACATGCAGTTTGTTCATTCACCTGGTTACTCTTAAATCTATTCCATCTAAGCTAGACAAGCAGAAATTCTGGAACACTGTCTGGTCCCCATGGGAATGCTTTTACTAAATTATGGTTTGGCATTTTGCCATAAGCTTCTTCTGAATGATGACAGAAGGAACAGATCTTTGAAACCTACTGTTGTTTACTATGAGGCTATTGTTAATGAATCTTCACTACATTACACAGTTTTCTTTTTTTGAGGGCCCACAGGAGAAATTTCTCTCATGTCAGTATCAGCCATGGAGGTGTTCTACTTTGCAACTTGTTTGCCTATAAGCACATAAACACTGAATCATAACCAGTTGTGCTTCTGCCCTTGAGTAATTTGCTAGGAAGTATAAAGCTCAAGTTGTAACCCATTTCTGGAAAGTGCGCAGCAGTTCCCAACATATATTTTGAGACCTAATTTTATGTCTGATTCCACCTTATTTGATTTCATCTAATTTACTCTTTGTTCTAGGTAAGATGAGGAAGGGTTAGTTAGAGAAGACCTTAGTCTGAAGGAGCAGTAGTTCTTGGATGAAGAAGAGGGACTCACTTGACTTATAGAGCAGAGTGCTTTGGTCTACAGGTAAATCTATGCACAAATAACATTTGATAGAAATCCAGGTCATATTATTATGTCTCGATGATGTGTCATTGTCTGGCACTCAAACATTCTGGCTCCAGTGACCTACTTTTTATTTCTTCTGGTCCTCCGTGGAGGAAAAAAGCCTTTCTGGAGAATTGGAAAGAGAAGTCTCTTGCAATGGGATGGATGGGGAGGAAATGGAGTTTAGAGATAAGCAGATACAGTTCATAGGAATTACATTGCTTCCAAGTCCCATTCAGGAATTGTTTAAGTGGAAACATCTGAGTTGGAAGCTAACCATCCTGAGAAAATTACTGGCTCTCAGCCACCAAGTGAATGTGTGCGCCAGGCCATTAGTCACACAGATGCCTCTTTCACAGCTTGTGTCAAAATCTGTCACTGATTTTGGCAACGGCAGGTAAGTCATTCTTTCAAGGGTATAACTGCATGCTACAGAAATTATAAACCTTAATTTTCATCAACTATTAAAAGGCCTTTGGCTTTTCTCAAGTATCACTTAAAAAGCAGTATTTTCCAAACTCTGATCTATGGAGGAGGATAATCGTTTTCTTTCACCAGCCTGGGATGTAATTGGAATATGATATGATGGTAATGCAGGAAGCTTTTCATGAGGCTAAAGTGATTTCATTTAAAATCCTTTGTTATATTCTGAGGCTCTGTACTTCCTACTTTTGGGTGTTTTTAGTTCTTTCTTTTATGATACTGTAATGGTAATTTTTAAAAAAATGCTTCCTGTTGTTAAGTAATAATAACAGCCTAAGTGAGTCTGTTAGGACTGGCACGTATGGTGGTTCAGGTTTTCTACTGCATAAGACAGTAGTATTCCATGTGAATTACATGTTTGGTGGTTATTAAATTCCACTAAAACTAAAAACCACTGACTGAGAGGATTGTGCCAAATATACCTTTTTTTTCCCATAGAGAATTTAGCTATTATTTCCCACTAAACATTGCCACTTCATAAATGATTCCTATGAAAACATTGTGGAGATGAGAAGATAATTACTACAGCTTTGTCAAATAATAGGGAACAGATTAATACGCTTCACTGATGTGAAGAAGATGACAGCTGGAACCCTTTTAAAGAGCTTCTGCAACTCAGGACGTGAAGTTTCCAGTTGTCAAGAGCAACATGTCTTTCTCAGGCTGTTGATTGGCACTGATAGGCACTTGTCCATCCCTTACTTATTTGACATGCTGCAACAGAGAAAAAGACAGAGTTTATACACATTGTTTGCTGCCCTACTATGCCTTCAAGAAGCAAGTTTAAAATGATGATTTTCTATCAGGTTTCTAGTCTTATAAAGATGGGTATTGCCAATGGCCTCTAGGCACTTGTATGCTCTCACAGAGTCTTCACCATAGTCCACATCCATGATAAGCAACTGAAATGGAATGGGATCAGAATTATTGAAGGGTGAGGACCACCTTTTGTTACGAACTAAGTACACTGGACACAAAGCCAGTGCTTCACGAATTTTAGAAATTAGATTTTGAAGGTCATGCAAACACCACTACATGCCACTGCATGATTGCTACAAGGATGAAGAAATGTGCTTTTTTTTTTTTTTTAATCATTGAAGTTTCTGTAGAACTCTTAATCCTATCTCGATGACTACACTGAAAAGCTGAATAAACACATCCCATCCAGCAAAGGGTTTTGAAAGGTTGAATGACTGCAGGTGATATTTTAAGCAAAAGGATTTTTCATTTCCTCTCTACTAAAAAAGTAAAAATATACCCAGTGTGGGTAAAATATGCTATAGAATTTGTCTTACTTATAGAATGCAGTTTCCTTGTTGTACTTCTGTAAGAGATTTTCAGTATACAGTAAAAATTTTCTGGATGATTCTTGTGCTATTGGATTTGTGGATAATTTCTAATACTCAGTGAGGTTGAGAAGTTACCTTGTAGCAACTAATTTAGTTGAGAATATCACTTTAATAATGTATTAAGCTTTGGCTCACTCTTCTCTGAGAACATCACAAGGTAAGCTACTTCTTTACTCATGTGCATGAGTTTCAAAACAGTGTAGATATTTTGTAAAAGGTGCAGGTTACAATGATTTTTGGAAAAATAATTTTTAGCTATGAATATAATGTAAGTCTAGTTTTATTTGAAATGTCAGTAATGATTTCAATAGGTTTTTTTTTCCTAAAAAAGAAATAAAATGTTTAATAGTACTAAATATTCCTGTTCTAGTAAAGCATTGAGGAAAAGGTTGGGATATAAAATACATATTAAAATCAAATTCTCTTGGATTTCATAACAGTACATGCATGTCTTTTTCCATGTGCTGTCTCTTTCCCTTCTTCCACCTCTCTGCTTTAAATTCATCACCACCTACCTCTCTTAATTTTTCTCTCCTTTTGGAATATTTTTTCCTTCTAGTCATTCATATCTCTTTGACCATAGAGTCTGTGTTCTCTCCCCATGCAATACTGATTGCAAGGGAGTTTGTTGCTAAGGTGAAATTCCTATTTCTGGAAATATTTGAGCCTAAGTTTTAATTAAAAAAAAATAAAGATGCTACCTGGTAGCAAAGAGATAACTGATTCCCTCATGGGACCCTTCTTATATGATGACTTCACTTTCCATCAAGAAAATTCTCATCCATGAGTACATCCATAGAATCCATATAATTTCTGAACAAATGAGAAACATACTGGTAGTGAGTAAAATAAAATTAAAATGAATTATAAACCTTTCCTCCTTCTAAGAATAGAAACAAGAGATTGTATGATCATCTTTGTCAAATCTTTTACTAATTCTTTTTTATTAATTTTTACTTTGTGGTAACATTTGGATTTAATTTCCTCTAGAACATTTTAGAATCTCAAAGACCAGTAAAATAGGCAGTCATATCAATTTTTTTAGTAGGCTGAAAAATTGAAATTTGTATATTTTATATTTATTATATCTATATGTTATATTTCATGAGGGATGCAGCCCAACCTTCTGTAATGTTTGTCTCCTCATCTCACTTTTATGTTCATTATTTAATTCTTCTTATTTATTCAGCAGACTCTCAAAAAACAGTGGTGTGTTTATAACTGATTTTTAGAATTGACCAGTTCAAAATGAAAAGAAAAAAGAAAACAGTATCTCAGGGCACCATTTGGTGGCTCAGTTGGTTAAGCCTCTAGCTCCTGATTTTGGCTCAGGTCATGATCTGTCCAGGGTGATGAGATCCAGCATCTGTCAGGCTCTGCACTGAGTGGAAGTCTGCTTGAGATTCTTTCTTTCCCCCTTCCGCTGTGCCTTCCACTGCTTGGTGTGCACACTTGCCTGAGCATGTGTTCTCCCTTTCTCTAAAAATAAATAAATAAATAAATAAATAAATAAATAAATAAAACTTTGAAAACAAAACAAAAACAATATCTCAACATGACAAGTAAAATCACTTTAAAAGTGACTTTAATATATTAAATGTAAACTACAGTGGTAAACATTACTTTAGATCACAGCAACTGAAATGTTTTCCTTTATATAAGTTGCCAAAAGATAAAGTTAACACAGTCTGATCAATAATGCTGTTTTAAAAATAAGAAAACCTTGAAACAGGCTTTATAGATGGGTAAATATGTTTTCTCCTCAGCACTTTTTTTTTTAAGATTTTATTTATTTATTTGACAGAAAGAGATCACAAGTAGGCAGAGAGGAGGAAGCAGGCTCCCTGATGAGCAGAGAGCCCGATGCGGGGCTCGATCCCATGACACTGAGATCATGACCTGAGCTGAAGGCAGAGGCTTAACCCACTGAGCCACCCAGGTTCCCCCTCTCCGCCCCCCACCCAGCACTTTTCATTACTTTTAATTTTTCCCTCTCTTTTCAGCTCTGGTTGAGTAGAATAGCCAATAGCAAAACCATTATTTTTTTCTTGCTTTAAAACTTGCTTACCTGAGTTAATACACTAACATCAATTGAGGTGATGCTCACAAGGAAATAAATAGCTGTAAACTCTCCCACATTTATTCCTACTACAGCATAGAAAATGTGAGCTTCATTCTGTACCGTGTTTCAAAGAGTTATGACCTGGTTTATAAGGAATCTGATGATGAAGGTATTTTTATATTCATATCCTTTCATGTTCTCTAGTTCCAGTACAATTAATCACTATTCAGTATCATTCTATCACAATAACTTTTGATCTAGGGTTCATGAGCAACAGGAGTCCTTTAGACCTTTTATACAATGATCTAAAATGCAAAGATCCGTCAGTAACGTTTTGAAGTTCCCAGTCAAGATGGGCAGATAAGGGATTAGAAGTGGGGCCATGATAGATTTTGTGCAGCTGTTGATTGCCCTCGCAATCCCTAGACCTCATATCTCTTCCACACTACATACAGTTCATGTCATCTCCCTTCTTCATGAAATGCAAATGACAAAGAATGAGAGTACTGTGCTGTCTTAGCTGATTTTAAAGGATCAACATTGTAAAAACTGTTTTGCTAATGCTAAGGCTGGAGCATCCTGGAGAAATTTGCATTCTAAAAATGGCATCTACTGATATAGTTAACTCATATTGGAACTGAAACTATGGGAGTATTTTGTAGAATGTAAGGTGCATTTACGTTATAAGGTATTAGTTGTTTACTTGGCGCTAGAATAATTTGATTAATAAATATTACATATGTCCATCAGCTGCTTATTCATTACTCATTCTTTTGGCTGGTTGGTGCAGTTTCAACAGTGAATTAAAAATTAAGTTCTGTGTACTCTCCTTCCTACATTTCATTGAGAAGAGTAAATTTTTTATAGTTTTGTGTAAATCTTTAGTAGTATCACATTTTCTTCTCTTTTAAATGAACCTTGGGACTTTCAGGCATTGTCAGAAAGACAGTGATAATTATCTGTTGTTGAAAGACATTATGTATTTCTAATCAATATTAAATTCAATGCTAATATTACCTGCCAAGAAAAAAATTGGAGACTCAAGTCAAACCCAAACTAGGCACTTATTTAAATAACTACTCATTTAAATAACTTTTTCTTTGTCTGATTATAAAAGATAGTGACTCATAGCATAGGCAATAAACTTAGAAGGGAGTGAACTCCAATAAGGTAAAGGTGGGAGATTTGAGATAAAATGGAAGATAAAGGAGCAGGCAGCTGAGACTCAGGTTTCTTCCTGAAATCAGATCTTATTCTAGACTTTGAATAAAGAAGGAACTTATATAATAAATGAGAAAATAAACAGATTAATTACAAACATGGTGATATATTGGCTTCATTTTGTAAACAATTGATGTGATAACATTGGTGGATAATTATATCATTTTATACTTACAGATTATGTCTCTTAAAGAGTAAGTATGCATCTGAAATATTGGATTTATTTTTAAGTGAAAAATTTTATATTTAATTAATTTTGTAACATGTTTTGAAGAGTTTTATTTCAATTGTATTTGGTATTTTTGAATATTTCCTCTTTCCCACCTTTTTCTCATTCTGCTCTGGTTGTGATGTGTTTATTTAACATTATCATTGGGATGTCTGTGCATTTGTTTATTCATCATTCAGTAAATATTTGTTGAGAACTTGCTATGTGCCAGGCACTGTTCTAAACTTTGGGCATATAGATGTGAAAGAAGAGGATATATTTCTTAGGGTTGTATAGTTTGTATTCTAGTGAAAGAGACAGAGCATATATAAATAAACAAATATAAAAAATGCCAAGTGATAAGTGTTATAAAGAAAATAAAGGGAAGGGATAGAAAGGGATGAAATGTGCTTTTTTAAAAGAGGGGGTAGGGGTCTTTTAAAATCGTAGAAGGAACTGAGGGACTAAGCCAAGTAACTATCTAAGGAAAAAGCATAAATGAAGATTTAGAGGTGAGACCAGGATTAAATGCTCTATATAGCTATTAAGAAGACAACACTGAAGTTCTAAGTCACTAATTCAATTCTAAGATAAATCACATTTTTTCAAAAGCATGTCTGGTAGCTTCTTTTTACCTGGGTGAAACAACTGTAGACCTGCAAGCTAGAAATGTATTTTTCATCGAAAAACATTCTTTATTCATCATTTAGGCAATTTCAGGTTGACTTTCTAAAATGAACTAAGATTTAATTTTATCATGATTATATTAAATATGCTAAACTTTGCAGCTCATTTAGATTTATGAAGAGAAAATCACATAATGAATTTTGATATGATTTTAGCTAAATTTGGAAGTCAGTTTCTCCAGAAATGAAGTGTGTTACATTCCTTAACAGGGATCACTAAAAGTCAGTCTGGTATCTCCAAGAAGAAGTGATGCCAAACTAGCTCCCATTTTCTTTTTTTGACAGAATTTCTAGGCTGGTAGATCAGAGGAAGTTTAGATAATAAAACTTATCTGGATTTTGTTAAAGTAATTGGAAGTTTTTTGAAACTTGTGAAGAGATATGGGCTTGGTGTTAGTACACTATGTTTCTTGGTAACTGATTGATAAGGTATATTCCAGTTTGCTACTTAACAGATAAATCCTGCCTTGGAGAAAGTTTCTGGTAATGTGACTTAGGGAATTTGCCCTTGCCCTCCACATTTCAACAGTTTTGCTAGTGACTTGATTGAATTAGGTTCCAAGTCAAACTCAGTATGCTAGAATGATGTGGCAGAGCAACAAATGAGGGTCCCTAGGAATAAACATTAAAATTTTATTTGTTTATTAAAAATAAAATCAGTGGCAACAAGGGCAAAATACAGGAGACATGCTTAGGAGAAGTATGTGTGAAAATTAAGATTTTCATTTAATGTGGGTAAACAGTTTAATATGGTTGCCAAAATTGCCACCTTGGACTATGTCATTTGAAAGAATCGTGTCTGGAACGAGGGTGATTCATTCTTTGCTCTACTTTGCATTAGCCAGACCATATGCCATTTTCAGTTTTAGACACCAGACTATATTTAGGAATACATTAGGAGAAGAGAGAGCAGGGTAGTGAAAGAATTTGAAAGGATATCATATGAAGAAATAAAAGAATACTTTGTCTATTAAAGAGAAGATGTGACATACATGAAGAATGGAAAAGGACAAATAAATGGTGATCAGATGGAATCAGATTTCAGCTTAAAGGAACTCTAACCAAAGGATAAACTGGTCCAAAGAACAACTATTTGTTTCTTTAGGCTGCCATAACAAAGTACCACAAAGTAGGTGGTTTGAAAAATGGAACTTTGTTGCCTCATAGTTTGGGAGGCTAGAAGTCTGAAATCAAGGAGTTCACATGATTAGCTTCTGGAAGGCTCTATGGGAGAAGCTATCCCATGTCTCTCCTAACCTCTAGCAGTTTTCTGGCAATTTTTGTCATTTTTTTTTTGTCTTGGAGATGCAACATCTCCATCTCTGTTCCATGTTCACATGGTATTCTCCCTGTGTGTGTTTCTGTCTTCACAATTCCCCCTTTTTTATAAGGACACCATTCATATTGGATTAGGGGGCCACCCTACATCAGTCTAACCTCATCTTAACTAATTACATCTGCAGTGACCCCATTGCCAAATAAGGTCATCTTCTGGGGGTACTAGGTTAGAATTTCAACATACGAGTTTTTAGGGAATGTTGTTCAACCCATCAGAGTGACTAAAAGCTGAATGTCCTCTTTGAAATGAAGGCATAAGATTTTTGTCTTGGGATTTTTTTTCCCCTTTAAACAACAACATCAAAGAGATAAGACAGGCTGCTTGAGAAATTCATAATTAAAAAATATTCTCTGATTAAGAAGAAATGACACATATTTCTTATGGTAAAATCTCTTATATTCAACCTTTACTTAATCACTTGTTAGATAAAACTAAATTCTTCATTATCTCTCTCAAATGTTCTAACAATGAATAGGTGTGCTGAATGCCCATAGAACACCATAGTTATGGGGCTCTTATCAAATATGGCTGTTCATCTTTGGTCCCTCTAATTGAGACTTTTTTTAAAAAATAAGATTAGATTTTATTTGCTCTCAAACTTGTATATTCCAATATAATTATATCATTTTACTAAATATTACCTAAACTCAAATATTTATGTGGGGAAAAAGAAAGTTTTTGCTTTTGTGAAAATAAATTTCACACTTTGGAAGTGCACCATGAAGGCAAATTTTATTTTAAAAAATACTGTCAAATTAGATGTAGGGACACAATTCTAAAAGGCTAGAAAAAAATTGTCAAACTGTGAAATGGTGTACATTTATTGCCTCCCAAATGTCTTCTTTCCTCTTGAAAGAAACTGATGCTGGAAATGTTAGAAGATGAATTATGAGTATGATTTATGCAAGAAAAGATAATGGGGGATTCCAATCAATAGAGACATCCAAAGAAAGGACTTTGGCACTGCATCAAAAGACAGGAGAACAAGTCTACCCTTACTCATTTTGAATTAAAATAATATGTTGATAATACATACTTGATGTTTTTAAAACTGGCATTCAGTTACTAAGGCAGGAGTGGAGAATGAATGTTGGATGAAGAACTAGCCAGTTTGTCATTGTTAGTATTTTCTTTTTGTGAATATTGAACTTCTCAACTTCAGTAGTTAGCAGCAAGAAGCACTGAATCATGAAGCATAAACTACGTATACAGCATTCCTATCTTGCTCTCCTAAAAAACAATGGTGTAAGTCTAGCAAACTGTCTTTTGCTGCTTGCTTTTCAGAATGACAGACATGGGATCTGAGTCTTAATTGCCTTTAACTTTTATGACTGATTTTTACTGCAACAACTGTTTGACCAGACAGAGTACATTTCAATGGACAGCGACACTCCTTTTTCAAAGAAATGAAGTCCACTTACTGAAACTCCTCAGTAAGTGAGCTGGGATCCTGGTGTTCATTTTGGATGAGGCAGCATACTGCTTTATTAGGTCTCAGATCACTGTGACATTTCTGAGTTAGGGTTTCACCCTTAAAAGTTACACAATGAGTTGGACTCAAACTGTCCTGCTTGCTTTTATAAAACTGATCAAAATGAGCAGTAAGAGTAATCACAACTTAGAATCCTATTTAACAAATGTTTTCCATTTATCTAATCTCTAAGGAGATTTTAGGCTATTTGTCTAATGAAATCCAATTGATATCAGAATTTGTTACAGCCATTATACAATCAATCAAGTGCTTCTAAAATAATGAATGAGATGAAAAAATAATGCTAACACTTACATGGTGCCTACGCTTTCCAGAAACTGTTACAGTACTTAATTAACCCTCTTAATTTTACTTACCACTCTAGGAGGTGTGTTCATTATACCTATTTTTGCAGATGATGGAACTGAAGCACAGAGAGATTAAAATAACTTGTCCAAGATTATTCCACTAGCAAGTAATGGAACTGGGATTATTCACATCAAAATTTCATGGATTATATTTCATGATATGTGGAGCTAGAAAAAGTCTCACAATACAGTTTCGTTAGAAATGACTACCATTTTATTAAGAAATTGTAAATCAATATCACTGATTAGTTCCTTTTTAAACTCACTAAGCATCATTCATTATGGATAAGAAAGCATGTGAATATACTCTAATTCCTATTAAATATTTCAGTAATGATTAACGGATGGGGGAGATGATCACAAATGGTCTGGGGGTCCTTTAAAATAAAATTCTAGTTGCTACCCCTTCACTCTTATTCTGTATACTTCTTTCCTCACATTGTAGTTTTTATTAGAGTAGTGAATCAGATGCAAATGATAGTAATGTATTTCAGCTGAGGAAGGTTGAAAGCCATTGAAATTTATTGTTCTATGTTGTTTTCCTACTCTTGATGATTATCTCCTTACATATTGCCTAATGGTATTGTATTTAGAGCATTATTTGGGAAGTTGCATTTTTAAATGTTTTAATCCATATGTATATAGTGAAGTCTTCTAGAAGTTGTCAACGAAGATTATAAAATCTTGGATTCGTGAGTAGTGCAGTTCTGATTATCTATGTAACAACCACTCCGCATATAGTGATTTAAAACAGTTTATTACTGTTTCCCAGGATTCTGTGTGGTTGACTGGGCTCAACTGTTAGCTTTTCCACTTAGACTGTAGTGTGGCTGCATGCAGTTAGCAGCTGGGACCTGAGTCATCTGAAAGCTCCACTGGGTATGACTATTCAAGATGACTTTTTTCTTGTGCATATCTAGTGCTTTTGAGCTCCCTGTTTCTCTCTTTTCACATTGTGTCTCATCTTCCAGGCTTTCCACATGGCTTGGGGTTCTTTTGTTACATAATAGTACAAAGTGCTCACATTTCTAACATGGTGACTGTCCTTCAGGATTCACAAAGTGGACTTTTCTAGGCTAATTCAAGACTATGCTGAAAATAGTCTTACTGGGTGCCTGGGTGGCTCAGTGGGTTAAGCTGCTGCCTTCGGCTCAGGTCATGATCTCAGGGTCCTGGGATCAAGTCCCGCATTGGACTCTCTGCTCAGCGGGGAGCCTGCTTCCCTCTCTCTCTGCCTGCCTCTATGCCTACTTGTGATCTCTGTCTATCAAATAAATAAATAAATAAATCTTTAAAAAAAAAAAGAAAATAGTCTTACTATTAGTATAACATACTATTATAATATATAATATATAATATATATAATATAAGTATAATATACTGTTAGTACTAATAGTATCACTTCTACTGTATTCTATTGGTCAAAGTCATTTTGGGTTTGATCAGATTTCGGGGGGTGGAGAAATGGATTCCATATCTCAATGGAAAAATACTGGGGCCATATTTCACAAGAGTATGTGGAATGGGGGCTATTGTTATAGTTATCTTTAGGAACTATAATCTGCCTCAAGAACTATGCTACCCAATCAGACACACTGTGTATGTGATGCGAGGGAGAGAGTAATATAAATATATTGAGATGTTCCTGCTAAACGGTTGCCTAGACCTTACTTACTAGGCAAGTGACTTGCTTACATTCAAAGTCATAGATCTTGGGAGTCTAACAAGAGGGGTAAAAAATTCCTGATTTCTCTTCTAGTCAATCCTTCCTGTTAAGAGAAGTCTGGGCGAAGGACCTAGAATGGATATCTTTGGGGGTCTACCAAAAATGAACCAAAGTCTCTAATTGGTCTGCTTCCCTTATTATTATCTAATCCTTCCCTCTTAGAGGAAGCTCAGTGCAGGAGCCTAGGATGGTTATATGGTAGAGAGTCAATGTCTAGGCATAGAATCCAAATCAAGCTTATAGCATCCTAGTCAACCAAATTAAAGGGACAAATGGATAGAAACACAGGAAACCATGTAGGGCAATAAGGACTAAAGTTCGAGTGTACGAAGGAAAGCCTAAAAACTTCTGAGTTGAAGGATTAATATTACCAATAATTTTACACTAAATTTCAGAATGGTACAATAGGCCTTATTCTGCTTAAGATCATAGCTTGTTCAAGATGTTGGGCTAGGTTTGAGATAGAAGGTTGGTGATCTGTAGTCCCAGTTAGGAGGATAGGCCTGACAGGAGACTAAGGAGGAATTAATCTCTTTCAACCTTGAAACTTCTAAAACTGATTTTTCTACCTTGAAACTTCTAAAACCATAGATGACTGATATGTTAGAGGTCAGAAAAAGCCTCAAAACAACAACTAATAATTTTGTTAAGTGACTAAAATATAGTTTTTCATAGGATGTTTTTAATAGATGTACTGTATAGTTTTGACAGGCTAACTAGTAGGATATAAAAGTATAAATTTACTGTTTATACATTCTTTAGATTCTAGTATCTAAATTTTCTAAGTTTTACATGTGAAGATAATGTGAACAATGTATACATTTGTGAATATCCTTGATTGCATTATTTTATACTACTGCTGCTTATAACAACACCAATCTACATTACCTAAAAAATTGAACTTAGGTACAGTTGATTTAATCTGATGATTTATCATCTTGATAAATGATGAAATCACATCACTCTGTAGTCTAGCTTATTTTTATACATTTGTTTGTGAGACTAATCAGAAGAAATACAAGGGCAATTTAGTTTTTGAGTTTAAACCCAAGCCAAAGTTTCAAATTCCTGCAGAGAAAGTGCTTTCTGAGCTTGCCTGAATTGGATTGGAATTGTTCTAGCCAAAGAGAAGTGTTGAATTATGATGAGCTTTTCTTAAACTCAGCTAATCTATTTTTAGGGAAAATATAGTGAATAAGAATCAGATCAGGTCTTCTGAAAAAAAAAATACCAATAGCAATAAGTGGCTATTAAAAAGACTTTTAAAGAGTAGCAGTTGCATTTGGATAGAACTTTTTTCCCAGTCGTGTGAATCATTCGCTAATATTTCATTTACTTAATTAGAAAATTGTGATTAAAGCTCTGGTTTCAAAACCTAAAGACAAAAATCCAAATCCAGTCTTTCCTCTACAAAACTTTTTATGTAAGAAACAGCACAAGGTAATTAAAGATAAAATGATTCACAAAATAATTACAGCATTTTTCTTACCTTAGAGAAAAACAATAGAAGATCTTATATCTTCTATTGAGGCTATTAAGAGCGTGCGTGCCAGAGAAATAAACCCAAGCAAAGGTAACTCAATTATAAAAAATGATCCTCAAAAATGAAGAGAATATATATGTGTATAGAGAATTAATATACTTTAACATAATTTATGTTTTTAAAAATATGTGGTCTTTATTGTAACTTTGAAAAAGTATTTGAAAGCATTACATTGATGTTGCTTTTTATTTATAATCTTTTTACCAATGAATATATAACTATACGTGAGCACTGTTACTATATTTCATTTTGTGTTTTTTTTAATAGACTTTATTTTTTAAGGCAGCTTTATATTTTTTGGTTTTTATATAAAATTTCTCTGTTTTACAAATTTTTAACTAAAAAGGCTACATTTAGGTCACCAGAGAAGTTCTTAAAAGTTTCTCAGGTTTTAAAACTTTTTGTGTTATCTTTTTAGAATTTACATCCTGCCTATTTCTGAAAAGATTTGAAGTGGCTTATGAGATTAGGCATAATGCAAAATAAGGCAATTAGGGATAGAAAGAAGAGATATAGTCCAAATATAGCAGAGGGAATGAGGTGAACAGACATCCAGAGTGACGTGATTGGTAGAATTGGGGCACTGATGGTGGCTCTAAATTTCATGTCAGCTAAGACAAGAGAAAAAGCTCATGTAGTATAGAATTTTAACTTCTGACTAGAGAAAGCATTTAGATACTAAGATTTTTTTAATCAAGCCTAAACTTTGGTTGTATTTTGATAACTTACTTAAGAGCAATTGAAAAGGTACAGAACAGTATTTTTGCTTCATTTAAGACAAACACATTCATTCTGTTCAGATCTGATCATAAAATATGGTACACCCATTTAGTGCTTTCTTAAGTTGTTTTATTTGAAAAGTAATACATGTGTATGGAAATAAAGTTTTAAACATTTCCAAAATGGCGTACAATTCAAAGTTGAAGTGCTGGGATGCCTGGGTGGCTGGGTTGGTTAAGTGTTTGCCTTTAGCTCAGGTCATGATCCCAGGTCGGGGGATTGAGTCCCACATGGGGCTCCTTGCTCAGTGGGGAGCCTGTTTCTTCCTCTGCCTGCTGCTGCCCCTGCTTGTGCTCCCTCTGTCTTTCTCCCTCTCTCTGACAAATAAATAAAATCTTTAAAAAAATGTTAAAGTGCTTTTATCCCCCCCAAGATTTATTTTAGAGAGAGAGAGAGAAAGAGAGAAAGGCAGAAGAAAAGGCAGAAACTTAGGGAGACCCTGGGGGCTTGATCTCACAACCCGCGAGATCACTAGCTGGGCTGGAACCAAGAAGCCATTGCTTAACTGACTGTGCCACTCAGATGTCCCAAGGTTGAAGTATCTTTAGTATTTTACTTTCTCTGGCTTCCTGTCCGTTCCTCAGAAGTATCAACTGTTAACATCCTGTTTGAAGTTTTTTAGTAGTTGTCTCCATAACTCTAAATGATATGGGCAAGTGTATTTCTTGATCAAGTCGAGCATATGGAAGGTATTGGTAGTCTTTCGACTACTGATAAGGGACAGAGTTCATTATCTTTGCCAACATTTTTTCCTTAGTCTTTCTCATATTTTTATTAGTCATATTATATTTTAATTCTGTTAGCAAGTAAACCATAGAACCCTGTACTTAAATTTGTATTTCCCAATCCACAGATTTGAGACAGTATTTCTTGACTTTTCGGAGCAGGAGGTAGAAATCAGTGCTCTTACACTTCCTTCTCTTTTCTCTCTCTTTTTCCCCAGTTTCTCAGTTCTACCCTACGTTTCCATAATCAGTGTTTAAATTATACAAGTTGAGAACTGACAGCCAGAGGGCCAAATCTAAGTATTCAGAGGTATTAGCTTTGATCTACATGGTGATTCTTTATTTTTAAAGGAAATTAAACTAATAGCTAATACATGAAAATAGGGATATTTGATATATTCTCCTTTGTTTTTCTTTTCTAGAAAAATGGAAGAGCTGCTAGTATTGAGTCCACATTTTTTCATGGTTATAATTGGTTGAAGCAGAGGAGTAACTTCTTCCTTTCAATGAGGCTTATGCTCATTTCTTCCCAGTCACTTTGATGTATTTACATTTACTTGCCTCCCACCCACGTCCCTATAAGCATCTGAGTTTGTGTGTGGTCCTTTGTCTGTAGAATTTAGTTTTATTCTTTTGTTATCTTTAAATGATCCATGCTTTGTTTACGGAATGTTTCTGTTCTATGTTCTGAGATATTTCCTTATATTTTTCTTCTTCTAGCTTTTTATTATTTTTATTATCAGCAGTCATTTTATTTTAACCACGAACACTTTTTTATTTTCTGAGTTAAATTTATTATTGGAGATTTTTCTTACTTGCTGGATATAGTGGACATAAAATCCCTCTGATTATAGTGTTCTTATATCTGTTTTTCGATTTTCCTCTAATTCTCTGAATTATCTGTTTCCTCTGAAGTCAGCTGTTCTCATTCATTTTCATCTATTTTTTCTTGTACTTATTGGTTGTTTTTGGTTGTTCTTTCATGCTTGTGAATGTAATATGACTAGATTGACATCACTAGTTCTTTTTCACTTCTTGTCAGATCCTCCTTTGACTTCTTTGGCCCCTTCCTCCTCAATTGCTTCATGAGTGCATGGTGTGCTGTGGGGTTCTGGTCTCCCCTCGCCATCTGAACATTCCTCAGGTGATCTCTTGCAATCTGATGGCTTTAAATAGCAAGTATGGCAGTGTCACTCTGGTGCTTATATCTTCCCATGGTTTCACATTACATTTAGAATAAACCTACCTCCTCTCTGACCTAATGAGCCCTCCATTACCTGGTTTTTCTTCCCCTGTGATCTCACTTCTACTTCTTTCCCCCTTATACAGTATATTCCAGGCACAGTGGCCTTCCTACTGTTACTCAAGCATACCCATCTGATTCCTAATGGAGGGCTTTATAATGATCTCTTATCTCTGTATAGAGTATGATCCTTTTGTTCACCTAGTGGTTATTCAGGCCTCAACTTTGGTATCAAAACTTTTGGTTTTGGTGCCTCTCTTTTCAGAGAGGTTATTTCTAAAAACTTCACCCAAGATGGCTTCCAAGTCCCTTACACTCACACATTAATTCTCTTTGTGGCATTTATGGTGATTCTGATCCCTGTTCATTTATAAATGTATTTATAACTTTCACACCTGAATAAAAGCTCTGTAAGAGCAGAGACCTGATACTACAGTCCTTAGAAGAAGTTTTGAATTTATAGTGGGTATTCCACAAGCAATTTTTTCTCCCTCTAGTTTTCAATACGTTTATGTATTTCTTCTATTTTGTGCATTGTTATTATAATAAGGTTTGGGGTAATAGGAAGAGAAATAAATCTGTTCGCTCAGGATGCCATCCTGAACCAGAGGAGTCATTAAGTGCTTTTTGAAATTTTTTTAGAAAGTGACCAAGGAAATAGTGACTTTAGAAGAAATATTCCTCTTTGAAAGATAGTTTTTCATCATCACATAATATTTTTCTGCAAATTATGAGCCTACTTTTTTAGTTCCTTAGTACTATAGAAGATAAATGACAGTATGGGTAACTTTTAAGGTTAAGTCTACAGTGCAATTTTTCTTTCTTTGGCAAAAGTTCAGGAAAGATAACTTTGAAATGATATATAAAGTTCAGGAAAGATAACTTTGAAATGATACATAAAAATGTTTATTTTTCTGGGTAATAAGGGGAAACGTTTATTTTTCTGGGTAATAAGGGGAAATGTTTATTTTTCTGGGAAATAAGGGTAAAATTTTACTTTCAGAATTATTTTTCTGGGTAATAAGGGAAAACTTTTACTCTCAGATTCTCCAAAGTGGTTTTGTGAATGTTATCTTTGATAATTAAATCTAATTTTATTTTCTCAGATTTCTCTTTAGTAAAGTATGAAAATCACCAAGGAAACAACTTTTTTTCCCAAACTTCCCAGTGGGATTTTGAATTTATCCAATTTGCATGGTATTTGACATTTTTCCTTGAACTCATTTTGAAAGCACTTATCCTTTAGGAGTTTCATTAAGTCAAGTGAGGAGAACTTTTTTAGCATTAATCTGCTGTGTACATAACTGACTTTGATGATGAACACTTAAAAGTACATTACATTGGAGCAATGATGCTGGCAGTTATTCTTTAAAGTTGTAAATTCAGTAAATATTTCTATTTAGTTTCTTCTTGGTGTTTCAAATACTGGGCAGATCTCTCTTTTTAGTTCAATGAAGGGAATTTTCCTTTAACAACTATGGAAATTCAGTATAAAAACAGAGTTGAATTTTATTGTTGGGGTTCAAATCTTTATTAACAAAGACAAAGGACTTACATTGGTTTTCAGATAATTAACTGAAAGCAAGGTTAGTGTCTTCTTGGATATTTCTGAAAAGGGTTTTGAAAGTCATTTTTGTGAGGTGTAATCTAAGAGCTAACTTTAAATTTGAGTGTATCATTTATTCATTTGTCCAAAATTTTGGTTTTGTAGGTAATAGGGCTGGAATTTCATAGTAAGCAAGTCATTCTATACTGTTCTTCCCCACCATTAATTGAGTTCATTTTCTTTAGTTTTGGCCCATTTTTCTTTCTTTAAAAAAAAAGATTTTATTTATTTATTTGAGAGAGAGAAAGAGAGCATGAGCAGGGGCAAGGGGCAGAGGGAGAAGCAGACTCCCTGCTGAGCTGAGCAGGGAGCCTGATGCTGTGAGGCTCCATCCCAGGATCCTGAGATCATGACCTGAGCTGAAAGCAGTCTTTTTTTTTTTTTGTAAGATTTTATTTATTTGTTTGACAAAGATCACAAGTAGGCAGAGAGGTAAGCAAAGACAGAGAGGGAAGCAGGCTCCCTGCTGAGCAGAGAGCTCAATGCGAGGGCTCGATCCCAGGACCCTGAGATCATGACCTGAGCTGAAGGCAGAGGCTTAACCCACTGAGCCAGCCAGGTGCCCCTGAAAGCAGAGTCTTAACTGATGGAGCTGCCCAGTCACCCCAGTTTTGACCCATTTTCCAAAGAATTTATTTTAATATCAGCAATGCTTGAGAAAATGTTTCTTGCATATACATGATATATATATTTAGTAATATATACTATATAATACATACATAGAGTGTCTCTTGTAGCTTATTTCCCTTGAATACTTTACCTATCTTGTATATTGTATACACTTTTGTTTTTTATTTTAATTTTTGTCTCTACTTATATTCCCATTGATGTTTTGCTTTCTGATAGATGTCTTAGGCAAGAGATTGCTTCTTTTATTTTCAGTACCCCTTTACTTAAACAAGAAAGTTACTGGCACTGTAGCAGAGAGGAAGTAAGGAAGTCATCTCCCAAAGAAAGAAAACAATAATTTCATTCTGTGGTAATCCATTTTCTGTATTTAATTTCTTCCCAATCCAGCAGATTTATTTTACTTTAAAAGGTATTGGTTGTCTGTTCCTTAGATTATGTATTCGCCACAAGACTTTTGCTTTTGAGTCCTTTATTGACCTCTGTGTGTGGCAGATGAATAGTTGTGGTATTCCAGAGCAGAAGCTTTAAGAGATGGCTTAGTGGGGTGCCTGGGTGACTCAGTCAGTTGTCTTTGCCTTTGGCTCAGGGCATGATCTCAGGATCCTGGGATTGAGTCCCGCATTGGGCCACCTGCTCAGTGGGGGTCCTGCTTCTCCCTCTGCCTGCTGCTCCCCCTGCTTGTGCTCGCTCTCTCTCACTCTACAAATAAATAGAATATTTTTTAAAAAAAGAGAGAGATGGCACAAGTTTTTGGCAAGTTCTCATGTTCTCATCCTCTATAGTGAAATGGCATATCTAAAAGATGGCGTAGGAATGAGGAGACCAATTTAGCAGACCCACAGCTGAATACAACTTATGTGCAATGTGGCTGAAAAAGAAATATTGTTGTAAACCACTGAGATTTGGGAGTTTTGTCTGCTACTTCAGGAAAGCTAATACATCGCTGATATTTAGACCTCAACCTTTGAAAATATTTAGACAAGGGGGATATAATCAGAACTCTAAATCATATATTATTGATGACAGATGCCCACTTATTGCACAAGTTTCTTAACTGGTGCCTTTGAATATCTGAGTAAGAAAGAAAAAACTTTAAAGGGATCCCCCTCAAAATAATTCATTGCACTGTATCTTTCTGATATAACTGTAAATAATTTTCATTGCATACAGAGATTTGATAATCTTCATTGTAAGGGATAAGTATGAAATTTATTTTCTTGATTAGGCAAGTTCTTCCAATTTTACTTTTTAAATTTATTTTAAATTAAAAATTTGTCTTACTGAGACTGTTTTCACTTTTTGCTTTTCTAATCTGGAAGTAAAAGTAACCATCATTATATTAAATTTTGATCCCAGTTTATGAAAGAGTGAAAATTCATAGCAAAATTAGAATGTTAAAGTAATATCAGGAAAAAATAGCCCCGTGTTTTCTAAAGAAGTAATTTGGCAGTGTTTGCAGATATTTGTAATCTCAGGGTTGTATAAATCTTTTTACTGTAAGAAAAAAAATGTAATATTTATGTTTCTTTAAGACATTTTATTTATTTATTTATTTACATATAATGTATAATTTGTTTCATGGGTACAGGTCTGTAATTCATCAGTCTTACACAATTTGCAAGATTTGGGGGATTTTTTGATGGCTGCATAGTATTCCATTGTATACATATATATATATATGTATATACATATATATATATACATATATATATATATATACCACTTCTTCTTTATCCATTCATCTGTTGATGGACATCTAGGCTCTTTCCATAGTTTCCGTAGTTTGGCTATTGTGGACATTGCTGCTATAAACATTGGAGTGTATGTGTCCCTTTGGATCAGTACATTTGTATTATTGGGATAAATCCCAGTAGTACGATTGCTGGGTCATAGGGTAGCTCTATTTTCAACTTTTTGAGGAACCTCCATACTGTTTCCCAGAGTGGCTTCACCAGCTTCCATTCCCACCAACAGTATAGGAAAGTTCCCCTTTCTCAGCATCCTTGTCAACATCTGTCTTTTCCTGACTTGTTAATTTTGGCCATTCTGATTGGCCATTCTGATTGGCCATTCTGATCTAATTTTGGCTTTGTTTTGATTTGTATTTCCCTGATGCCAAGTGATGTTGAACATTTTACATGTGTCTTTTGGCCATTTGGATATCTTCTTTGCAGAAATGTCTGTTCATGTCCTCTGTCCATTTCTTGATTGGATTCTCTGTTCTTTGGGTATTGAGTTTGATAAGTTAATAGATTTTGGATACTAGCCCTTTATCTGATACTTCATTTGCAAATATCTTCTCCCATTCTGTTGGTTGTCTTTTGGTTTTGTTGACTGTTTCCTTTGCTGTGCAAAAGCTTTTGATCTTGATGAAATCCAAATAGTTTATTTTTGCCCTTGCTTCCCTTGCCTTTGGCAATGTTCCTAGAAAGAAGTTGCTGTGGCAGAGGTCGAAGAGTTTGCTGCCTGTGTTCTCCTCAAGGATTTTGATGGATTCCTGTCTCACATTGAGGTCTTTCATCCATTTTGAGTCTTTTTGTGTATGGTTATGTAAGGAAATGGTCCAGTTTCATTCTTCTGCATGTAGCTGTCCAATTTTCCCAACACCATTTTTTGAAGAGGCTGTCTTTTTTCCATTGGACATTCTTTCCTGCTTTGTCGAAGATTAGTTGACCGTAGAGTTTAGGGTCCATTTCTGGGTTCTTTGCTCTGTTCCATTGATCTATGTGTTTGTTTTGGTGTCAGTACCATACGGTCTTGCTGATTACAGCTTTGTAATAGAGCTTGGAGTCTGGAATTTTGATGCTATCAGGTTTGCTTTTCTTTTTCAACATTCTTCTGGTTATCGAAGTCTTTTCTGGTTCCATACAAATTTTAGGATTATTTGTTCCATTTCTTTGAAAAAAATTGATAATATTTGGATAGCGATTGCATTAAATGTGTAGATTGGTCTAGATAATGTAGACATTTTCATAATATTTGTTCTTCCAGTCCATGGTCATGGAATGTTTTTCCATTTCTTTGTGTCTTCCTCAGTTTCTTTCCTGAGTATTCTATAATTTTTTGAGTACATATCCTTTGCCTGTTTGGTTATATTTATTCTTGGTATCTTATGGTTTTGGGTGCACTTGTAAATGGGATCGACTCCTTAATTACTCTTTCTTCTGTCATGTTGTTTGTGTATAGAAATGAAGCTGATTTCTTGCATTGATTTTATATCCTGACACTTTACTGGATTCCTATATGAGTTTTAGCAGTTTTGGAGTGGAGGGAGTCCTTTGGGTTTTCCACGTAACATATCATATCATCTGCAAAGAGTGAGAGTTTGACTTCCTTGCTGATTCAGATGGCTTTTATTTCTTTTTTTTTTTTTTTTTGTCTGACTGCTGAGGCTAGGACTTCTAGTACTATGCTGAATAGCAGTGGTGATAATGGACATTCCTGCTGTGCTCCTGACCTGAGGGGAAAAGCTCTCAGTTTTTCGACATTGAGAATGATATTCTCTGTGGGTTTTTCATAGATAGCTTCTATGATATTGAGGTATGTACCCTCTATCCCTACACTGTGAAGAGTTTTGATCAAGGAAGGATGCTGTACTTTGTCAAATGCTTTTTTTGCATCTATTAAGAGTATCCTATCATTCTTATTTCTGTTATTAATGTAGTATATTCATTGATTTGTGGCTGGAACCAACCTTGCAGCCCAGGAATAAATCCCTCTTTGTCATGGTGAATAATCCTTTTAATGTACTGTTGTATCCTACTAGCTAGTATTTTGGTGAGAATTTTTGCATCCAAGTTCTTCAGGGATATTGGTATGTAATTCTCCTTTATGATGAGGTCTTTGGTTTGGGGATCAAGGTAATGCTGGCTTCATAAAATGAGTTTGGAAGTTTTCCTTCCATTTATATTTTTTGGATCTGTTTCAGGAGAATAGTATTAATTCTTCTTTAAATATTTGGTAGAATTCCCCTGGGAAGCCATCTGGTCCCGCTCGTGGTTGTTGGGAGATTTTTGATTACTGCTTCAATTTCCTTGTTTGTTATGGGTCTGTTCAGGTTTTCTGTTCCTTCCTGGTTCAGTTTTAGTAGTTTATATGTCTCTAGGAATGCATCCATTTTTCCCAGATTGTCAATACTGGTGTATAGTTGTTCATAATATGTTTTTATACTTGTTTGTATTTCTTTGGTGTTGGTTGTGATCTCTCCTGTTTCACTCATGATTTTATTAATTTGGGTCCTTTCTCTTTTCTTTTTGATAAGTCTGGCCAGGGCTTTATCAATCTTACTAATTCTCTCAAAGAACCAGCACCTAGTTTTGTTGATTTGTTTTACTGTTTTGTTTTTTTTGTTTTTTTTTTTTTTTTGGTTTCTATTTCATTGATTTCTGCTCTGATCTTTATTATTTCTCTTCTCCTGCTGGGTTTAGGCTTTCTTTGCTGTTCTTTCTCCAGCTCCTTTAGGTGTAGGGTTAGGTTATGTAATTGAGACCTTTCTTGTTTCTTGAGAAAGGCTTGTTTTGCTGTATACTTTCTTCTCAGGACTGCTTTTGTTGTGCCCCAAAGATTCTGAACAGTTGTGTTTTCATTTTCATTTGTTTCCGTGAATTTTTTAGATTCTTCTTTAATTTCCTGGTTGACCCATTCATTTTTAGTAGGATGCACTTTAGCCTCCATGTATTTTAGTTCTTTCCAAGTTTCCTCTTGTGATTGAGTTCTAGTTTCAAAGTATTGTGGTCTGAAAATATGCAGGGAATGATCCCAATCTTTTGGTACCAGTTGGGACCTGATTTGTGACCCAGGTTGTGATCTATTCTGGAGAATGTTCCATATGCACTAGAGAATAATGTGTATTCTGTTGCTTTGGGATGGAATGTTCTGAATATATCTGTGATGTCCATCTGGTCCAGTGTGTCATTTAAAGCCTTTATTTCCTTGTTGACCTTTTGCTTGGATGATCTGTTCATTGCACTGGGGGGGGGTGTTAATATTCCCTACTATTATTATATTATTTTTGATGTGTTTCTTTGATTTTGTTATTAATTTGTTTATATAGTTGGCTGCTCCCATGTTAGGGGCATAGTTATTTAAAATTGTTAGATCTTCTTGTTGGGCAGACCCTTTAAGCATGTTGTAGTATTGTTCCTCATCTTATTATAGTCTTTGGTTTAAAATCTAATTTGTCTGGTATAAGGATTGCCATCCCTGCTTTCTTTGGATGTCCATTAACATGGTAAATTGTTTTCCACTGTCTCACTTTAAATATGGCATCTTTGGGCCAAAGGTAAGTTTCTTGCAGGCAATTTTTCGATGGGTCTTGCCTTTTTATCCATTCTCGTACCCTGTGCCTTTTGATTGGGGCATTTTGCCCATTTACATTCAGGGTAACTATTGAAAGATATGAATTTAGTGCCATTCTGTTGCCTCTAAGATGACTGCTACTGTATATTGTCTCTGTTCCTTTCTGGTCTATGTTAATTTTAGGCTCTCTCTTTACTTAGTATACTCCTTTCAATATTTCTTATAGGACTGGTTTGGTGTTTGCAAATTCTTTTAGTTTTTATATGTCCTGGAAGCTTTCTTTTTCTCCTTCTATTTTCAGTGACAGCCTAGCTGGATATAATATTCTTGTCTGCATGCCATGTCATTCCTGCCTGCCAGGTCTCTATGGATAATTCTGTTGCCAATCTAATATTTCTACCATTGTATGTTACAGACCTCTTGTCCCGAGCTGCTTTCAGGATTTTCTCTTTGTCATGGGGACTTGCAAGTTTTCCTAGTAGATGATAGTGTGTTGACCTATTTTTATTGATTTTCAGCAGGGTTGTGTGCTTCCTGGGTTTTGATGCCTGTTTCCTTCCCCAAGTTAGGGAAATTCTTAGCTAAACTTTGCTCCAATATACCTTCTGTTCCCCCTCTCTTTCTTCTTCTGGGATCCCAATTATTCTATATTTTTTATCTAACAGTATCACTTCTCTCTCAGATTCTCACATCTTGATCCAGTAGATGTTTATCTCTCTTTTTCTCAGCTCCTTTATTCTTCATCCTTTTGTCTTTTTTATCACTAATTCTCTCCTCTGCCTCATTTATCTTAACAGTAAGAACCTCCATTTTTGATTGCCTCTCAATTAGTAGCTTTTTTGATCTTGACTTGGTTAGATTTTAAGTGTTTTATTTCTCTAGAAAAGGATTCTTTAGTTTCCTCTATGCTTTCTTCAAGCCCACCTGGTACCTTTATAATCATCATTCTGAACTGTAGTTCTGACATTTCTTTTTTAAAGATTTTATTTATTTATTTGACACAGAAAGATAGATCACAAGCAGGCAAGAGTCTGGCAGAGACAGAGGGGAGGTAGGCTCCTTGCCAAGCAGAGAGCCTGATGTGGTGTTGATCTCAGGACTCCAAGACCATGAACTAAGCCAGAGGCAGTGGCCCAACCCACCAAGCCACCCAGGTGCCCCTGTACTTCTGACATCTTAATAATGTCTGTATTGATTATGTCCCTAGCAGTCTGTTCTGCTTTTTTTTTTTTTTTTGAGGTGAGTTTTTCTGCCTTGTCATTTTGTCCAGAGAAGAATATATGAATAAGAGAACAAAGTGCTAAAAGGATAACAACAACCCCAGAAAAGTATACACTAAGCAAATCAGAAGCAACCCAAAACTGGGGTGAAAGGCAAGGAAAAAAAAAATGTTTTAGACTGGTGAATAGAAAAGAGCTACACACTTTATTTTGGGTGCATTTTGGTCTGTTAGAAGATACTGCCTCCCAAAAATTAGAAGACAGAAAATCATACACACACACACACACAAACACAAATAAGGGTAAACACAAGGGATGGAATATGACTGTAAAGATGAAAATTAAAAAAGATTTTAGAAAAGTAACTGATAAGAAAATGGTTGAAAAAAATAAAAAAATTTTTAAAAAAAGGTAAAAAGGAGAGTGTGCGATCAGGCAGGAGAGTAGAACAAAGCCATATACTAGATTTAGGGTATATTTTGGTCTGGTAGAAGAAACTATATCCCAAAATTTTACAGAAAGAAAAACTTATATGTATACCAAAAATAAGTTTAAATAAAATGAAGGGATAGAATATGATTATAAAAATGAGAATTAAAAAAGTTTTTAAAAAAGGTATTGATAAGATGTTGGTTAAAATAGGAAAGAGGAAAAAATTTTTTAAAAATAGAAAAAGAGAAAAATAAAATTTTAAAAATTTAAATTTGAAAGACTAAAGAATCATGGGAAAAATGCCATGAATCTCTATGCTAGCTCTGGAGTTTTGTAGTTCTCACTGATTGGTAAACTTTGTCTTGGCTGTATGTTCTTACTGATCTTCTGGGGAAGTGGCCTGTTGCAGTGATTCTCAAATGTCTTTGCCTGAGGCGGAATTGTGCTGCCCTTCCCAGGGGCCAGGCTGTGTAATCTGCTCAGGTTGGCTCTTGGTAGCTTGTGTTCTCTGAAAGCTCTCCATACAGCTTTGGAGGACAAGAATGAAAATGGTGGCCCCCCAATCTCGAGCTCTGAAGGAGGTGAGAACTCGGGCCCCACTCCTCAGTGCACCCTCAGAGAAGAGTAGTCAATCACTCCCATCTCCCTGGTCTCCGCTGCACTCCACATACTCCTGGCCTGTGACCGAACATTTCTATCTCTGGCACACAATCCCGTTTGGAGTCTTGAAACCCAGCAGATTCCTGTAGTCTGCTCCTGTGCTGCTTCTCCCAGGGGAGGAAGGGGAGTCTACACAGATCTGTCACTTGTTGGTTCCTGCTTGAAGAACAGTGGCCCGACTGTCCCTCAGATCATGGTTAATGGCAACCTTGTGCCAAGAGCCCACTTCTTGGCTCTGTCTTTGCAGTGAGCTTTCCTGCTCTGATACTTGGGAGCTCTGCCACACTCGGGCACGACCAGTGTTTCTGTGACTCTGAACCATTTCAGTCTAATTTTTTGACTGATTTCAATTATATGTGTTTTATCCCTTAATTTAAAAAGAAATTTAGGCTCACCAGTTTTAAGATTATGTTTTATATCTGTGGAACTTCTCATGATTTTGGAGAGCCTCCAACTTCCACATACAGTTTCCCAAACTATTTCACTATCCTTTTGACCATGGTGATAATTTAGATACATATTTTGCACAATTTCACTTTTGGAGACATCTTTTTAGACCTTTGTGAAAGCTTATTTTAATTAGAAAAGGTAAATTTATGTGTTCCTTAAGAAAAAAATCTCTATAATTGGAAAAATGAACTGCTGAATCAAAAAGAAAGTACTTATTATGTATAAGTTTTCTTATATGACTAATTTTTCTCATATTAATATATGTTGATTGGACCATGTTTTTTTGATAGAATGCCTGTGGAAGACTTTTGTAGTTATTATATATGGTCTATTCTTTAAAGAACTTCTTTGCCCTCTTTCAAAATGTAATATAGGCATTTTTTTATCCTTTTTCTTTCTTTTCTAATGGTGATGATGGTGGTGATGATGGTAATGATGATGACAGAAACTATGAATTATTGCTTGCTTGCTGTGTGTTGTACTACATGCTTAAAAATATTTTACTGGATTATATGAGACAAAAATTAATTTGCCCTGATTTTATAAATGGCATGTTTTAGGTATAAAACAAGAGCATCTTACTATTTGTCTGAAATCATGGGGCTGATATGTGATAGATAGAACCCAACACTAGGTTTTTCTGCCTCTTATCAACTGTGATGTACTGCTTTGGAAATCACAGGTTCATGAACTTTGGAACATGAAACGTGATTGTTTCTGCTATTATACTTGTGTAAGTCACACTGATGGGTATCAGGATTGTTTTATAAGACATTCTGTAGAAGTGTTCTTATTTCGTTTGTCTTTTATAGGTGCTATAATCTCAACTCCATTGTTGATTGCAGTCTACCTGTCCAGACATGTAGTTGTAATGATATCTAGAAGACTTCTTTAGTTCAAAGATTTATAAATACACCAAATAGATTACCTAAGACTGAGTACACTATACTAATTATGGAACATAGAACAGTATGGAATACCTACTATGCACTTGACATTCTGTTAGACAAAGCTGAGTAAGTTATGGATTGTTGCCCAAATGAGGTTATAGTCTAATGGGGGGTTACTAAGATGTACACAGAGAATCTTCATTATGTGGTTAAGTACTGTGATAGAGACATTCAATTGACTACTTATCCTATAACTCCGTTGTTTCAGATAGTGTCTTTTAGTCTCTGTTTGCTAAGACATTGGCAAGATTTGTTAGGCTTTCTTTCTTTCTTTCTTTCTTTCTTTCTTTCTTTCCTTCTCTCTCTCTTAGATTTATTTATTTATTTTAGAGAGAGAGCAAGTTGGGCAGAGGGAGAGAGGATATCCCAAGGAGACTCCATGCTGAACACAAAGCCCAGACAAGAGGCTCAGTCACATGACCCTGAGATCATAATCTAAGCCAAAAACAAGTCTGCTGCTCAACTTACTTGCCACCCAGTGCACTTGTGGTTAGGATTTCTGAGGGAAATATTTACTGATTTTAATTTTGCATTTTATGCTCTTCTTGCCTAACGTCATTTGGTACTATAATTGACTATTAGTGGAAACTTCTTTTTAAACATTATGCAAAATTCAGAATTTTTAAATAATGAATATAAAATATTAAAACTGTCTTTTAAGAGAAAGAGCACATTTCTCCACAGCCTTTCTGGCCCTATTCTTACTGAGGGCTAGTGGTTCTTTTGCTCTAAGCTTCTGAGAAATCTATATCCTTGCATGAGTAGAGACTAAGGCAGAGAATGATGCCAGGAAGTAAGGGGCATAGAGAATATGGAATACTTGGATTTGTTATTGGATTTCATCAAGAGAAATGGCAATGAAACATTCCTTTGTATCTGAAAATTGGACACTAACAGTCTTTATGTTGCCCATGGTTTATTTAGGGTACTTGGGAATTTACTATCATAGACTAATTTAAAGGGATGGAAAAAGCAAGGATGGTGGGGTTGAATGCTTGTTTTTGGAGCATTGGGTAACCTACAACATGAAAAGAACAAATTTAGCTCCAAAATATCTGGCTCAGGAAACAAAAAGAAATGCATTATGTAATTATGTTGCAAGAATTCCCTTCTGCCTGCAGTTGGTGCACTGAGACTGCTAAAAAGTAATTGCAGAAATTGATGTTTAAGGAGTACATTTTGGGCAGACATCCTCTCCTGCCCACAATTCCCTTGCAGTGTATTCAATAAACTTCTGTCGCCTTTAAGAAATAAAGAGTACATTTTGCATCATGTTTTAGCACATAGGTACGTATGGTGTGTATGGGTAAATAGAAGCAAAAGTTTGCAGAAACAATACTAACCTTTATTCATTGTGATATTTTCTATTCTATTCTATTGTATTCTATTCTATTCCTATCCCATCCCATCCCATCCCATCCCATTTCATCCCATTTCACTCTATTCTTCTATTAAAACAGTGTGTTTATAGTTAAGGATGAGTCATTAGACCATTTAGGGGAGACAATTATTGAAAATTTGGGAGAGGGTGTGTTTGAAAGCAAGCATAGAGGGTTTAATATACTAGATAAGTAGACTGTAGATACTTTTTCATTCTCTCTCTCTTTTTTAAAGATTTTATTTATTTATTTGGCAGACAGAGATCACAAGTAGGCAGAGAGGCAGGCAGAGAGAGAGGGGGAAGCAGGCTCCCCGCTAAGCAGAGAGTCCATCGTGGGGCTTGATCCCAGAACCTGAGACCATGACCTGAACCAAAGGCAGAGGCGCAACACACTGAGCCACCTAGGCACCCTGTTTTCATTCTTTTTCTAATAAATCCATTCTTCCTCCACTCCCATTTTCCTTCCTGCCTTTGTACTCCTATTTATACCAGGTAACTACTTACCACTATCCACATATGATTAGGCTATGGGTAAATACCTGGTTCCAAAGAAATCAATCTGTAGTCTTAATTGTACCAACTAGATACCTGGATTGTTCAGATTTTTCCAGGATTCTGATCTTTGTCTCCTTAAAGTTCATTTTTAGAATCAATTTGAGATTTCTTTTCCTTGTTATTCAAATATGACTTGACAGAAGTGTAGGTATTTCAGTTATTGTTTTTTAAACCTCAGTCCATCCATAGATGGAACATGCTGTCTTATAGCTTATATTATTACTTGTTGAGTAGTCAATATACTATGGCTGGTACTCTTTATAACAATATACTATGAGCCAGTACTCTTTAGAACATTGGCCAACAAGTTTTATTCACAGTTAAATTTAGTAAGTTTTTATTTTTCTAGGTGCTTCATCACCTCTTCAGATAGTTAGGCTAATAAATACATATTTTTTTCAGACTACTTTTGGGGGTTGAGTAGTCAGTAGTTTCTACTGAATGATTGGCAGGTTAGAACTTCTTTCTTTAAATCGTCTTATTTTTGCTTCTTCTATTTCTTTGGTTTATTAGATAGATCTTATATTTTCAAATTAGACACTTTTCCCTTAGGGTTGTTAGATGAAGTCTTTGATCTCCTGACATGTCAGGTGATTTAGCCATGGAAAAAATGATTCCTAGCCTGCCCTTTTTCTTTCCATGAAGAATGAATTTAAGACTACTCTATAATCCTGAAGTTTCTTTACTATTTGGAAAAGCGACTTATTTTGGGAATTGAGTAATATTAAACACTTTGAGTAATTTTAAAAACATTTCAAAAATCATCTATTTTCAACTTAAGGTTATTTTTTTAGTTTCTAAAGCCATAGAACTGTTCCATTTTGGTTTGAAGCCAAATATTTAGATACACTGCAAAAGAATCCCATTATGAATCTCTCATTCAATTAGCTGTTTTCAAAGGACAGAGAACAGAAATTTAGTCTCCTTTGTGAGAAGAGCAGATAAGAGTTTTATTTGCTAAGTGGTTTTTGAAAGAGAATTTTGAATAATTTTTGCTGGTGAGTTCTATAGTGAATACATTCTCTGTACTAAAATTCCTGAGCTGAAGTTTCATTTCCCTTCTTATTTTAAAATAAACAAGAATTAAGCAAGTATACTAATTAGTTAGTTTGGAAGACATCTTTGTGTCCATATTTCCATGGAAGTATTAGAACTAGTGATTTTATTCTGGAGAGAGTTGATACATTTTTGTTGAACATATTATTTGGGGAATTACATTAATGTATATTTTTTTAAAGTAATATTTGTATTCAAAGAATTTTCTCTTTCCCCCAAACCTCCCATTCCATAAAATTAAGAGTAGAGTGAATTTCCAAGTAAACCCCAATTTATTTTCATTCTGCTGGTAGGAGAGGATTATACGAGCCCTCATGCTTTATCTTTGAAATAGTTTAAAGTCCAAAAGAAATAATCTGCTTTCAGATGATTTAGAACTAGGATCTCCAACTTTTCTTTCTTTCTTATTTAAAAAAAAAAAAAAGATTTAGTTATTTATTTTAACAAGAAAGCATGTGAGTGGGGGGAGGAGCAAATGGAGAGAGAGACAGAGAGAGAGAAAATATTTACTTATTTATTTATTTATTTGACAGAGATCACAAATAGGCAGAGAGGCAGGCAGAGAGAGGAGGAAGCAGGCTCCCTGCTGAGCAGAGAGCCCGATGAGGGGCTTGATCCCAGGACCCTGGGATCATGAACTGAGCTGAAGGCAGAGGCTTTAACCCACTGAGCCACCCAGGTGCCCTGAGAGAGATAATCTTAAGCAGACTCCCCACTGAGCTTAAATCAAGAGTATGGCATTCAACTGACTGAGCCACTCAGGTGTCTCAAACTTTTATGATGAAATATTTCATAACTCATGAGACAGTGAACTTATAGTTGGGAGAATTCAGGCTGTGCATTCTGTGTAATGAGATTATGGGTAATTTTAAGCTTTCTCCTTTTTAAACTTTCTATATAATTTCTAAATAATAAATACATACTAGTTTCATAGTAAGAGAAAATATGGGAACAATTTTCAGTCTAGCTTTTTTCCCTGGAAGATTAATGATAGCTGTTAGGGGCAGTGATAGAAACATCATTTGTTCATTTTTGCTGTGTTTACGTTGACTTTGAATTCAAGAATAGAAGTATCATATATTATACTCCTCTCTATTCCATGCACATAAACATTTCATCAGTGAAAAATAAACTGGCTGATGGAGGAAGTTTGATTTTACCTGTATGTGCATATAAAAAATCTAAGAATACAAAAATTAAGAATGTAAACCAACTTTTGCCTGTAAATATTCAAGTGCAAATGATGCTCTAGGAAAATGTAGCCTACTTATCTACCATTTTTTCCCTCCTGACAAACTGCTATAGTTCCAGGTTTAGCCATTTCCCAGTTTAACATGCAAAGTTAAGAGAGAAATGTAAAATTTCTCCTGCAAATTCTAATAGCCTTCAGTATTATTAAGATGGTATAAGGGATTTTCATATTAACAGGATTAAGAATCCTAGATTATAAATGCCTGTATGATTAGGTAATATTTTACTGACATTTAATTTCTGCAATTTATTCTGTAATAAATTAGAGTTCATTTCTATTTTTTCTTACTCTGGTAAGAGAAACTTGGTTTCTTTAGTGACTTAACAATTCCTTATTTTGTGAACTCTTAGTAGAACTGCTAACTGTTCTATACTCTCCTGGAAAGAGAATGGTCATTCTACCTAAGATAAGCCAATCACAGTCACTCTCCCAGGAATTTGATCATAAGTTATAACATCTCAAGACAGAAAATATTTAGAGATGATTCATCATGGCGTACATGGTGAAGGAAGTGTCATTAACTTTTTTTACCACGATTCTCAACTTTGCTATGGTTTTCATATTTTTTGAAGCTTGATCTTTCAAATTTTCTTCTAATTATGTGAGATTTTCTTTAATTATCCAATTGTTTAATGGATAATAAATCACAGATCCAGGGGTACCTGTGTGTCTAAGTTGGTTAAGTGTCTGACTTTTAATTTCTGCTCAGGACATTATCTCAGGGTTGTGAGATTGAGCCCTGTATCAGATTAGGATTCTCTCTCTCCTGCCCTTCCCCCTGCCCCTACTCACTTTTACTCTTTCTCAGTAAATAAATAAATAAATGGACAGAGACCCAGAAAGCTGCACAAAACAAACAAAAAGCTAAATAAACTATTATAAACACCGTTATAACCACCATCCAAGAGAAGGAATAGAACTTAGGTAGAAGAAAGGAATTAAAGTGCCACTCCAGAATATCCCCCTGCCACTCTGTGCCCCATCTCAATTTTCAACCTTCTACTTCACAACATAACTAATCACTATCTTGACATTTTATATAATCACTTCTTTGAATTGTTTTACAATTTTATCACCCAAGTTAAGATCCTTGATTTAATAGTGATCTAAAATACACAGTAGTAGAATTTATTGGATCATATGGAATTTGTTTAAGAAAACAAAAACTTGCTGAACAAAACAGAACAGAGTTATGCAAAACAAAACAGAACAAAACAGACTCGGGAACTCCGTGACTCCATTTAATGTAATAATGTTTGTATTATAGGAGTCCCAGAAGGAGAGAGAAAAGGGGCCAGAAAATTTATTTGAAGTAACAATAGCTGAAAACTTACCTAATCTGGGGAAGGAAACAGACACCTAGACCCAGGGAGTGCAGAGAACTCCCCCCCACACACAAAAACCCAAAAAAGCAGACCCACAGCAGGACATATTGTAATTTAATTTACAAAATATAGTAATAAAGAAAAAGTTCAAAAGCAGTAAGATAGAAGTCATTAACTTTTTATTATTTTTTATGTTATGTTTGTCACTATACAGTATGTCATTTGTTTTTGATGTAGTGTTCTAAGATTTGTTGTTTACTTATAACACCCAGTGCTCCATGCAACATGTGCCCTCCTTAATACCCACCACCAGGCCAACCCATCCCCCCACATTTCTCCCCTCTAAAATCCTCAGTTTGTTTCTTGGAGTCCATAGTCTCTCATGGATTGTCTCTATCTCTGATTCCTCCCTTTCATTTTTCCTTTCCTTCTCCTGATGTCCTCCATGCTCTTCCTTACGTTCCACAAGTAAATGAAACCAAATGATAATTGATGTTCTCTGCTTGATTTATTTCACTTAGCATAATCTCCAGACCCATCCATGTTGATGCAAAAGTTGGGTATTCATCCTCTCTGATGGCTGAGTAATAGTCCATTGTATATATGGACCACATCTTCTTTATCCATTCATCTGTTGAAGGTCATCTCGGCTCTTTCCACAGTTTGGCTATTGTGCACATTGCTCCTATAAACATTGGGATGCATGTGGCCCTTCTTTTCACTACATCTGTATCTTTGGGGTAAATAGCCAGGAGTGCAACTGCCAGGTCATAGGGTAGCTCTATTTTTAACTTCTTAAGGAATCTCCACACTGTTTTCCAAAGTGGCTGTACCAACTTGCATCCCGAGGTTTCCCTTTTCTCCACATCCTCTCCAACATTTTTTTTTTTTTGGCCTTGTTTATTTTTGCCATTCTAACTGGTATAAGGTGGTATCCCAGTGTGGTTTTGATTTGAATTTCCCTCATGGCTAATGATGAACATTTTTTATGTGTTTGTTAGCCATCTGTATGTCTTCTTTGGAGAAGTGTCATGTCTTCTGCCCATTTTTTGACATATTTTATTTATTTATTTTGTTTTTGGGTGTTGAGTTTGGGAAGTTCTTTATAGATCTTGGATATCAGCCCTTTGTCTGTAGTGTCATTTGCGAATATCTTCTCCCATTCCATGGGTTGCCTCTTTGTTTTGTTGACTGTTTTCATTTGCTATGCAGAAGCTTTTTATCTTGATAAAGTCCCAAAAGTGCATTTTCACTTTCGTTTCCTTTGCCTTTGGAGACATGTCTTGAAACAAGTTGCTGTGGCCGATGTCAGAGAGGTTACTTCCTATGTTCTCCTCTAGGATTTTGATGGATTCCTGTCTCACATTGAGGTCTTTCATCCATTTTGAGTTTATCTTTGTATATGGTGTAAGAGAATGGTCGAGATTCATTAGAAGAAGTCATTAACTTACAAGGAAAAACCCATAAGGCTAGCAGGAGATTTTCAACAGTAACTTTGTAAGCCAGAAGAAAATGGCATGATATATTCAAAGTGCCGAATGGGAAATATCTGCAGCCAAGAATACGCTATTCAGCAAGGCTATCATTCAGAATAGGACAGATAGAGTTTCCCAGACAAACAAAACCTAAAGGAGTTCATAACCACTAAACCAGCCCTGCAAGAAATATTAAAGGGGACTCTTTGAGTGAAAAGGAGAGACTAAAAGTGCCAATATGAAGGCAGGAAACACAAAAGCAGTAAAAATCAATATTTCTGTAAAAATATCACACAAGGAACTCAGCAAAAAGGATTTAAAATATAATAAAGTGTGCCTAAAACATGGTAAGAGAGAAGAATGGGTTCAAACTTAAATGACCATCAACTGAATATAGATGGCTATATGCAGAAGAGGTTATCTATAAACCTAATGGTAACCATATATCAAAAATAACTAATAAATATGTAAAAAATAAAAAGGAATCCAAATATATCACTGAAGGAAATCAGCAAAATTGAAGAGGAAGAAAAAGGATCAGAGAAAATCTTCAGAAACCACCAACCATATCATAAATGGCAAGAAATACCTAGCTATCAATAATTACTTTGAATGTAAATGGACTAAATGTCCTAGTCAAAAGATAATAATGTGTCAGAATAGCTTAAAAAACAAAACAAAACAAAACAAAAAAACAAGATCCATCTACATGCTGCCTACAAGAGACTTATTTTAGACCTAAAGACACCTACAGATTGAAATGTGAGGGAATGGGAAAATGGATGTCAAAAGAAAGCTGGAGTAGCAATACATATATTGAACTTTAAATAAAGTAGATTTTGTTACTTTTTTTAATTTTTAAATTTTTTAATAAACATATAATGTATTTTTTTAAGTTATTTATTTATTTATTTGACAGAGAGATCACAAGTAGGCAGAAGACAGGCAGAGAGAGAGGGGGAAGCAGGCTCCCCGCTGAGCAGAGTGCCCGATGTGGGGCTCGATCCCAGGACCCTGAGATCATGACCTGAGCAGAAGGCAGAGGCCCAACCCACTGAGCCACCCAGGCGCCCCAATATATAATGTATTTTTATCCCCGGGGGTACAGGTCTGTGAATCGCCAGGTTTACACATTTCACAGCACTCATCATAGCACATACCCTCCCCAATGTCCATATCCCCACCACCCACTCCCATCCCCCCCCAGTAATCCACAGTCTGTTTTTTGAGATTGAGTCTTTTATGGTTTGTCTCCCTCCCGATCCCATCTTCTTTCATTTTTTCTTTTCCTACTCCCCTAACCCCCCACATTGCATCTCCACTTCCTCATATCAGGGAGAGCATATGATAGTGGTCTTTCTCCGATTGACTTATTTCACTAAGCATAATACCCTCTAGTTCCATCCGCGTCATCGCAAATGGCCAAGATTTCATTTCTTTTGATGGCTGCATAGTATTCCATTGTATATATATAGCACCACTTCTTTATCCATTCATCTGTTGATGGACATCTAGGTCCTTTCTGTAGTTTGGCTATTGCAGACATTGACGGTATAAACATTCGGGTGCATGTGCCCCTTTGGAGCACCACGTTTGTATCTTTAGGATATATACCCAGTAGTGCAATCGCTGGGTCAAAGGGTAGCTCTATTTTCAGTTTTTTTGAGTAACCTCCACACTGTTTTCCAGAGTGGCTTCACCAGCTTGCATTCCCACCAACAGTGTAGGAAGGTTCCCCTCTCTCTGCATCCTCGCCAGCATCTGTCATTTCTTGACTTGTTAATTTTAGCCATTCTGACTGGTGTGAGGTGGTATCTCGTTGTGGTTTTGATTTGTATTTCCCTGATACTGAGTGATGTGGAGCATTTTTTCATGTGTCTGTTGGCCATCTGGATGTCTTCTTGCAGAAATGTCTGTTCATATCCTCTGCCCATTTCTTGATTGGATTATTTGTTCTTTGGGTGTTGAGTTTGCTAAGCTCTTTATAGATTTTGGATACTAGCCCTTTATCTGGTATGTCGTTTGCATATATCTTCTCCCATTCTGTCAGTTGTCTTTTGGTTTTGTTAACTGTTTCCTTTTCTGTGCAAAAACTTTTGATCTTGATAAAATCCCAATAGTTCATTTTTGCCCTTGCTTCTGTTGCCTTTGGCAATGTTTCTAGGAAGAAGTTGCTGCGGTTGAGGTCAAAGAGGTTGCTGCCTGTGTTCTCCTCAAGGATTTTGATGGATTCCTTTCTCACATTGAGGTCCTTCATTCATTTTGAGTCTATTTTCAAGTGTGGTGTAAGGAAATAGTCCAATTTCATTTTTCTGCATGTAGCTGTCCAATTTTCCCAGCACCATTTGTTGAAGAGGCTATCTTTTTTCCATTGGACATTACTTCCTGCTTTGTTGAAGATTAGTTGACCATAGAGTTGAGGGTGTATTTCTGGGCGCTCTATTCTGTTCCATTGACCTATGTGTCTGTTTTTGTGCCAGTACCATACTGTCTTGATGATAGCTTTGTAATAGAGCTTGAAGTGTGGAATTGTGATGCCAATAACTTTGGCTTTCTTTTTCAATATTCCTTTGGCTATTCGAGGTCTTTTCTAAAAATCCACATAAGTTTTAGGATTACTTGTTCTATTTCTTTGAAAAAAATGGTTGGGATTTTGATAGGGATTGTATTAAATGTGTAGATTGCTTTAGGTAGAATAGACATTTTCACAATATTTATTCTTCCAATCCAGGAGCATGGAACATTTTTCCATTTCTTTGTGTGTTCCTCAATTTCTTTCATGAGTACTTTATGTTTTTTCTGAGTATAGATTCTTAGTCTCTTTGGTTAGGTTGATTCCTAGGTATCTTATAGTTTTGGGTGCAATTGTAAATGGGATTGACTCCTTAATTTCTCTTTCTTCTGTCTTGTTGTTGGTGTAGAGAAATGCAACTGATTTCTGTGTGTTGGTTTTATATCCTGACACTTTATTGAATTCCTGTACAAGTTCTAGCAGTTTTGGAGTGGAGTCTTTTGGGTTTTCCACATATAGTTTCATATCATATCATATCATCTGCAAAGAATGATAGTTTTATTTCTTCTTTGCCAATTTGGGTGCCTTTAATTTCCTTTTGTTGTCTGATTGCTGAGGCTAGGACTTCTAGTACTATGTTGAATAGCAGTGGTGATAATGGACATCCCTGCCGTGTTCCTGACCTTAGAGGAAAAGCTCTCAGTTTTTCTCGATTGAGAATGATATTTGTGGTGGGTTTTTCATAGATGGCTTTGATAATATTGAGGTATGTGCCCTCTATCCCTACACTTTGAAGAGTTTTGATCAGGAAGGGATGCTGTACTTTGTCAAATGCTTTTTCAGCATGTATTGAGAGTATCATATGGTTCTTGTGCTTTCTTTTATTAATGTGTTGTATCACATTGATTGATTTGCGGATGTTGAACCAACCTTGCAGCCCTGGAATAAATCCCACTTGGTCGTGGTGAATAATCCTTTTATGTACTGTTGGATCCTATTGGCTAGTATTTTGGTGAGAATTTTCGCATCTGTGTTCATCAAGAATATTGGTCTGTAGTTCTCTTTTTTGATGGGATCCTTGTCTGTTTTTGGGATCAAGGTGATGCTGGCCTCATAAAATGAGTTTGGAAGTTTTCCTTCAATTTCTATTTTTTGGAACAGTTTCAAGAGATTAGGAATTAATTCTTCTTTCAGTGTTTGGTAGAATTCCCTTGGGAAGCCGTCTGACCCTGGACTTTTGTTTGTTTGGAGATTTTTGATGACTGTTTCAATCTCCTTACTGGTTATGGATCTGTTCAGGTTTTCTCTTTCTTCCTGGTTCAGTTGTGGTAGTTTATATGTCTCTAGAAATGTATCCATTTCTTCCAGATTGTTGAATTTGTTGGTGTAGAGTTGCTCATAGTATGTTCATATAATTGTTTGTGTTTCCTTGGTGTTGGTTGTGATCTCTCCTCTTTCATTCATGATTTTATTTATTTGGGTCCTTTCTCTTTTCTTTTTGATAAGTCTGGCCAGGGGTTTATCAATCTTATTAATTCTTTCAGAGGACCAGCTCCTAGTTTTGTTGATTTGTCTATTGTTTTTTTTTGGTTTCTATGTCATTGATTTCTGCTCTGATCTTTATGATTTCTCTTCTCCTGCTGGGTTTAGGCTTTCTTTGTTGTTCTTTCTCCTGCTCCTTTAGGTGTAGGGTTAGGTTGTGTATTTGAGACCTTTTTTTTCTTGAGAAAGGTGTGTACTGCTATATATTTTCCTCTCAGGACTGCCTTTGTTGTGTCCCACAGATTTTTAACCGTTGTGTTTTCATTATAATTTGTTTCCATGAATTTTTTCAATTCTTCTTTAATTTCCTGGTTGCCCCATTCATTTTTTAGAAGGATGCTGTTTAATCTCCATGAATTTGGGTTCTTTCCAAAATTCCTCTTGTGATTGAGTTCTAGTTTCAGAGTGTTGTGGTCTGAAAATATGCAGGGAATGATCCCAATCTTTTGATACTGGTTGAGGCCTGATTTATGAGTCAGGATGTCGTCTATTCTGGAGAATGATCCACGTGCACTAGAGAAGAATGTGTATTCTGTTATTTTGAGATGGAATGTTTTGAATACATCTGTCATATCCATCTGGTCCAGTGTGTCATTTAACACCTTTATTTCCTTGTTGACCTTTTGCTTAGATGATCTGTCCATTTAATTGAGGGGAGTGTTAAAGTCCCCTACTATTATTTTATTATTGTCAATGTATTTCTTTGATTTTGTTATCAATTGGTTTATATAGTTGGCTGCTCCCATGTTAGCGGCATAGATATTTAAAATTGTTAGGTCTTCTTTTTGGACAGACCCCTTGAGTATGATATAGGATCCTTCTTCATCTCTTATTATAGTCTTTGGCTTAAAATCTAATTAATCTGATATAAGGGTTGCCACCCCAGCTTTCTTCTGATGTCCATTAGCATGGTACATTGTTTTCCACCCCCTCACTTTAAATCTGGAGGTGTCTTCGGGTCTAAAATGAGTTTCTTATAGGCAGCATATTGATGGGTTTTGTTTTTTTATCCATTCTGATACCCTGTGTCTTTGATTGGGGCATTTAATCCATTAACATTCAGGGTAACTATCAAGAGTTATGAATTTAGTGCCATTGTATTGCCTGTAAGGTGACTGTTAACTGTATATTGTCTCTGTTTCTTTCTGATCTACTACTTTTAGGGTCTCTCCTTGCTTAGAGGACCCCTTTCCATATTTCCTGTAGAGCTGGTTTGGTGTTTACAAATTCTTTCACTTTTTGTTTGTCCTGGAAGCTTTTTATCTCTCCTTCTATTTTCAATGATAGCCTAGGTGGATATAGTATTCTTGACTGCATGTTTTTCTCATTTAGTGCTCTGAATATATCATGCCAGTTCTTTCTGGCTTGCCAGGTCTCTGTGGATAAGTCCGCTGCCAATCTAATATTTTTACCCTTGTATGTTACAGACTTCTTTTCCCGGGCTGCTTTCAGGATTTTCTCTTTGTCACTAAGACTTGTAACTTTTACTATCAGGTGACGGGGTGTGGACCTATTGTTGATTTTGAGGGTCGTTCTTTGCATCTCCTGGATTTTGATGTTTGTTCCCTTTGCCATATTAGGGAAATTCTGTACAATAATTCTCTCCAATATACCTTCTGCTCCCCTCTCTCTTTCTTCTTCTTCTGGAATCCCAATTATTCTAATGTTGTGTCGTCTTATGGTGTCACTTATCTCTTGAATTATTCCCTCATGGTCCAGTAGCTGTTTGTCCCTCTTTTGCTCAGCTTCTTTATTTTCTGTCATTTGGTCTTCTATGTCACTAATTCTTTCGTCTGCCTCATTTATCCTAGCAGTAAGAGCTTCCATTTTTGATTGCACCTCATTACTAGCTTCTTTGATTTCAACTTGGTTAGATTTTAGTTCTTTTATTTCTCCAGAAAGGGCTTTTATCTGTCCAGAGAGAGTTTCTTTAGTATCTTCCATACCTTTTTCGAGCCTGGCTAGAACTTTGAGAATCATCATTCTGAACTATCTATCTGTCATATTACCAATATCCATATTGATTAGGTCCCCAGCCTTCAGTACTGCCTCTTGTTTTTTATTTGTTTGTTTGTTTGTTTTTGTGGTGAGTTTTCCCGCCTTGTCAGTTTGTCCAGGTAAGATTTGCTTTCTCCTCCTCTGGAATTCCGCTGTTCTCCTTGGTGAGTGGAGTTGGTCTTGGCTGGGTTTCCTGTTGATCTTCTGGGGGAGGGGCCTGTTGCAGTGATTCTCAAGGGTCTTTACCAGAGGAGGAATTGCCCTGCCCTTATCAGGTGCCAGGCTCAGTAATCCGCTCGGGTTTCCTTTCAGGAGCTTTTGTTCCCTGAGCGCTTTCCTTAGAGTTCCAGAGGACGGGAATGATAATGCAGCCTCCCAATCTCCGGCCTGGAGGAGCCAAGAGCTGGGGTCCCGCTCTTCAGTGCGCCCTCAGAGAAATGTGCCCAATCACTCCCATCTCCCTGGCCTCTGGTAGCACTTGGAGAAAAGTGCTCAATCGTTCACTCTTGGAGAAAAGCGCTCGGTCGCTTCTGCCTCCCTGGCCTCTGGTTGCGCTTGGAGAAAATTGCTCAATGGATCGTGCTTGGAGAAAAGTGCGTGGTCACTTCCATCTCCCTGGCCTCCAGCCGAGCGCTTGGAGACAAGTTCTCAGTCACTCTGTCTCCCTGGCCTCTGGCCACCCTCCGAACTCACCCAGCCTGAGCCCGGTTAAAGGTAACTCTGAGCTGAGAGCTCACTCCTCGGCTTTGTTGCTGTTGCCAGCTTCCCTGCTCTAATCCCTGCAAGCTCTGCAATACTCAGACACCCCTGGTCATTCTCTGACCTTGCAGGACCTGGGGTTACTCTACCCCACCTGGGCTTCCCCCCCGGTTTAGCCTCTGGAACAATGTCCCTCAGTGGAGCAGACTTTTAAAGGTCCTCATTTTGTGCTCCATTGCTCTGCCACTTGCTGGGAGCTGGCCCCTCCCCCGCGGTCTATCTTCCTGTCTCTTTGGATTCACTTCTCTGCAGGTCCTACCTTTCAGAAAGCGATTGATTTTCTATTTCTAGAGTTGTTGCTCTTCTTCTCTTCGATCTCCTGTTGGATTTGTAGGTGTTCTCAATGGTTAGATAAGCTATCGAGCTGATCTCCTGCTACCTGATGTCATCTCAGCCTGCTACTTCTCCACCATCTTGACTCCTCCCCCTTTATTTCATTTTTTAAAAAGATTTATTTATTTAAGAGAGAGGGAAGGGGGAGGGGAAGAGGGAGATGGAGAGGGAATATCAAGCAGACTCTGTGCTGAGCATGGAGCCCAACACAGTGTTTGATATCACAACCCTGAGATCACAACCTGAGCCAAAACCAAGATTGGACGCTTAACTAGCTGCACCTCCCTAGCACCCCAGGACAAAGTAGACTTTAAAAAAAGGCTGTAACAAGAGACAAAGAAGGCACTATAATATTAAAGGGGACAATCCAATAAGAAGATGTAATTGTAAATATTTATGCACCCAGTGTTCACCCAAATACATAAAACAGTTATTAACAAATACGAAAGAACTCACATAATAATATAACAATAGTAAGGGACTTTAACACCCCACTTAACATTAATTTACAGATTATCTAAACAGAAAATGAACAAGGAAACAATAGCTTTGAATGATACACTGAAACAGATGGATTTAACAGATATTCAGAACATTCCACCCTAAGACTGCAGAATACACATTCTTTTCAATTTTCAAGGGCACATGGAACATTTTCTAGAATAGATCACATATTAGCCCATAAAGGAGATCTCAAATTCAATAAGATCAGAGTTACACCATGCACCTTTGGACACAATGCTGTAAACTCTCTCTCTCTCTCTCTCTCTCTCTAACACACACACACACACACACACGCGCGCGCGCACACACAAGAATATTATGCAGCTATAAAAAAGGATGAGTGGTTTTTTTTTTTTTTTTTTTTTTTTTTTTTCCACTTGCAACAACATGGATGGACCTACAAGTATGATAAATGAAATGTCAGACTGGGAAAGACAAATGCCATATTATTTCACTCATGTGGAATTAAAAAAAAAAACAAACAAATGAATAAACAAACAAAAAACAGAATCAGACCTGTAAGTACAGAGAAAAACTGACGGTTGCCAGAGGGAAGGGATTAGGGGATGAGCAATGAGTGAAGAAAAGTGGGAGAGAGACACAGGCTTCCATTATGGAATGAATAAATCATGGGAATAAAAGACATAGGATAGGAATGATATTGTAATAGCATTGCATGGTGGCAGAATGTAGCTACACTTGTGGTGAGCATAGCATGACACATACAAAAGTTGAATCAATATCCTGTGCACATGAAAGTAACATAACATTATGTGTCAGTTGTACTCAAAAAATTAATTTCTTGTCTTTCAGTCTTTTTTGATTTTCATTCCCCCCATTGTTTATAATATCATTATATTTGAAATGAATTTCTTCTACAACACATCATTGGATCATGTTTTTTTAATTCACTCTGCCAATCTGTGTCTTTTAATTAGTCTTTTTAGACAATTTACATCTAATGTAATTATTGATATTTTCTGGCTTAAGTCTGCCATCTTGTTTTTTGTTTTCTATCTGTTCCCTTTGCTTTTGGTTCTCTGTTACCTTTTCCTGTCTTCCTATGGGTTAAACATGTTTTAGAATTCCATTTAGATTTATCTATGATATTTCTGAGTGATCTCTTTGTATAGATATTTCAATGTGTGGTCTAGATAGTACATTTGCATACATAACTTATCACAGTCTATTCGTGTCATGTTGTTTCCATACAAATGTGAATATAGGATCTAATATAATGTGAGATGCCTACTCTAATGCTAATTCAAGTAAAACAAGATTCTTTGTTGATGCTGCAGTGAAAAAATGCAAAGCTTGTGGTTTTGCATTTTATGGTTAATCATGAATTTTACAAAGTTTATGATTAATCATAGTTTGTACAAAGATTAGAATCTCATGCCAATTTTTATGTTGTGAACAGTGAGACTCCTTGCTCTGATATGAAAAGTGCAACATTCAATCCTGATATTATAAAAACAGTGGTTTATCGAATAGCACAAGGTACACATAATATTGAATTAAACTAGATTATTTTAAAAAATCATTTTGAAAAGGAAAAACAATGCTAAATTATAAGAACAAGATATTTTTATAGTCTTTCTTGAAGCTGTACAGTCAGATCCTGAAAATTGAAATAATTACTTGTTTGGCATTCAGAAAATCCATGTTTATTTGAAAGACTTGGCTAATACATGTACCTTTTTGAATTATATAAAACCAAGTTGAACAAAAGTTCTAGAAGAGAACCATTTAGAAAAGTTAATGAATAACTAGTATTTTCACATTATTTTAGTTTTGAAGTTTGGTGTAATCATAAGCTATTGATTTTATAGGAGTGTGTCCAAATTTTATCAATCTAAACTGTGTTTTATATCTTCTTACAATATTAAATTTATGATTTATGTATAGTTAAATTTTGAGTATTTGGACTTTAATTATACTGCAATAAAAATGGTTAAAAAAACAATGAATAGAATGAGTCAGACTAGTTGGTATCTGAGAAATTGGAGATGAGTTTAACTGCTTCTCAGGATTTAGGAAAATAGAAAATGGGCATCCAATTTCCAGTGGACATGAAATGTGCCTTAAACCCAGTTCCTAATCCTGAAGACTAGAACAGCTCTTGGCTCTCTTCTGAGCCTTCAGACTTGTAGTTGTCTTTCTGCCTGAGGATACTATGACTTGGAAATTCAGCATATTGAAAGTTGACTGATCCTGCCAAGGGTCCATTGAGGGTGCACCTATTGAATCCTAAATCCTTTGTGTTCAGGGTGGTTTCCTGGATTAGTTTTTCTTGATATCATTTTTCTCCACATTTTGCCTTACTGCACATAGTATTGATGCATAGGCCCCTGGCACATTGTCAGTTTTTCTCTTAGGGACAGAAAATGTGGACTGTGAAATGTTTCCTTATTGAGAATGCTCCTGTTGCTCAACTTCTGTTCTGAGTTGAAATTGAGAATATAATTATTTATGTCCATAGTTTTTGGCTTGAGGTGTCTTAGTATCACTGTAACCACTCCGTAGGTCATGGGGCAAGAGTGGAAACAAGTCCCTGATTCTTGGAGACCCTAGAGGGGTATCCATATGAAGCAGCAATGATCATGAGCCTAACTCTCCCCTCTGCCTTCTTTATGATTCACTGTATGTCACTCTCAGAAATATATTCATGGATATTTATTCATTGCTAAGTTTTAGGAAAGCCCAATTTTTATGTTTAATTGCTTGTTTCCAAAGTTAAGTTCATTTGTTTTTCTCACTTTAAGACCTTCAAATAGATTTTCCTTTCTTATTTGAAACATCTTATCTTCAGCAAAGATTAATGAGCCAGAAGAATGGCACTCACTGATGTGCCTTCTCTTCTTGCTGGTTTGATGAAATCTCTTTTTTTCTTTTTGAAATAGACTGTTCAAGATCTAGTCTGGCAGGAAGTCAGTCTCTGCAACATGTTCTCTGTTGGAAGCATTGATCTTCATTCTTTCTCTCTTTTCAGTTCTTCATAGTGGTCTAGGGACCATAATTCCTGATTGTGGCCCACAAAGCTCCCTCTGTAAAGTATTATCCTTTACCACCTGAGCTCTGCATCATCAGAGATCAGTAGCTGAGAAGCTATCTCCGGAAAATATCTTTGTAGTTCTCCCCTACTTATTCACAGCTCACATTATTTGTTTTACTCTTTAACCTCTCTGTGCTGCTGGACAAGTTTTTAAACTCAGAATGGGAACAAAATTGATACAACATGTTGCCTGGCCCATACTTTTTATTGTTTTAGGTCATCCTATTAGCTGGTTGTGGAAACACTGGTTGTATTGAAGTAAAACTTCTAAAATGAAGTTTTAAATGAAAGTAATTAATGTCATTCTGGCAGATACACTTTAAAGTTTGGCTACAATCTGTGCTATCAATTTAAGTACAAAATGAAATTTGAATGACTTAATGATTCAGGGAATATCATTACTCCACTGGTATATTTTAATGATTATTAACAACATATCAGCTAAACAGGTAGGTTATGAGTTGATAATTAGAAATATGCTCAACATAGTTTGATTTTAAGAGAACATATCATTTACCACATTCACAATTTTTAGTAACTTTTCTTTTAATTACCAGAAAATAGGATTTCAGTATAGTTAAAAAGATTAAGATCTTAAAATAAGTTGAAAATCATAACTGTATAAACTTCTAAGCAATATTAAATACTGTGACATAGTAAGTACTTAAAGTAAATTTATTCATATTATTTGCATGCAATATTAGTTTTGCATTTGAAAACCAAAGTCAGTGGTCTGTAAAAAGTATACTTATTTTAGTGTTTATAGAGAAAACACTGTTTTTTTCTTTTTTTTTCTAAAGATTTTATTTATTTATTTGAAAGACAAAGATCACAAGTAGGCAGAGAGGCAGGCAGAGAGAGAGAGGAAGGGAAGCAGGCTGAGCAGAGAGCACGATGCTGGGCTCGATCCCAGGACTCTGGGATCATGACCTGAGCCGAAGGCAGAGGCTTTAACCCACTGAGCCACGCAGGTGCCCCAACACTGTTTCTTTCGACTTATAACACAAACTCCTTATATTTGAAGTTAGATCATCTTTAGCAGTCTATAAGCCTTGAGAGACATGTATAGAGGCAATTTGTTTCTCATGAATTAAGACATTTGGCAATTTAAAAAGCAATTATATTCTATATCTTTCATTCTAGCTTACTCTCAGAAAAAATACTGGGTAGAAATACTAGCTGCAAAGATAATTATATGGTATTACTCATATTATATGGTGTTAGATATTCTTTATTTGCTCATTCAGATCTACTCTTCTTTCTCCAACCTGTTCTGTGCTCTTGCCGTCTTATTTTTCTGATTTAACCAGTGGGAGGTATTGGCAGATGATCAAGGTGTAAAGAGAAGGTGGATTTATTTCTCCCCTTTTCTCCGTTTTGGGTCATGAGTTATCAGTGACTTCTTTTTCTGTTTAAGGCCGCAGCTCCTACCAGGTCGCCCTCTGCTACAGCTACCACTTTTCTTTGGATTGTAGTAAATTCTCTGTCCCTTGCCTTTCAGACCTCCTGCTCATTTTTGCCTCTCCATATCTTGATATTTATTTTAAATTATTGCTGTTTCCTTGTTAATAGTCTCTGTATTAATCCCCAAAGGCTGCCATAACAAAATAACACAAAGTTGGTAGCTTAAAATAACAGAAATTCTCTCATAATTTTGAAGTTCAGAGTCCAAAATGAAGTTGTCAATAGGGTGGCTTCTTGTGGAGGATGGGGAAAAATTTATTCCATGTCTGCCTCTTAGCTTCTGGTGGATATCAGGAATTGCTGTTTTGGGTGTGTGGACACATTATTCCAATCTATGCTGTGGTCTTCATGTGGACTCCCCCTCTGTGTGTCTCTGTGTCTTTTCCTTTTCTGTCTCTTTTAAGGACATCTGTCATTGAGTTTGGAACCAACCCTAACCTAGGATAATCTCATCTTGAGACCTTTACCATGATTACATCTGCAAAGACCCTTATTCCAAATAAAGTCACATTTAGAAGTTGCGGGTAGAAATATTTTTGGAGGCCGCTATTCAACCTACTTTGGTCCCTTCATTAAACTCTCATTACTTAATCCTGTTGGATCTCTGACTAATACAGGTGCCTGTTGTAATTTATCAAAATAAGGAAAAAATGGAAAATTAAAACAAGATATTTGATGCAAGAAGATACTGAAAATCAATCAGTGGCTTGACTAGACTTATGATACAACAGAAATTAGAAACATATTGTTAATAGAGTCCCTTTAGACAATATACTTCTATTTCTCTCTGGAAGTTCTATATTAGAGAAGCAAGATTGTTTGGTCTATTTGAAGTCCACTCCCCCTAGTAGAGAGGATTTAACAATATATTAAAAAAACCCTCTAATAAAATGATTCAGTTTTATTTTTTAGTCTTTCATGTGTGAGGTAGGCCTCACATTCTTGAGCCTGAGATGCTTGAATAGCAAACAGTCTTCTTTCCATAATCTTAGCAGCTCCAAATATTTAATTAAATTGCACAGTATGGCAACACACCTTCCTAGCAGAGGAAACTAAGAAAATTCAAGACTCCAATTAGGAGGAGATTTTTTCCCATGGTAGCTGAAAACAACCACAGAATATAAAACAGCTAGTTGTAAAACTGAGGATAAAGTTGCAGTCTTGAACAACCTAGGTCATGGGGAAGTGAGGCCAAAAAACTTTCTATAGAAAATAAAGTAAAACATTTGGTAGGATACTCTGAAGAGGAAGTACAATGAGAGGACTACAGCATCTGGATGCAACCAGAGTCAAGACCACTCTTTCACTCAGTGGTTTAAGTATTTTCATCAGTTTATGTTAAACCTTTCTCTTCCTACTATGATGTAATAAGAGGACTTGTGCTTATTAGAGAAAAATGTGGAGGATCTTACACCAGAGGGTCTGGTCATTGTTGATGGATCCTTTGTAATTCTTTGAGCCTTGTCAATTAGAGAACCCCTCTAGTTTTTGTTAAAGATAGGTATTGAATGCATTCTTCCCATCTATATGGGTGAAACCGATAAAACCAAAACTCTGTAAGAACCATCCCTTTCAGAGCACTGCTTTAATAAACTATTTTATAAAAAATCTGGATGCGCTGCATGGTGTGCAGAGACAGGGTCCTGTTCTTGTCATGTAGTTGAATACACAATGTTTAAATGAGAGAAAGTAATCTCTTTGTTTCTTTATTGTTCTCTGAAGAATCTATTAGAAAATGACATTTTCCTCACTATAAAAATGCAAATCTTTTTTTATTTCTAAATGTTTTATTTATATTGAACAACCTTTTAAGATTAAGAAGTTTTTCTTTTTCCATGACAGAAATGAAAAATTATGAAACTGTAAATCTGTATATATTTTCATTCAAATAAAAAAAACCAAAATATCATTTCATGAGGTAAAAATGTCTTGATGAGTAACATAAACATGGCATGAAATAAATTAGTTAATAAACAGTTTGCAGCTGTGATTTGTTTAATACATTATAGTTGACTCATACTGCCGGTTCACATTAATGGCTGAGCATAAACCATTTTTGTCAGTGAAATTTTATTCAGATTTAAAAAGAATAATGTAGTTTACGACAGATTTAACTATAGCCATCAACCATATACCATCCTGTTGCTTTCAGATTATAGATTGAACATATGTTTTTAAAATCTTAATATGTCATACAATCAGAAGTGTTTTGTGTTAATATATGACTTTGTTCATTACAGCATTGGAAGAACATTAAAGTTTTATGAGAGTCCTATAATTCGGTTTGATAGAATACTAAACAGAGTAATCACTATATTTTATGGAACTTTATTCTGAGATGAGTTAGATTTTCTCCAATGATTATTAGGTGAACTGATTCTTTCGTTCATTAGCCTACCACTTACTATACATAAATAAGACGGGTGCCTGGGTCTAGAGTCTGGGAAAATTAAAAATATCTCTCAAAATATTTATCATGTCACCAAAAAGGGACTTAAACTTTGGAAGGAGAATGCTTTAAGTATGTGATAACAGACTTACTTTCATAGAAATCTAATAATAAATCTTCTGTCCTCTTTGTATTCAGGAGGTTGGCAAACTTTTTTTTTTCTTTTTTTAGATTTTATTTATTTATTTGACAGAGACCACAAGTAGGCAGAGAGGCAGGCGGGGAGTGGGGAGAGTAGGCTCCCTGCTGAGCAGAGAGCCGGGTGCAGGGCTGGATCCCAGGACCCTGGGACCACAACCCCAGCCAAAGGCAGAGGCTTCAACCCACTGAGCCACCCAAGTGCCCTGCACTTGGTAAATATTTTTAGTTTTGTGGGCCATATTACACTCTGCCTCAACTACTTAATTCTCTCTTTGTAATATGAAAGCAGCATAGATAATATGTAAGCTAATGTATGTGACTGTGTTTCAGTAAATCTTTATTTACAAAAACAAATGTCAGGCCTGATTTGGCCAGCAGGTTGTAGTTTGGGAACTCTTCTAAGCCTTTGTTTAGCTGAACTTACTTGATGACAGCAGTCAGGTTGAGGATCAAGTCATTGGGCTGTTCCAGTTTTCTTCAAATTTTTTAGCAAATACCTAAAGGCACCAGAACAGGAGGGTGAGCTTTACCAGTCCTGGAATTTCCAGCTATGTCGTATTGGCCACATGCAACATTTAGTTTACTTACTCTAACAGTTGAAGCCAGTGAATGAAATAATTTGCATCATTTAAGAATCCCCAGAATAAGGACTCATTAAATTACAACACCCAAAAATACCTACTCTGAAACTCAGTTTTTTAAATACTTCCAACTTTCTTTTCTGACATTTTTGGGAGGTCGAGCTGGCTAAAATTCATGCTGTTACATCCCTGATTACTGTTTCTTTCATTTGCATGGAGATTGTCTAGTTGTAACAACATGGGTAAGGGGGCTCTGTTTTTAGACTTGTTTAACTTGGAGAGTTCATGTCCATTTTAATATTTGTGGAGAACTTCATGCCACCAAATTCAGCTGTTCTCTGCAAGTGAAGGGAAGTGGGATCTTCTTCCTCAACTTCATTATGCTGGCACCCATTTGGATTCTTTCTCCTTATTTTACTCATCAAAACATTTTAAGTAGTCCTTCTTCTTTTCCTGTAATCTCACATGAGTAACATACTTTTTGTTGTGTATCTTTCTTATTTAATAAATTTCTTTCCTCATTTTATGAGATCCTACCAACCACAGCTGATCTTGTAGTATGTGGCATCAACACTTTTTCTTTGAGGTCTTATGAGATGCTGACTTGCAAGGAACAGACATTCTTTAGGAAGCATCGAAGGACTCCCATCAATATCTAAAGCATGGGGAGAGGGCAGACTTGTTGGCTTGCTGTTGGTGAACTCTGTCTCACAGAGTTGGAGTTAAGTCACAAGTCCTGCCCGTCAACTGGTTTTTGCTTTCTTTTGTAGGCCTGGATTTCTATTTGTGTGGTGCCTCTGGAATTGATGGATTTTGGGGATATGGTACGGAACATGCAAGTACATGAAAAATTAAAATGTCAGAGTTTTTTTCAGATATTTTATTCATTCAACAAATATTTATGGATAGGTTGGCCATATAGTTTATTGTACAAATCATGAGAATTTTTTTTCTGGAAAAAAAAGAAAATAGGAAGAGACAACAGGATGGTCACTGTATTTAATGAGTGCTTCCTACGTCTCTTCCAGACTCCAGTGATACAGCAGGGACCAAAAATGCTGAAGTCCCTGCCCTCAAGGGACTTTCATTTGGAGTGAGGAGAGACAAATAATAAATAAGCAATAGAAAGTTAACTTTTAGAAGTACTTTTCCTGTTCACATAAATTAAATGTATTTATTAATAGAAAAACTAAACTCATAGATGTTTTTGTCTTTTTTTTCCCTGAATTTATTAATGTAATCGTTGTTAAGAAGTGAACTACTGGTAGAATTTCATAGGATTGAGTTCTGATACTCCCAGTTGGAATACTAACATGGAGATTAAATGAGTTAAGGCATGGAGAAGACAACATTGCTGGCCACAAAATAAGAGCTCAATAAATAATATGTTACTTTTATTAATACTTGACAAATTTCTACACTGATGAATCCTCTGAGAACATGGAAATAAGATTGTTTTCACTGTTTGACTGCAAAATCAATGCATCAGAATAGAGATACACGAGTTGTCTCAAAAACAAAGGATAGTTTTCTGGGACAAAAGTCTGCATTATAACTTTTTGCATGGATTAATAAAATTAAAAGATTACTATGTCAGTCATATTTGGGCTTTGTTAGCCATGGAGGTGTAGAAAAAGGAGAGCTATAGGTTAAATGTTGGTGTTGCATATCCAAACACTCCACTGGTGTTGCATATCCAAATACTCCAAAGAGGGAGTGAATCTTAGTCTGATAACTTATCCCAGTGTTCTTTTCTGTTTTGGTAGGAATCCTCTGAAAAGGTACCTTAGGGACTTTCGTTTGAAGAGAAAATCCTCTTTTTTTCTTCTTTTTCTTTTTTATTGGTACCAGATAGTCCTCTAAAGTAGGTCAAGACTGTAGTGGGAATTTGGTTGATTAACTTGTTCTAGAGCAGTTGGGATTTAGTTTCCTTTGCTATGTTTAAAATCTAAATTGGATTTGACTATATTCTTTAAAGTGATTGCTGCCTTTTTTTTTTGGTGGGGGAGTACAGTCTTTGATATTATTATGGCCAACTTTGATATATAGGTTCAGCTGTGTAAAATTATCATTTTATAGGTCAAAATTGTCCAATATTGACAATACCACATGGGTTAGTAAAAAACCTGGCACACCACACTTAAGCACCTAGTTGTGATCAATATGATTCAGCTGCCTGCCTCTGGCTTTAATGGCCCCATCAATAAGAGAGAGGCCTCCAGCCAGCCAACCAAGTGCAAAAGCTATCTCTTCAGGACAGCTGAAGGCAACGAATGGGACACATCCTGCCCTTGCAGCCTCTTAGCAGCAGACTGAGATGGTTCATACAAGTGCTGCTGTATGGCCCTTGCCAGACAGAAAGGGACTCAGTCTCCTCAAGCACTGATGGATCATGGGAATAAATCTGTCTTCCACATTCTGCTGTCCATGTATACCGGACCCTTTCTGTAGCAACAACAAACTGTAACCCTTATCTCTCTTCTTCAGCTAGGCATCCTTTTCATTCCTACTGGGTCCTCGGAGACTGCAGGAAAGCTGTCTTTGTTTTATCCACATTCTGTAAGCCTATGCCTTGTATGAAGCCCCTCCCCCCCATTTTTGGGGATGGAAATCCCTTCTAACTTCCCTTCTCAGTTACACTCTGACAGAGCAAGGCTGTTTCTGGCTTAGAGATAAAGGAGGGAAGCTATAGTCAAATATTCTGGTCCTATTGGAAAGACCATCCCTGTCGTTAGTCTTGCATCAGGCTGTTTTCCCCTAATGCCATTAAACATTTTATTCATCTAATTTCCTCCACAGATTTTAGGCTTATCCAGAAACCTTCTGCTTATCATCTAGCTTCTCATGTAGGTATGCCCTGTCACATGGGTTTACAAATATCCTGATTCCTGTGACATTTATTTATTGTTGTGAATTAATGAAGTTGAGTCAGGATTTATATCATAGTCTTATGAGTTAGGTGAATTTCTGCTTGTGAAAGATACCTCTATTTAATGGTGTGTGCCAACACAATCTGGTCTCCTTTTTTTTTTTAAAGTATTTTATTTATTTATTTGTCAGAGAGAGAGGGAGAGAGCAGAAGCAGGGGGAGCAACAGGCAGAGGGAGAAGCAGGCTCCCTACTGAGCAATGAGTCTGATGTGGTCATCTATCCCGGGACCCTGGAACCATGATCTGTGCTAAAAGCAGACATTTAACCGACTGACCACCCAGGAACCCCCCATAATCTGATCTCTAGTTCTTAAAAAAAGGGGGGCAAATCAAATTCACCAAAGTAAGAAATAAAGTCCTGCGGGAGATCTTTTAAAATTTAGCCAAATTTGCCTTTTTTAAGCCAGACAACAAATACGTTTTATCTCCGTGGGGCTGAGCACAAGTAAAAGCTTCTTTGTGCTTAATACTGAATTTTTACATGCATGCCCCTCCAAGCCCCCACAAAACCCTTAATGCAAACATTTTTAGGATTTTTTGCCTAGTTGTAGGAATTTTGTAACATGGACATTTTTAGGATATTAGATATTTTTGGTAAAAAATATTAAATAGCTGTATAATATACCACTTATATGGACACATCAAAATTTGTAAAACAATACCGCTGTTGTTGAATATTTGAGTTGTTTATATATTTATCTATTATAAATATTTCTGTGATGAACTGTATTTTCAAACTTTGTTATGCACATCTATTATTTTTCCCTTAGTGTAAATTTCTGAGTTAATTCATGAGTTAATATATGCCGTCTTTGTAGGCTCTTGATATATACGTCTGTTTTTTTTTTTTTTCAATAAGAGTTTTAGTTTACACTCTCACTGACTTTGAGAGAGTTCATTTCACTACATACTCACCCACACTGGTTTTATTCATATTCCATGTTATAGGTGAAATATACTACCACATTTTTTATAAGTAGCTTTTCTTTTATTCCTAGTTAGACTAATTTTTTTTTTTCAAATGATTTTGGAAATTTTTATTTTCATTTTTGAAAAACACATTTTTACCGCATGATTGCTGTCTGCACAGCAGAGAAGAGAATAATGATCCTGGAGATCTGAGACTCAAGGATGCTGGTTATTTGATTTTTTCTTGAGCTGTGGTGGGACCCTTGGATTGTAGCTCTTCACTGACAGACTCCTGTGATTGGAACACCAACCCCATTTCTATCAGAGCTTTTATTGTAGTAGCTGAGGCTTCTATTGTAGTAACTGATACCTTTTCACATACTGCTAGACGCTATATCATGGGCTACAGAGGGACCTACTCAACTTTGTATATATTAAGTGTACTTTTTAATAATCCAAATAATTTAGACACATACCTCTTTAAGGTGTGTGTTTTAAGCGGCAAACCCACTAGTGGTATTTATTACATCATTGTGAAGCAAACATTCCTCTAAACCCAATTAAACTTAGTACACTTGAAAAACAAATATTTGCCAATACATAATTTAAAGCATATCTCTAAAGTAATTTGTTCACAGTGGTTGGATCCACTAAAATGACCTCCTAAAGCTAATCACCTAGAAAACATTATGTAATTTCTTTCTAGAGAAATCAGTCCTTCAGAAAGGTATTTTGTAGTGTCACCCTCTTGTCTGTGGTCCTTGCAGTGTGTGAAGAAAAGCTGAAGCATGCCTCTCTAAATGTCAAAACCCTTAACCTCAACCAGTGCTCTTTTCATTCTCAGTCCTATCTCTTTTTCTTGGAAGAGCTTAGGAGACAAGGCTCTCGTCTAACTCTAGACTGGCTGCTCTGAGAGGTAAGGGCTTCCCAAGATGCCACAAATTATTGTGCATTTATCTCCTGTCTGTGTTATGTTGTGTAGCTTTTCTTGAACTCCTGTTAATCTAATCTACATCTTTTTCAAATGACCCACAGCTGTCACTTACTTACCTACTGGGCTCCTTATTGTAATTAATTAATTAATTAATTCTATCTTATTTTTTGGACTCTAATGATCTAAATTATTCAAGTCTATACACATATTTTTGAATATATAATGTTTTTATATATTCAGCATAGTGCTATGTTGCTCCTTTGTTCTGTTCATCTTTATTTCTTTTCCTTTCCCATTCCCCAGCTGCTGTAAGCCTTTATCATTAAAAAAAAATTATTTTATTTGAGTATAGTTAACACACAGTGTTGCATCAGTTTCAGGTACCTAAATCTTTGAAACATCTTAATTCCATATTGGGTTTCTCGCTGTCAGCACTAACCACCTTTCTTCTCTGGGCAAACATCAATTAGGAGCCCTCTGTCCTGCCTCCTTTCCATTTGCAAATGCACTTACGGATTCAGACACCTTTGCTCCTCTTCTAGAGGGGAGTTTCCCTCTTTTTCAAGTTTTATCCCATTAAATATTTCCTCTTTCTTAGCTTTATTTTTTTTTTAGTTTATTTATCACAGTTTAAAAATAAAGCTGAAGTTTTCCCCTCCTATAACATTATTTTTACTTCCCCTGAAATATTTTCATTCAACTTGCAGCTCATCTCTGTTTACCTCTACTTAATATTAAACACCTTGACAAACTAGCCAACATTTTTGTTTCCATTTCTTCACCATTAGTTTAAATGTCAACCTACTGTTATTTGAGGTTTGAGACAGTTCTTCCCAGGGGCACCGAGGATTTTCAAATCACACAGTCTGTTTTAAGTATTTTCATTCATTTCCTTTCTGTAACACTAACTAGGCTCGCTCATTTTCTCTCATGGCTTCTGTGCGACTAATCTCTCTTGCTTGCTTCTTTCTCTCTGAATATTCCTTTTCAGCACTTCACAGGGTCCTCTAACAGGTTACTTTGTGATTCTTGGGAATCTAGAATAGCTTCTCTTGTTTTTCCCTCTCTCTGTTTTCTACATATACATACTCCTAGACATTCTTAGTCCCTCCCATGACTTCAAATTCCATCTGTTTACAGTAAACAGCATATCTCTCTTTACTGAGAAATCTAATAGAAAATACAAACATCAGACAGTTATGATACCAGACAGTAGTCACATATGTGGATATTATTCTCAAGATAGCACCTGACCCCAATTGTTTCAATCTTCTTAACAATTTACATGGATTATGGTGTGGTTAAATTTAGTACATAGATTAGAATCAAAAGGTACCGTAAAAGAGATTATACGTTCCATAGGAGCTAAAATTGTTGTCCTCCTTTGATTCCCTGAAAGACTCAGGGATTTTTATACATCCTAGGCACTCAGCAGCTTTATGATACTTGTAAATAGTCTCTGTGACAGTGTGTGCTTATGCTGCCTTGAGAAACTTTCTCTAAAGTACAAAAGATAAAAACAGATGCCACTTTTACCAACTGCAGTTTTCCAGAGATTATTTTTTGAAAACCAAAGCTAAAGAAATAAGTTTAAATTACACATAATAAATTTGTATTCAGATGTGACCCATTCCTGGAAAGTTGAATAGAAGAATAAGATTCTGTAAACTACTAAGCCCCAGGACCATTATAGATCCTGTGCCTCACTGGTGATTTTCATTAAGTGGTAGGTAAAAGTGATTTTATATAATCATGTTAATCAAAAAATGAAGATGTAAAAATGTATGAGAGCTTTGAGCACTTCAAATAATTTTAGAACTACTCTGGTCTTACCTCTTCATTTTATATGAGAGAAAATTGAAGCCAGAGGGGCTAAATGAGTTCTTCAGTTTCACTTAGCTAATTAGTAGTGGCAAAGCAGGGAGAATTCAAGTTTCAAGGCTTGGAGTTTAATGTGCTTTACATTATAAAACAGTACTCATAAATAGCCAAAGTTGTCAATTCTGGCAGAAAAATTAGACCTGTTTTAACATCATCCTTTTAATTAAATAAATAGCTCTTCTTCCTTACATATGGATTTATTTGTTCCCTCTTAGATGTCTGAGGGTGCTATGCTTGTGGAGAAATATGGTGTAACTGCTTTACTTAGCATGGTGAGTAAAACTTATATTTGATATTAGTGTTGGTGATTATGTTGCTTTTTAGCATGACATCCACTCTTCCCCAAATGCACCAGGCCCTTATTTTATATCTCTATATCTTTATCCTTATTTGGCCAGAAGATATTCATTAAAAATCTACTTTATTCCAGTCATAATATTGGGAACCAAGAATAGAAAGATGAATTATGATCTAGTTTTCGCTCACACAGGAGATGTGAACATCCATTAAAGATTAATTGAAATAACATATGAAAGTGCTCTGTTGATTGTGAATTGTAGTGTATGTATATAGTCAAAATAATCAATTAAATGCAACTTTAACGTTATAGTTTGTGTGTATGCATTATGTAGATGTATGTAGACATATGATACTGTGTAGATACAAAGGAAGTGGAAGGGAGAGACAGGAAGACAGAGTCGTCATGGTGGCAGTAACCTTTAATTTGAGTTGTGAACAGATAGGTACTTTTGAAGGACTGATGACTGTGGGAGAGTAAAAGTGGGAAACAAGGGGTAAGTGACTCTAGGTAGAGAGAGAGCAGAGGACAGTTGCATGGAAGTATGAAGTAAAAGCAGTTCTGTGAGGCTAGAACCTAAGAGGATGGGTAGGAGGAGAGGATGACAAGCTGCAGAGATAGGGAGAAGTCAGATTTTAGAGGGCCTTTCTCTGTCCATGGTAAGGAGTTTGGTCTTCATTCTTGACTTTTGGGCCCATGCTTGTCATCATTTGAAAGCATTACTGAGCATAGCTTATATGTGCATGCCTTTATAGTATTTGCTATGCTATGGGAAAAGGAACACTGGACTTAGTATGAGCAGATCTAAATTCAAGGTCTTGTCATTTTGCTTACAAATCATGAAATTTTAGTTACTCATGTAACCTCTTGAGACCTCAGTTCTTGTACTTGGAAAATGAAAATAATAATTTTTTTTTAAAGATTTTGTTTATTTATTTGACAGACAGAGATCACAAGTAGGCAGAGAGAGAGGAGGAAACAGGCTCCCTGCTGAGCAGAGACCCCGATGTGGGGCTCGATCCCAGGACTCTGGGATCATGACCTGAGCCGAAGGCAGAGGCTTTAACCCACTGAGCCACCCAGGCGCCCCGAAAATAATAATTTAATAGGGATAAAATAAAATAGAAATTTTGAGTTTAACCTAATTATTAGGGTTAATGACTGTATAGTGACTAATGTTCTTATAAGGAAACCAAAAACTGGGAGCACATTTCAGATTAAAGAAAACATGCTAGTTGCCTACCCAAACTTTCTTATTGTCAGAACCCTGTTTTTGTAAAAGTCAGCAAAGTATCCAGCTAGAAAACTTGGTATTCCAAGAGTTTTGTGATTGGTTATAGCTAGGTGGCATAGTTTTGTGACATAAATGTAGTCTAATGAGTGGGCTTCTGGGAAAAGTTAAAGTTTCATCCGTAGAAGGAAAACAGTTATCTAGCAAGGAGTCATTTTATGAGCCTGGGGACAAAATTATATATTGAGAATCATGAAGCAGGGAGCTGCACAGAACTTAGGTCCTTACTAACTTCTCTTAGATACCTTGGACTGCCTACCTGCATGCTTTGTCTTATACGACAAAAACACTTATCCCACCCTCCCCTGGTTAAGCCACTGTTAGTTGAATTTCTATTATATGTCACTTAATGTCAATTCCTGACATACTGCCCAAAGCAGGGGGTATTATCAAACTTTAATAAGCATCAGAATAATTTGGAGGTCTTTTTTTTTAAATTTTATTTATTTGAGGCAGAGAGAGCAAAAGAGAAGCACAAGCAGGGGTGACGGGTAGAGAGAGAGGGAGAAGCAGACTCTCCACTGAGCAGGGATCCTGACATGGGGCTCTATCCCAGGACCCTAAAGACAAATACTTAACTGAGCTACCCAGCAACCCTGGAGATTTTATTAAAACAGATTACTGGGCCTCCTCCCAGTTTCTGATTCAGTAAATCCAAAGGTAGATGCCAAAAGTTTGCATTTCTAGCAAGTTTCTAGGTGCTGCTGCTGCTGGTCCAAGAACGGTGTTCAAGAGAAGGAGTTAGCAGGTTAACAGACATGAAATGATTATAAGGTAATATGAAACCTGCTTTAATTTAGTTAGGTACCAAGTTAAGAGATAAACAAGGAAAACTGCACTTTTAAGTCTTCCTGAAGAAGACTGGAGAGAGAATGGAGAAAGAATTTGAGTTGAAGAATGAAGATAGATAAATGGGAAAGGATGGAGAAGGAACAATTGGCAATTACATGGAAACAGGGAAAAACAATGGGTTTTCTGAGAATTGTGGAGATGCTTTTCTAGATGGTAAGGACATGTGTGTGTGGTGTTGGGGTGGTCAGGGCATTCTGCACATGTATAACGGGGCCAGATAATGAAAAGTCTTATCTATCTTGTCAAGAAATTTAGACTGTGTTCTGTAAGATTGTGTTTAGTGGAAAATCCATAAACATTTTAGAGAGAGGGACATGTTTGGTGTGTGTGATTAAAAAGATGATGGTAATAGTGTAGAGGTTAGGCTAGAGGACTATAAGCATAGATTCAGTAAGTCCAGTAAAGGGCTATTGTAATTGTTCAGGCTGTGTCAATTTTTGTTGCATGGTTTGATTTTAGTGGGGAGATATAAATGTTAAGTAATTGTATCATCTGATCAAGATGAAATTTGTGAAAATCTTACCCCCAGCTGTGAAATAGTACTTAGTAAAGTTCTTGACCTACTGTCTACCAGAGGAAGGCTAGCTTCTTAATGTTTTTTTTTTTTTCCCCCTTCAATATTAGAAATAGAGATGGCAGCTGAGGTTCTTTGATTATCCAGATAAGATGTGGTGGTCCTAGAAATCAAAACATTTCTCTCTAAAGTACCTTTAATCTATTATAAATTTAAGGCACAACATGTATAGTATCTCAACTTAAGCATTAGTATAACCTTGGTTGTCTCTTCAATAGAGATAAGGAGGTTCCTGATGATATATCACAGGGGAGGCCCTCTGTACACAGGCTAGCATCTGCTCTCCCATACATCATCCAACTCCAGAGACTCACACGTTAAGCCCTAAGAAATATCCTCTACATATTTTTATCTAACCACAAATTCATAAAAAATTATTCTTGCTGGTGTTGTATAATATTTATATTTACAGTTTTTGTCATTAGTCAAGCCAAATGGCAAACATGACAATTTAGGCCTTGGAAAAAATGCTAAGATATCAGGGATTTGTAAATTGAGCTGCCAGCTTTCATTTGAAATATTTAGAGGCTTTGGTAAAGAGAGGCCTTTCCAGGTTAAATTAGTGGTGTGTATATACACACACACACACCTTGTAATGACAGAGGTGGATAATTTTTCTGGTTCAGAAACTTGTTTTTTGTCTCCTCATTTTGGATAATCAGAGTGTACAGAATAATTACGTGGTAAAAAAACTAATGGAAAAATGATTTATAAATGCATATGAGTTTTATAACTGGAGTGCGTGGGGGTACTATGGGAGAATAGTACTTTCCTGGGGACCATCAGCATTCTCTTATCTCATGGGCCCATGCTTTCTTCCATCAAAATACAAGGGCAATCAAATGATTAATCAGAAGTGTGCTCAGTGAGCAAAGGGACTTGTGTGGTTTTGCAGGACATTTAATCTGGACTGGCTGATGTGGAAGCTGATGACCTTCCTCCTGTGTTGTTCCATATTGCCTGGCTCACACTGGCCTCTCAGACACGGTTTTTACACAGCCCTGGCAAACCACTCACAGCATGGTTATCCCCAGCTCTCTTTTTCTCCCCAGCTTTACACAAACTACCATATTTCTGTTACGAAAATATTTTCTGGATTAGTTGGATATTATTATGTCATAGTTTACCTCAACAGTAGTTAAATCTTAGATATTTTGATGCTATTTAAGAGAAAATTTGATCTTTAAGAAATATGCCTTATTCTCATTAGAAAAAATAATTTCTTAGTATACAACTACATTTACAAAATACCATTTATTATTTTTTTGTATTACTCTGAAAACCTAAGTTTGATGCAAGAATACAGGATAATGATAAACTAAGAAAAAATTTAAAACTCTAAAATGTATTTACAATGGAGAATATTCTCTTACATAGTCTTGCTTACAAAAATGGTAATATGTTGAACATACTTTTTATGAGCTGACATTTATTATGAATAGTATATTTTCCTGTGGCAACAAATATTCTTCTATAATTGGTTTTTGATTGATGACTATTGTTCTACTATATGGAGATATCATAATTTACTACATTTTATTGGTGGCTATTGGGATTCTCCCCAAATTTCAATTGTATAGATAATATCTAATGAAAGCCTTTGTTTAAACATCTGTTATTTATATCATTGATTCTTTCCTTAGAAACCATTTCTTAACAAAACAAAACATTTCTAGAAGAATTTTGACTTATAAACATGCCAAGTACTTATAAACATGCCAAGTACTTATAAACATGCCAAGTACAGTTTCATATGTCCACTCTAATCCATTATATACTGATGTTTAGTTTCAAGTCCGTAGGGTGATATTTTCTGATTATGAACTCAGAATCTGGTTGTTCCGTGAATTTGGAGGCTGCAGTTCCCTATATATAACCTATGTGTGTGTATTTCTATGCCTGTGTGTGTGTTAAATATGACCTATATATGAGAAAGAAAGTATATATACATAGTACATATTATATAAAGTGTTTGCATATATAGTTCCTCTGAATTTATGTTTGTTTCATTAGCTTTTCTATAAGCTCAGCTTTAAGCTTTCTAAGTCTGGATTGAGGAATTGTATTTGAAATCAGTGATACAATTACTTATAGCACATCTCAATTTGGATGCTACATTTTCATTGAAATAGTTGGTCTGTATTTTAATTTCATAAGACTTAGAGTTGAATAGGTAGATTTACATATCCAGAATTGTTCAAAATATACAGAAAAGTTTCCTGAAAACTGAACTCTGAGTATCAGTTTTAAAAATTTAAATTAAGTGAAATTAAGTAAAATTTCAAATTCAGTTCCTCAGCGGTGCTAGGTGTATGTGGCCAGTGGTAACTGCATTGCACAGTTTAGGCATAGAGTAATGATTATCAAAGTAGTCTGTGTATTAGAATCACTAACAGATTGCAGAAAGAATGTAGATCCCTGAAGTCTATCTTAAGCCTACTGAATCAGAATCTACACAGCATTATATGATCCACAGAGTAGTTTGAGGGCCTCTGGAAACACCAAATATCCAAATGTCTAGAAACAGTGTGTCATTAGAAGGAAGTGGATAAATTTTTATCTAGTTCGGTGCCCCTTACTCTCCAACCTGACTTCTTACCCGTCTTCTTCTAAATTGCTCTGTTCCAGACACACTGACCTCTTCATACCTTTTCCTCTATGCCTTTGAATTTATTTCATTTGGAATCATCTTCTCTTCCATAACTGCTTGGCTTACACAAATACCATCTTCCCAGAGAAGCATTTCCTGAAAATGTGAAACATGAAGTAACATCTTTCCAGTCATACTGTCTCCTTGCTTTTTACTTATTAGTGTCAATAACTAACATTTGATATGTTTCTCTGTTTACTAGTTACCTCCCCCTTTCTAGAATGTAAGTCCAATGGAAGATGAGTCTTTGTTTTATTTATGGTTTTATCACCATCATCTAGAAAAATATTTAGAACTCTGTAAATTGTGTTGAAGAGATGAATATAAAATCCCATTCAGTTGAAAGACTAGAACCTAGTCACTAAGTTTATATAGTTCAGTGAAGTTTGATACAAAGTCAGCTTCAGAGTCTACAGTAACCAAGTGCTTAATATCAAGCCCCTGATTAATTTAGAACCGTGAATTTCTGACCAGCGTATTTTAGATCATATCTTGGGGAAGCATGATGGACATCTATGGCCAATAACAGAAACTTGAGAAATGGAACACTATGGCTCCTGAGTAGACATACACATTGTGTAATTGAGAGGATTAAGATGCTCAATGATTTTTGATACTCTCCAAGATAAGAAAATTGTTAATTTGAGTAATGGTGGAACTTTGGTATACATATTGGCATAGATCCATCTTTCCTTTGCTCTTTCCTGTGAGCAAAACCAGAAACCTAGAAATGGTACAAGAAATAATAACCTGAAAGGTGTTAAGAAGGTGAGCTGATTTGGGACACCAGAATTTGAGGCATAGCACAGAGGCAGAGTGTCTTGAGTTCCCCTATCCAATAAAGGTTGGTGTTTAGGTCCAGCATTTCTAGACCATGAAACTGCAATGGAAGGTAGCCCAAGTATGTTCTTCCTTCCCCCAAGCCCCAGATGGAATGGAGTACCTCTGACAGCATCAGGTGAGCCTGACAACATCAGGGAAGCCCTGCCAGAAATATACATCCAAAGAGATACTGTTTCTGTGGGCCTGAGTGTTACCCCCCACCCTACCTGCAAAGAGATACTGAATCCTGCAGGGGAGATTTAGCTATAGCAGGCAACCTGGTCCCTGGTAGCCTGTGTTTCTCCCTGGGAGAGAGAGAAATCTTTCCCACTCAGGGCCACCAGAAGCTATGAGTAGGGAGATCCCACTATAATTTTCTCCCACTGAGAGACATCTAGTGGTCTTCTTTGGGAAACTCCTTCAGCTTCCTCACATAGGCCCGTCTGGGGCCAGTGGGAGCATTAGTGGCACCAGATAGACTAAATTAACTAAAATAACATTTCCAAAGCTTTGAAACTTAAATAGCCATTAGTATCAGAGCCTACAAATATAGGGCAAACACCACATGCTATACCTAAACAGGGTGACTGCTTGCTAAATACAAGATTCAAATAGGAATGCAAGTCTGTTAACATAATAGACAAAATGTTCAGGATACAATAAAAAAAATCATCTTGGTGTTGTCTGACAAGGATTTTAAAGCATCCGTAATGAAAGTGCTTCAAAAATCAATTATAAATTCTCAAGACAAAAAAAATTAGAAACTCTTAGTCAAGACACAAAAGTTATAAAAAAAGAACAAAATGGAGATTATAGAACTAAAATTAAAAACAAACTCATTGGATGAGCTTCACAGTTAATTAAGCATAGAAAACTCATAGAAGATTATACATTCATTTAAAAAATATTTACTGAGTATTCACACAGTGTAAACAAGTCAGATATGTTACCCGTATGGACCTTCAGTGAAATAAAAGAGACAGATACTAAATCACTGAAGAAATAGTTACAATTGTGATAAGTGCCATGAAGGAAATGATATGAATAAGAAGTATAGGCAATCATTCTTTTAAAATTTTTTTTAAATTAATTAACTAATTAATTATTTTTTCTCACCATAGCATATACCTTCCTCAATGTCCATCACCCAGCCACTCCATCTCTCCCATCCCCCTTCCCTCCCAGCAACCCTTGGTTTGCTTCCTGAGATTAAGAGTCTCTTATGGTTTGTCTCCCTCTCTGATTTCATCTTTCACTTTCCCCTCCCTTCCCCTATGATCCTGTCTTGTTTGTCAAATTCCTCATATCAGTGAGATCGTATGATAATTGTCTTTCTCTGATTGATCCGTGTCATTGCAAAAGGCAAGATTTCATTTTTGATGGCTGCATAGTATTCCATTGTGTGTGTGTGTGTGTGTGTGTGTGTGTGTGTGTGTGTGTGTGTTGCATCTTTTTTATCCATTCATCTCTTGTTAGATATCTAGGCTTTCTCTATAGTTTGATTGTTGTGGACATTGCTGCTATAAACATTTGGGTGCATGTGACAGGCAGTCATTCTTATGGACATGGAATTTGCAGGAAAGATGAGGATAAGTAGAGGGTAATTAATGAGGAGACAATTTCTTTTTTGAAGGGAATTTTCTGAGTTTCCTGCAGAGTTCCTTCTGCCTTGACTACTTCATGGTTGCCTCAGGAGACTCTATTACCAGGTCTCTGAATAAAGCATAGGCTCTCTGAAATCCGTATGCTCCTTTGGAAACCTAGGATTTGTGATGATATCAGTCAGGGGTAACTTGCAAGTTTGTGGTATGGATGAGGGGGAGAATATGGCATCATTACTAGGATTGCTTATAGAGGAAGTGGAATGGGTTTGGAACTGGAAGAAAATGAGGTCACTTTTGAATACATTGAGTTGGAGATGCCTGATTCTCTCCTATATCCTATTGGCAGGTGGGTTTGTGGTTTGGAGCTCAGCAGTGACCAGAGTTGAGATACTGATTTACCAGTCCTTATCACAGATGGAAATTGAGGCATGGAAGAAATGAAGTCACCGGAGAAGATTTAGGATGGGAAAAGAGGGTTTAAAACATAAACATACAGACTGTGAATAAGACAAAGGAAACAGAAAAGTAATAGAAGCTGGATAGTATTGAAGGAGTAAGCAATGGTTAATGCCTAATGCTGTATAAATGTCAAGTAGGTAGGAGAACAAAACCAATTTGCAACAGGAACATTATCAGTGCCTTTGGCAGGAGCAACTTCAATAATTTATAAATGGAGAATATTGAGATAGTACATTTAGACTCTGTTTCTGGAAATTTGGCAGAGAGAGAGAGAGAGAGACAGAAAGTTTTTTGATTTTGGAAAGAGTAGCAATTTGAATGTTTGTAGGCTTAGTAGAAGGGGCAACCAGAAAGGAAAAAAATGGGGCCATGGGTAAGAGAAGGGGTGAGTTAACAGCTAAGGCAAGGTACCTGAAATGCTGGTGGCAGCAGGGAGAGGCACTGGCCTTCTTGGGGGGAAGGGAACAATTCCTTTCCCCAGGAGGGAAGGATCATTTATAAAGGGGACAGGAATTGAATATTATTACCTGCTCCACTTGGATTTCCTTTTTATATGAAAGAAATGTCTCTGCTAAAACTAAAGGGACAAATCATGGGTGGTGAAAGTTTGAAAAAAAATTATTGGTGGGAATATTAAGAGGAACAAAGGAAGAAAAAAACTGCAGTTTCTGGGAAACATTGATTTATTAGTTGAGGTTAGAGGCATCTGCATGATAGATTCACTTAACTGTTTCTTCAGCAGATAATTTTTTATCATGACTGTCAGCTTGTATCTGCTGAATCACCTGATCAATTTTGGGATGGGAGTTTAAGGAAGTATAGGCACTTATCAAAGCTTTCACAAATGAGGTTGAGCATTTGTAGCATTGTTACTGTCAGTGTTTACCTCAGGGAAAACCTTATCAATTTAGTAAATGTATCACTAAGTAGTTGATTGAAAACAAGTTTTTCTTTTATTTATTATTCTGTAGGCACTTACTCACTGCCTATGATGTGTGGCACTTCATCAGTCCCAGTGGGGAAGGAAGAAGTTGCCGTTCCTGCCTGCCACAAACTGTCCATTTATTTGGAAGGAGATGATAAATAGTACAACAATTAGGAAAGATAAGCAAAAATGAAAAGACAAGATTATTTGTGTTAAGGTCTACCAGGTATCAGATGTCGGGCGGGGTGTTTCATAAACGTTATCACAGAAGCAATATCAGTTATCACAGAAGCGATGATGAAGAGTATGGGATCTGGAACCAGAGTCTAAGTGCCTCATACATGATGGTAATTGTTATCATCTAATTGATTTTCTCAACAGACACATGGAGCAGGCATTCTTATTCCCATTGTATAAACAAGGAAAGCAGAGTCAGAGGGGTTAGATGTCTTGCATAAGATTACAAAATTGAGGTAGATTAAGATTCTGATTTCTACTGTGGAGCCTGCAGTTTTTTCACTTGGCTGTGCTCTCTCTCACCTAATGTATAATGTTGTACAAATTACATTCACTTTAGTACTTACGCTTGCAAAGTAGGGGGTATGCTCAGCATGTGGTGACATTAATCACAGAAAGTATACCGATGGAAATGAGTTTTACGGAGAGATTCGAATGAAGTTGTGGGCATTAATTAGAGAAACAGAGTTAGAAAGATAATCCAGAAAGAGAAAAATAACATAAGTCAAGGAACAGCCATGGGTAACACTTTTTTTTTTTTTTTGTAAGTCTGGGAAATGACAGGAGGTAATCCTACTGGAACTGGCCTGTGTGCATTGTGAGATGAGAGATGGAGTAAGCCTGGCCTTCGTAATGATGGTTTGATTTGATTTGTAGCTTTTGTTACTTACCTGACCTTTTGATATTGTTGCATTTTAAGGAAAATTGGATATAGTTTTTTTTTTCTTTTCAGTTTAGAGCAATTCTGCGGACCTACCCAGTAACATGGCCTTTTTTCTTCTGTGAATCACTAATACCACACAGAATATTTGTGCACAGCAAAATTTGCAAGCTAATATTTTCTTACTGATTGCCTCATAAATACTAGTTATATTCCATTTCAATAGTTTTGATTCTAGAATTTCCTGACCAGTTTCTCCATTTCTATCTCTGCTCCCTCCCCCTGCTTCCACACTCCCATGATGACCTTTGGAAAATCTAAGTCCAGTGAAGCCAATCCTCTGCTCAGAATTCCAGTGACTTTTCTGTTTAGTCAAAATAAAATTTAGTGCTCTTACTATTGCCTATAAACCCCTACAGATCTTGTCTCTGGCTGGCAACCTCTCCGAGCCATGTGCTGCTGTCTCTCTCAATCCATAGTGCCTGGTCCCTTATTTCCTTCATATTTTTGTTTAAATCACATCTCATCATCTAATCATTAAGGTTTCCCCTTAGCACCCTATCTAAAATAGCCCAGCTCTTTTCATCTCTCCCCAAATCTGTTCCAACCCTCTGTTCCTTAGCTTGATTTTGTTCATAACACTCATCACCATCTGATATGTTGCATATTCATTTGTTTATTGTCTGTCTCCTCTCACTGAATATAAGCCCTCTGAGATTGGGAACTTTTTTTTGTTCACTGTTCTAACACCAAGAGCACTGGCACATAGTAGGTTCTCAGCAAATATTTACCAAAGGAATGGGTGAGCAAAACTATTTTTAATAATACTATTAACACTTTAAATTATTATTGGGAAGAATGATAACTCTAATATGAAAGTTATGCTATACTAAAATACTTCACAAAATATAGTTAATTGAACAGAAGTTTGTCATGCAGTGCCAGAACATGCACCAAGGGTGATATTTTCTTTATCCACATTCAGTCTAGTGATACCAGTATAGTGATTGCATTTCCTAAAGAAGATATGAATACCTTCTTTAAAAACTGAAAGCCGGGGCGCCTGGGTGGCTCAGTGGGTTAAGCCGCTGCCTTTGGCTCAGGTCATGGTCTCGGAGTCCTGGGATCGAGCCCCGCATCGGGCTCTCTGCTCAGCGGGGAGCCTGCTTCCTCCTCTCTCTCTGCCTGCCTCTCTGCCTGCTTGTGATCTCTCTATCAAATAAATAAATAAAATCTAAAAAAAAAAAAAACAACAACAACAACAAAAAAAACTGAAAGCCATTAATGTATAGTGGATGGAATGAAAAAGAAAAAAAAAGAACAACCCAGTGACATGAAAAAGTCAACAACAACAGAATCTGTTTTTTTCTTTTGGTGAAGTGGTGAAATTTATATGGAAAATCTGGGAAGGGTTATGAATGGCAAATGTTATATGAAAAGGAGTCGCATTGAAAATCTCTGCTTGAAGAGTCTAAGACCGTTTAGAGTGATTTGTCTTTATCTGAAATACAGTAAGAGATGGAAGGTTATTAATTCCTCCTTAACCATCAACACAGTTTATGAGCGTGGGTGGGTTTACACATAACAAATCAAGGCCTGCCATTTCCCCTTGGAGATGAGGCAAACCATTTCTCCTTTTTCAGGAAAGAGCAGGAATTACTGCTTTGTCATCATAGTGATCACTGAGGGTAGAAAGAGGATGACATAGAACCACCTGAGGTCAAGTTAGCATTCAAGTTTGTGTCCATCCTGGTGCCCTTGATCTAAACACTTTAGCCTGTTTATCCATCTGCCGAGGTCAAATGAAAAATAAAAAAAAAAACAGAGAGTTTTATACTATTCATCCTCAAATTTGTATCATTTGAAAACTTGACATCTTCATGTTCTATTTCCCTGATTTATAGATCTTTGTAACTTACTCAAGGCTGAGAAAAATACAACAGTGTGCTGCTTGTAAATTACCAAAGATAACCAAACCAGCTGTCCCTACAGAGGTTTGTGTTGAGGAGGTTGGTAAATTGGCAAATAATACAGGTATTGTGGGTTGTCATTAACTTCTAAATATGACCCCAAATTACTTTTTTGGGCATTGCAATCCTTTATAGTGATTCCATTACAAGTGGAGCCTTCAAACAAGAATCTAGTGGAGTATAGCAGCAATGATAGCTGCACATCTATGACATGTTGTTAACAAAAACACTGTTAGAAGTTTTTTCCCTGACACCCAGGTTCCCATAAAATCATGTGAAGACAGCAAGTTGCCTTAAGAGGTTGTAGTCACAAGGCTCATGTTCCTTTTTATATTTATGTTCTCAGGGAAATCTCCCTGATAGTAGAATATGTACCCAATTCCAGCAAACATCCAGTTTGAGAATGGGAGAGGAATTCCTGGCCCTGGATTATTAGGCAACATACAGAACACACTGTATCAAATGGACAATAGCCTTCAGTTACTTCATTGAGTAATATCAACATAACCCCTTCATCATGCAAGCAAACAACTCAAGTCTCCAATATTCTGGGGATGCTAATGACAGCAATCTCAGAGGGAGCATAGTTCTTGTTCTGGTGCTGCCATACTTCAGATCATCCTGTGACATGTTGTAAGTAATGGGTTTTAAATTACAAGTTGTCAGCTGCCTCAATGACTACAGTAGAAGTATTGGGGGCTGCCCTGTTGCTCTCATTTCTAGGGCATTCAAACTATCCACTACACCTGATGCTTAAAGGGGAGTGTTTCTTGTTTCCTTCTGTTCCCTCATCCTATGCCATCCTTTTCCCTCCATGGAGCTCAATAAGACTTCCTTCCCGATTAGGAGAAACCAAGCGTTCAAATCTGTCTTACTGTTATCTTGGTTAGTCATTCACTCACAATTTCTACATTTCCTGGGGGCTCTCTTGGTTTGTGGCACAACTCCATTGTCCGTTGTGCCAGTGGTTATTACACTCCAGCCAGGAGACTTGCTACTGCTCTCAGAGATGTCTGCCACCCGTTGGGTTACTCAGTTAAATTTCTCTGCCTTTAAAAGCAGCGTGGGCTTGTCCCATTAGTGTGGGTGTGGTATCTTGTTGTTTTTGTAAGTTGTAGTTACTTGATGACAAATGATGATGGCATCTTTTCCTGTGTTTATTTTCCATCTATATATCTTCTTTTTTAAAAATTTCATTTATTTATTTAATGTTATTTATTTATTTTTATTATGTTCAGTTAGCCAACATCTTTGTGCCTTCTTGAGTGAGATATCTGTTCAGATCAATTGCCCATTTTAAAAATTGTTTTTTTTATGCTTCAGTTTTAAGTGCTTTTTGTATATTTTGTATACTTTGGATACCAGTGCATTATCATATATGTATTTTGAAACTTTTTCTCCAGGTCTGTGGCTATCTTTTGAATCTTTTCACAATGTATTTTAGAGAGCAAAAGATTTTGATTTTTTTTCAAAGATTTTTTATTTATTTACTTGACACAGAGAGAGCACAATTAGGGGGAGCAGCAGGCAGAGGGAGAGGGAGAAGCAAGCTCCCTGCTAAGTGGGGAGCCTGATGTGGGCCTTGATCCCAGGATCCTGAGATCAGGACCTGAGCAGAGGGCAGATGCTTAATGACCAAGCCATCCAGGTTCCCTCAAAAGTTTTAATTTTAATGAAGTCTAACATTATTATTTTTTTAATTTCATGGATGATGCTTTTGATATTGTATAATCTCATTGCTAAACACAAGGTCATACAGATTTTCTTCTATGTTCCTTCTAGATATTTTGTAGCATTACATATTATATATAATTCTATCATCCATTTTAAGTTAATTTTTGTAAAAGGTGTACGATCTATATCTGGGTTCATTTATTGCATAAGAACTTCCAATTGTTCCAGCATCATTGGTTGAAAAGACCATTCTTTCTCCATTTGATTGCCTTTGGTCCTTTGTTAAAGATTAGTTGACTGTACTTGTATGTGTCTATTTCTGGGCTTTCTATTCTGTTCCATTGATCTATTTGTATTCTTTTGCCAATGCCACACTGTTTTGTTATAGTAAGAACTACAGTCAGGTAGTATCTGTCTGCAATTTTATCCTTCTTTAGTATTGTGCTAGTTATTCTGGGTTTTGTGACTTTCCATATAAACCTTAGAATCTGATTGCTGAAACCCATAAAATAAATTGCGGGGATTTGGGAGAGATTGTGTTGGGTCTATAGATCAAGTTGGGAAGAAATGACATCTTATTGAGCTTTCCTATCTGTGAGCATGGAATATCTTTCCATTTATATAGATCTCTGATTGCTTTCACCAGAGCTTTGTCATTTTCCTCATGTAGTTCTTATAATATTTTGCTAGATATATACATTGTCTTCTTCTTACCAATGTAAATGGCATTATATTTTAAATTTCAAATTCTATTTGTTTGTTGCTGGTATATAGGAATAGATTTACTTTTGTTTTTAGTTTTATATTCTGAAACCTTGCTAAAATCACTTTTGTTCCAAGTGATTCTTTTTTTCAATTCTTTGGTTATTTATTGTAGAGGCAATCATATCATCTGTGAACTAAAACGATTTCATTTCTTCTTTCCCAATATGAATACTTTTTTTTTTAACTTCACTATATAACACTTTCAGTAAGACGTCTCTTGCGTCCTATCTTAAAGGGAAAGCACTGAGTCTTTCATCATAAAGTATGTTAGCTGTAGTTTTTTTGTGGATGTTCTTACCAAGTTGAGTAATGTCCCCTCTATTTCTAGTTTGTTGAGTTTTTATTGTAAATGGGTGTTGGATTTTATTAAATGCTTTTTTTCCTTTAGCCTATTAATGTGATAGATTACATTAGTTGATTCTTGAATGTTGAATCAGCCTTGCATACATGTAATAAATCCTATTCAGTCATGTTGCATAATTCTTTTTATACAATGTTGGATTCAGTTTGTTGATATTTTGTTGAGGATTTTTGCTAATGTACAAGTATCTTCAGTTCCCTCTCCTAAGTGAATAATGTCTTACTTAAATATATGATTTTTGGGTGATAGTCTTTGCCCCTTTGAAAAGTAGTGACAGGAAAGGGATAGGTTTGTCAGGCCCTTTTGATACCAGTTATTCCCAGGTCTCCTTAACTTCAAACTGTAGAGTTTCTTAAAGGCTCTTCCTACTTCCTAGAGTTCTCTGAGGTGGGATAGGTAGGAAAAAACCTGTCCATCTTTTCAGGGGTAGATTTCCCTAGCCGAGCTTTCTTCACTAGCACACAACTTTAATATTTGTCCTAGGCTGCTCTACTTTTGGTCTACTTTTAGCTGTGGTCAAACAAAGTGCACAAGAAAGTTGGGTATAGGCAACTCTCTCACTCTCTCTCTCTCCCCTTTTCCCACTTCCACATTCTCCACCATTTTTCTTAGGAGAACCTAAATGCTTACTCATACCTTCCAGTCTCTTCTACTTGCTAAATCTAACAGCTAAAAAATGTAAAACTGAGAAAAATCTATTGGTAATTAATTTCTAATAAGAGGGAAAAGAGCATTGACTTAGTCATGCTCAATTCTGTTTGGCTTCTCCTTTCCCACTTTCCTCTCTGCTTATAATAAGTATCATTTTATGCCTTTTAAATCAAAACTAAAATGCATCAAACATGCCTCAGTTTTGGTGTCAGCTGTACAAAAACTTTGCACTTACAGAAGTATTTTACATATAGTACGAGACTCAGTTTAAGCCTAAAATTTATTGACAGGGACACAACAGGCAGAATTGAAGCAACTGCATACAGCTGACCCAGCTGCAGAGGCTTTGACAGAAGTGCCCAGAAGCAAGCTGTCATTGGAGTGGACAGAGTGGAAGATGAGGAAATAGGACAGATTCAAGTGGTAACAGACAGGACCAATTCAGATATACAGATGAAGCCACTTCCAGTATCTCTGAAATAATTCCGGGTTTTTTTTTTTTTACAAGGAACTTAAGATCTTATAGGAGTAATAATGGACTAGCAAAGCCAGTGAAATCCAGTCATTACCTAATATGACCTATTTTATATGCCCCTTTTAAGCCTGGTTTTGGTATCCTAGGTTATACAGAATTAGAATGTAGAGAGTAATTATATAACAATTTTATTCAACCAGCAAGTGTACTTGCTGTGTCTCTTGACACAGGTCTTTGCCCCAATATTATTTCTTTGTAGGATTTAAGGAGGCTGATTAATTATCACATTTTAATGAACATCTTATTATATTCTTGAAGAATATGACTTTATAAAGTATCCATAGTCACTTTACCAAGGAAAAAAATCTTTAGTTACTCCTGGTCAACAACTACCCATGTTCATTTATAAGGAGGCAAAAGCATTTTCCGTGTTACTGCTGCTATCTCTCTGACATATGCAGCAGACCTTGACAGGTACAGCACATAAAGCTTATTTCTGTAGTGATAGGAGTGGTGCTTCACTTCTGCCTAAGAAGCCTTTACAGGCAAGGCTTCAGTTCCACAAAAATGAGCTGAGACAATCTTACAGCTTCTTCATAACATAACTCACTATCCTTCATTTCACAGGGTTTCTGAAAGTAGCGTGAAACCACTTGTTGCTTTTAGTCATCTCTTCAATTCATCCATCAATTTGGGATACAGTTTTTTTTTTTGTTTTTTTTTTTTTTCCTGGAACATCAGATTGCTTAGGGACCAATATAGAAGTATTTGAAGTTAGGGTCTTTCATGCAGGAGTTCTTTCTACTTTTCCTACCCATAAACTCTCAATTTATATTCATGTAGAGTGTTTTAGTTCCTTATACACAAAGAATGGATTTTTCACAGTTGATGAGAAAAGTAAAGAGGGGGGTGAATTTTTGCTGAGCTTAAAGCTAACCTGCTTGAGTGACTATGAACATCTTAGAAAGAAAATACTGTATGTTAAGGAATGTGATGTAATCTTCAGGCAAATGGGATATTGTTTAAGTCCCAGAAAGAAGGAATTTGCTTCTTTTGGTTTGGTAGATGGTATTATAGCTGACAGATAGTAGAGTTATGAAAAATGTAGTTTATTTTCCTATTTATTTCCTGGCCAAAAGAAAAAATTAAAATAGCAATAAAATTACAAATTATAAATAATATCCTTTTCTTCTGCTATTATAGAATTAGAATTGAAAATAGTAGCTTCCTTTTGGCATTCTACAGTTGAGTTGGAAAATCATTATAGATTTATCAGGATTGATGCAAAGCAATAGTTCTCAGTTTGTTCTAATCAGCATGACCTGGGAAACTGTTAGAAATGCAAATTCTCCATCTACCCCCAACCTATTAAATCAGAAATTCTGGGGGTAGATCCCTAGCCATCTATGTTTTAATAAGTAAGTCTTTAAGGTGATTAAGCTGTAGGCTGAAGCTTGAGAATCACTGGTATCGCACATAGGTTCTTTAAAGACCCTGAAGCAGATTCATTGCTAGGAGCACCAAAGAAAGAATTATCGTTCTATTTCACATATGACATGGTGATGAAATAGGTATTTTAAGGATAGGTTTTAGAGGTTATCCTGTATTTAATGAATTTCTGTTTTAGAAGTCAACCTTTAATGCTAAAAGGACCTGCTTTTGTAGATAGATCAGAGTGGAATCTCTTATATTGAAAGAGAAGAGCTTAGCAAACTCAACAACCAAAGAACAAATAATCCAATCAAGAAATGGGCAGAGGACATGAACAGACATTTCTGCAAAGAAGACATCCAGATGGCCAACAGACACATGAAAAATGCTCCACATCACTCAGCATCAGGAAAATACAAATCAAAACCACAACGAGATACCACCTCACACCAGTCAGAATGGCTAAAATTAACAAGTCAGGAAATGACAGATGCTGGCGAGGATGCAGAGAAAGGGGAACCCTCCTACATTGTTGGTGGGAATGCAAGCTGGTGCAACCACTCTGGAAAACAGCATGGAGGTTCCTCAAAAAGTTGAAAATAGAGCTACCTAATGACCCAGCAATTGCACTACTGGGTATTTACCCTAAAGATACAAATGTAGTGATCCAAAGGGGCACATGCACCCGAATGTTTATAGCAGCAATGTCCACAATAGCCAAACTATGGAAAGAACCTAGATGTCCATCAACAGATGAATGGATAAAGAAGAGGTGGTATATATAATGGGATACTATGCAACCATCAAAAGAAATGAAATCTTGCCATTGCGATGGCGTGGATGGAACTAGAGGTTTTTATGCTTAGTGAAATAAGTCGATCAGAGAAAGACAACTATCATATGATCTCCCTGATATGAGGAAGTGGAGATGCAACTTGGGGGGTTTGGGGGGTAGGAAAATAAATGAAACAAGATGGGATTGGGAGGAGACAAACCATAAGAGACTCTTAATCTCACAAAACAACTGAGGGTTGCTGGGGGGAGGGGGGTGAGGAGAGGGTGGTGGGGTTATGGACATTGGGGAGGGTATGTGCTATGGTGAGTGCTGTGAAGTGTGTAAACCTGGTGATTCACAGACCTGTACCTCTGGGGCTAAAAATACATTATATGTTTATAAAAAAATAAAAAATATTATTAAAAAAAGAGAAGAATGTATTCATTTTTATTAATAGAGAATATAAATGCTTATTTAGTGAATTGGGTACAATGCTTTGAACAGCAGTAGAGATTAAGGGTAAACATAGGAGATGTTTTGCTCCAAAGTCAGTTTCTTAATGAAGCCTAATCCAATCACATTAGGTAAAATAACAATGCTCTCTGTTCAGCTCTACCCATTCCTTCTCCCTCTTATCACTCTCTGCTTTATTTTCTCTTCCAGAACATTTATTACTATTATCATATTATATAATTTTTTCATTTATTAATTTTAAAATGTATTGTCTCTCTCTCCTAAAAGAATGTAGTATTCTCGAAGGATGGTATACTGTCTATTCTGTTGATCAGTGTATTATCCAAAGAACCTAAGGCAGTGCTTGACACATAATAAGTAATCTATAAGTATTTGTTGAATGAATAGAATGATTAGGGTTTATATTCTTGCTGTGATAAGAATGAAGAAAGCGAACTTTGTGGGAGTTTAACCAAATGCAAGAGATAATCTATGTAAGATTAATCTGGGGAAGCACTTACGCTGTTTGCCCCCTTGTGGGATCTCTTTATCATATTAATGATGTTATAAGGATCCACTTTACAACAAATAATGTAAATTGTAACTAGAGGTGGAGTAACAAAAGTGTACCAGCTGGCTTCTGGATTGAAGGATGGTTAAAGGGCAGAGTTTGGGTAGATCTTTCACTGTGAGCAAAGAATGAAATCCCAAGGGCTATAAATAAGTAATACCAAAAGATTGGTGTATAAATAGAATATCTCATAAATAAAAGATATTGTATTGAATTGTGAGTTCATGAATTTTTTTGAGTATTGCACACCTAGAAGTTTTACTAAGAAATCAAGACTTGCAGGTAGTGGCTTTTGTGAAATGGCTTATGTTATTAGTATGACAACTAGTTTTATTTGTTTTCCCTAACCCTTGCTGCCAACTAGCAGCCCATCCAAAGGAATGAGAACAGGTAGAGGGGGGAGTTAACCAGAGTGTATGTTGGATTAGTGTTCGAGTATGTTGGATTAGTTTTCTAATATTACTATCTTCAACTGATGGAAATACCTTTTTAAAATAATTTATTCCACTTCAGTGTTCTTGTCTTAAGTAGTAAGTACAAGAATATTCCAGAGGGCTGTTAAAAATGCTACTAATGGCAGCTATGTAGTTCCAGGTGCTGGGGCAATGGAGGTGGCAGTGGAGAAGCCTTCATTAAATATAAGCCCAGTATAAAGGGCAGGGCCCAACTTGGAGTTCAAGCATTTGCTGATGCATTGCTCTTTATCTCCAAGGTTCTTGCTCAGAACTCTGCTTCTTACCTTCAGGAAACACTAGTTAAAAGTTCAAGCAGAACATTTAGAATCAGGTCAGCTTGAGGGTGTGGACTTGAACACAGGAGGTAGCTGCAGAATTAGCATGAGGGATAACTATTGTGTAAAAGAGACAGCTTCTTTCCTCCTGCACTGTGATTGTCACCAACATTCTCCTGGTTGACGAGATCATGTGAGCTGGATCATGTGAGTGGTATCTTCTTGAATAGATTGAACTGTAGCTTCTCTTGTGTCATCTGAATCATGAACATTCTACAAGGTGATTCTAAGAATATAGCTATGGAATTTTTGTCCAAGCTTCAAATGACTTTCAAAAGAATTTCCTTTTTCCATATGAGAAAAGAGAAAAAAGTAGAACACAGATACTCCAATTCTGAAGTTCTGAAATTATAATTACAGTATTTTTTAAAAATTGCACTGAAAAACAATCTGAGGGTTTTGAAGGGGCGGGGGGTGGGAGGTTGGGGGAACCAGGTGGTAGATATTGGAGAGGGCACGGATTGCATGGAGCACTGGGTGTGGTGCAAAAACAATGAATACTGTTACGCTGAAAATAAATTAAAAAAATAAAAAACAAAAACAAAAACAAAAACAAAAAATTGCCCTGCAGTGTACACACAGTAAGCAGGCCATTTTTACCCAATGAATAAGATGTTTTGCTTTAGCTTCAGAGACATAAAAGTACCAAGTCAGTTAAATATATGTTACCTACCTCATTAAATATACCTTGAAAAACAACAACAACAACAAAAAAACACTAAACAAAAAGAGTAATCTAGAGAGCCGAGGTTCGTAGGGAAACTAAATCATTAGGTGACTGTAATATAGGCACAGGTTACCATATTGGAATAATTAGGTCATTTATTTCTTTTTCTTAAATTCCTGTCACCTCTATGTGCACCTCAAAGTTATATTTCTGTTCCATTAATAACTCTTGTAAGGGACACATTTTTTCCAAGTTATTTTCAAATACCTTCTTTTATTAAAGAGAATGCTAACTGTTGAAATGATATACTCAAATTCAGAGTCATCTCATTTGTAGGGTGAGAATAGCTTAAGATTAGGTGAATTTACTTCAGTAAGTAAAGAAAATACTCTTAAAATTTAAGGTAGCAGATTCTTAAAAATTAAGTGAACAGTGAGATACCATTTTTTGGAACTGGTTTTTGTTTTATGCCTGGGCTTTTCCTGATGATAGCCCCGTAACCATAAAAAAACAAACATTTCTCTGAGCTGTGGCTATTCATTTAAGCGGTCATCATCACCCACTCTGGTAAACAAGAATGCAAATGAAAAGAACCATGTTGGCTTCTGTTCTTTGAGAGACCCTAGAGAGAACTTGGCATCTGGCAGATGGAAAATAAAAATAGTGGGTTTATGTTTTACTAATTATAGATTTCTAAAACAATAGATCTGTCAGGAAAACACATGTTGATAAAAATGAAAAGCAAAACACAGCTATCCACAAGTTACTTTTGAGAAACATTCTCACGTTTTAGGTGCTAAACTTGGCTGCTTGTTAAATATTTATTTTTAGCAGGAGAAAAAAAAAACTGCATCCACAAGTATGTCTGTCTGTGTGTGTGCTCACGTGTGAAAGAACAAGAGAGGAGAGAGGCAGAGAGGTAGAGAAGGGAAAGAGCAAGTGAGGGAGAGAGGAAGAAAGGAAGATTTGGAGAAGAAAGGTTGATTTCCTTTTCAGGAGGTTTGGTTTAAACACGTTTCCCTGAAAGTGGAAGCCCATCTGGGGGAGCAAAGGCCTAAAACTCAACAGATCTCTGGAGATCTCATAGAAGGGATGTTCTACTTTCCTTTTTCTGGAAAAGTAGCTTGTGCATGAGCTCAACTATTTGCTTTGGTCATTCTGTGCCCTAGAACTCAGGAAATGCCTGGATGCAAAATAGAGAGATGAAGTAGATATCCAGAATTTTACAGCCTTTTCGTAAACATGTAAGGGGCTGTCTAACTCTCCCCAGACTGCACTGAATTTGGTCCGTATCAGTGAGTTAGTTGTCTTCAAGGAATTAAGGTATATTTGTACTTCAGGATATAAACACACTCAATTCCATTTCACAGGAGCACATTTTTCTGGCCTAACTTAACTCAATATTAAGTAACATAAATTAACAGTATAAAATGCAGGTTTTTTTTTTCCAGAAATTTGTATTTTAAAATGTTATATCATCAACATTATTTGTTTTTTTCATTCTTCTATGAATGTAAATTAAGGACTTGATTCACATTTCATTGAAATATTACAACAACCATTCATGAGCAGTAGACCTTTTATCGAGTTAATGACTGGCAAATTTAATCTTTTGGGGTAAGAGAAAGGATGTCATTAACAAAATAGTAACAATTAACCATTTATAGACAAGGCCTAGACAGGCTGTGGATGTGGTCTGCTTTAAGGGACAAACAAAAAGGATGTGATTTGTCTGTAGAGAGTTTAAAAACAATTGCACAATTAAGTGAAAATTAGTCTTCTATTTGTTATCATCAAGCACTTGGGCAATTCTAAATGTCAGTGATGGGATGCACCTCCCTGCCTGGGCAAACTGCCTCGGGCCTTAGAATTTCCTCTTTAAACCTTGCAACTATGCTATGAAGTAGGTATTATTAATATCCCCCTTTTACAAAGAGAGACTCTGAGGTTTAAAGAGGTTAATTTGCCTAAATAAAATCAGGGTGGTGCTGGGAGGGGCCACATTTAGAAGTAATATACTGTATTGCTTTCTTAAAATAATTGTGGATAATAAACTATTTTGACCTCCCCCTTGCCCCACATATATTTTCCTGCTAATCTAGGTGGAGGAAATTTGATCATTCCATAAATTAATTTCTTTCAGATAACCCTGTTCTAGAAACTTTTCCGTCCTATGTAAAGCCTTATGATAGCATTTGTGAACAAAATTCAAGCTCCAGATTTTTACTCTCAGAAAAGTCACTCATACGTCTATGACTGATTTTATTAGATCCTTGTCAGATGTGATCCTTAATCATAAGCATATATTATAAAGAAAATACAATATTCTGTAACTCTTCTCCAAGTTAGGTTGAGTGGTTAGAGATTGCACTGTCAACCAGCAATGAGTAAATGGAAATATGAGGATTTCTGCACATAAGATGTATAACCTTATCAAAATGTCATTCGGAGATAACATCCTTAGAAGTGTGACTGTCAGAGATTCCTCCAGAAGACATTTAGCGCAGCCCTGACTATAAGAATAGCAGTAGATATCTATTAGCATTAGTAGGTAGCTAAGTGGAGAGTTTTGAGCTTAACCAAGTGTGTGTGTGTTTATGTGTATCTTTGTGTATGTGTAGGGATTAGAACTGAGTAAGCATGGAATAATGAGACGACTTGAGAAATAAGTCCTCTGGGACATAGTTAACTCGAGGTTTGGACAAATAACCTGGGAGTCCAGGCCCAAAGAGTAGCATGTGAATGGAGGGCCTCAGGCTTTGGAACAGAGAAAGTAGGGTGAACTCCATCCAGAACACCAGGACCTGGTTTAGAAGTTCTACTTTGACAAAAGGAAAACAGGTTCCCTCTAGTGTGGAAGGGAATGCAGATTAGGACCACTGTCATATCTATAGTCTTTTCTGTTCTAGAAGCATAGGACAATTGAGGGATCCAATGCTAATGGGAATTCTTTATTCTTTTGTCTGTAAAATTTCTTTTCCATTTTCCATAACTGATATTTTTACTATGCTTTTGAAACTCCTAGTCTTGCTGCCTTTCCTGTCATATAAATGTAATTCCTAATTTTCAAAGATCATAGAAGCCACAGGGAGGAATTCCAACTTTCTACTAACAGATTCCACTAAATCAGCATTCATTTTTCTTTTCTTCCTTCCTGTTACAATGAAGTATACTGAGAAATCTCCTAAAATAACCTTCCTGGTTTTGGTCTGGATCTCATCTTCCTCCTTCTCAGGGAGCTTATTGTACTGCTTTTTACCTCTCTTTCCTGTGTCTTTAATTTCTCCCTGTTTCCTTCTTCCCAAAAGAATTTAAACAGACTCTAGCCTCCTAACTCATAAAAACACAATTTAGCTAGTTCTGCCTTCCTTATCCCCAAACACCCTTTAATTTGCTGTGCTCTAGCTTTTGTGTCAATCCAGGTACTAAAATTATTTTCATCAACATTACCAAATGTATCTTTGTTGTTAACTCTAATGGATACTTTTCAACTTTTTTTCTAAACTGAACCACTGATTTTCACTCTTCTCTTTACTCCTTTGTCTTCTAGATTACTCATTGCCCTGCTATTTCACAATTTTTTTTTTTTCTGATAGCCACTAAAAATCTGCTTTGCAGGGTCTTTTTCTTCTTCCAGGAATTCCAGCCCCTCCTTTCTTTCCCTTCTTATCGTTCCCTCCCTCTCTTCCCTTTATCTGCACAACCGCCACTCTTCCTAAGAACAATTTTGTTCTTATGTTCTTTGAGAAGTTTTTCCTGAGTTTTTGAAATGTGTTATGTCCAAGTTTATATGCTTCCACAGCACATTTCCCTCAAGTAGCACTGTAAGTGTTGTAATCACCTGCATACTCACGTGTGTTCCTGACCCTTCCCAAAATACGGCTGACAAAACCCTCAGCATCAGCATCTCTTGGGAGCTCCTTAGAAATACAAAACTACAGGCTCCACTTTAGACCACAAAGTCAGAATTCGAATTTTAACAACATTCCAGGGTGATTCATATCAGCATTAAAATTGGGAATCTTGGTGTGGTCCTAACAGGAACTTGATAAATATTTGTTCAATGAAATAGAAAATTCCACTTTATCAAGAAGGCTAGACAGAAGAAAGCATATGGATTGGATTGTCTGAAGGCTGGAGTGACATACCTAAAAACACACAGCTTAAAACTGCCACCAAACTTCCTCAGGTATAGAAGATAGTTTCCACCCAGCTGCTCTGTGTCTGTCTGATACAGGGAAGAGTGTGTGCATGTATGTGTGATACAAGAGCAGAGAGATTGAGAGAGAGAGAGAGGAAAATCAAGAAAGAAGAGTGGGTGAGGACAGAGTACAGAGAACTAGTGAGTTTTTCTTTTTCCTTTCAAATTTTATTTTATTTTTTCAGTGTTCCAAGATTCATTATTTATGCACCACACCCAGTGAGCTTTAGAAATATTGAAAGGTTAAACTTCTTCTTGATCCTTGAGCACCGTGTAGCAGCTGAGGTCATGAGTGAGTAGGTAACTACAGTCTAAAGTGAAGTTCATGAAAGAAGCAGAATTTAGAAGGTCCTTCTAATGTAATTCCAGGTCTGCTGATTTTATTCCATTAAAAAATAATAAGAGAGAATTTTATATGGTAAACATTTACTGAAACCTATTATTTAACTTGCAACATGCTTTACTGGCTATTGGTAATTTAAAGCAGGAGTCAGCACACTATGCCCCATAGACCAAAACTGTTTTGTGTCCTGTTTTTGAATAGCAGAGGAGCTAGGAATGGTTTTCACTTTTTAAAAGGGTTTTTAAGAAAACACAGAAGAATATACAATAGAGACCAGAAGCAGCCTGCAAATCCTAAAATATCTACTACCTGGGCCTTTACAGAATATGTGTACTGATCCTAATTCAGAACTTTACACCAAGATCAATAATACTATCAGAAGGACCATTTAGGGCAAACTAATGCAACCTGAGAACTATTCAGTAACAGGAAAAGATTTTTAGTTGCCAGCTGCCATACCTGTAGTGTGCATGTATTTACATGTGTACACACACACACACAAACATACTCTAATCTGTTGTCTACAAGACACTCCTGGATATGCTTTTTAGCACAATCATTTTCATAGAAAATAAGGAAAATAACATTTTCTTAACAATTCTTTGCTTGTGTTTAATGGATAATAGAATTTATGTTCTCCAAGTTGTCACTTAAAGTTTTAGAAACCATTATTATTCTAGAAAAAAAGAACTTTTCAATAAATAAGTGCAATCATTTCACCATCTTCTCATTTATTTGCAGGTGTTAGTTCAAAACAATGTATTCTGGCTATCACTTCACCTATAATGAAGTGGTGCTTAGGAAAATGCTTAAAGTAGATTCCTGTTAGGAACAGATGTAAATATAGTAGCAGTCTGAGTAAAGATCCCAAGATTTGACCGAGAGTAAATTCAAATATAGGGTGAAAATATTTCTTTATAAATTCCATCAAGGAATGTAAAGAACTTTTTAAAATATCTCAGTAGTTTGATAGTGGAATGTGTATGTGTTTATTTTTGCACATGACCTGTTTTTTTTAATTAGTAAAGTGAAAAATACTTTGCTTAATAGGTAAGGGGCTTTGCATTATTTTTATCTTTCTGTTTAGTCAGGAAATTGTGGCCTTTTATACACGCAAAATACAAAATTATCTTTCATCGCAGATGTGAAGTAATTTTTCAGAAGTAGTCAGTTATTGGTATTCATAATTTCTTTGTCCTGCACAAGGTAGATAATCCAAAATAAAGCAAAAAATTGGTCTTTTAAGGGGACTTTCTGGAATAAATCCTATGTATATGATTATATGCAAATTATGGAGGGAGGAAATACCTGAACAGTTGAAATTATTCTCTAATTTAAATTTGCCGGATAGTCTGTCAGTATTACAACTTCAGTGTTGTGTACTTGTGCATGGAATAATAACTTTATGCAGTACATGTATCTGTAAATTATTTGAAAACAGTTTTAATTGCTGGAAATACTGTGATTAGACTTGAATTTAGTTTATCCCCTTTCAGTTTTATACAGCAGCATATAATGTGACCCAGAGGGTGCTTTATAAAATTTAATGTGTTTAAGGAATCTCTAATGATGTTAATTAAGTTTGATCTTGCCTCTAGGATAGGACAGTCCTGTAAAAATTTTTTTTTTAAATTAGCCTGTGTGACATTCAATTTTTCTTCATATTAGGTAGCATCCCCAAAGTTAAGGAAAAAAAGTAATTACTTTTACCATGTTAATTTTTAGAGGGTAACACTGACTTTACATCAGGTATTAATGGTTTTACACAACATATCAAATTATCAAATGTATTTTTTAATTTTTTGTATGCTGCTGACACTCAAGTTATAATGAATTAATTCAGTTATAGAAATATCTGTCATTTGACTAAAATATGCATAATATTATGAAAGACATGAAGGGTGAAGAAAATAACTGGGTCATGCCTTCAAGGTAAATTTCATGAGGATGGGATAATGTCATCTTCATCTTCATTGAGCTAAATCATGGCACACAGTCTATACATACACAGAAGATACTCATTATATGTTGTACATGTTGAATATAAGAGTGGATCCATAATGAATATAATGGGAAATAGATCTAAGGAAAATGCACTGTTAAAAATAGCACAAAAGGGACATAAGAATATAATAAATGTCTTAGGAAGGTTCAGAGTGATGTGATGCTTCCAAGGAGACAGCAATCATATTTTATTAAGACTGGGGAGGAGAAGAAACCTAGGAAGCTTGCATCTCAAAGGGATTCTTGAGATGGCATTGTAGGATAGAACAATTTTAGCAGTCAGAAATGGATTCAGGAGCAGTCCATACAAAGAGAAGTCACATGAAATAAGGCACAGAGATGGTGACACAGGGCAGGTGTTAGTGACTAGTGACTACTCTGAATCAATGATAATGTGAAGTACAGACTGAAAAATATAGGAAGATTGGGCTTTAACATGCTGTGTTAGAATCAGAGCAAAAGGAATAATTTATATCCTCTAATCTGTGGAATTGTCAAAATGCTCTACAATAAAGTAAATGAATCTCCTCAAACAAATTGAAAATGAAAACTATAAAATTGTTTTAGGTAAATGTGCCAGATTTTAAAAGGTAGGGTTATCAAGAAAGTACCTTAAGTTAAACCCAAATTTGATTCAGAAATAGAAGACATAACTTTGGTAATCCTTTCAGCAAACATTATAAAAATCTCACTTGTATTTATTAGATTTACCTTTTTGTGACTGGAATAAACTTAGATATTTTTACATCCCCTTAAAGTTAACTAATTATTTGTTTTCTAATGAAGCCATCAAGATACTTGGGTAATGAAGTTTGATGACAAGAAATCATGTATGTAGTATACATTTAAATCTTGTTCCCTAATATCTGTTTATACTTTTCAGACATCATTTTATTTTATTTTACTTTGTTTTATTTTATTTTATTAATAAAGATTATTTATTTATTTATTTCACAGAGAGAGAGAGAGAGAGAGAGAGACAGTGAGAGAGGGAACACAAGCAGGGGGAGTAGGAGAGGGAGAAGCAGGCTTCCCATTGAGCAGGCAGCCTGATGTGGGGGCTCAATCCCAGGACCCTGGGACCATGACCTGAGCTAAAGGCAGGTGCTTAATGACTGAGCCACCCAGATGCCCTCATATATCATTTTAAAAATTATTTCTTGACTATACTTTTATAGGAAGTATTGCAGAATTTTTCTTGAACACTTGCATTTCCAATATATAGAAACACTATCACATGGACATTTGAAATTGTAAAAGACAGTCATAATGAAAGGAAGCAGATGTTCATTGCTCTTAAGGAACTCATGTGATGCTACTGCCAAAATATACATCTTCCATATCAATAAAATACATTTTTTTCATTTCTGCCTTTTACTGTGTGCACTGGAATTTCTTATATATATCATTCACTGCAGGAAATATGATGTTTGGGGGAATATTGTGATATGATTTAAGTGTCATACCAAAGGAATAGTTTTGAGAAATTAACTCAGGAGAAGTGAACAGCTGCTGATTTCCTTTTTTTTTTTTTTTTAATTATTATTTCTAGGAAGTGAAACTTTTAAACTAGATTTTCCTGAGGTGGTTTATAGGTAGTTCCTCTACTAGGAAAAAGATAATAAGGTATAGAACCCAAGGAGAAGAAAATATTTGTGTTGAAGGGTATATTTGAGAATATGTTTAAAATTATTTATAGTGAAATATTGCTTTCATGTCTTTTTTAAAAGATTTTATTTATTTATTTGAGATAGAGAAAGAGAGTGAGAGCACGAGGAGAGAGGGAGAGGGTGAAGCAGGAAAGGGAGAGGAATAACTAGGCTCGCCACTGAGCAGGGAGCCCAATGTGGGGCTCAATCCCAGGACCTTGGGGTCTTGACCCGAGCAGAAGGCAGATGCTTAACCAACTGAGTCACTCAGGCACCCCTACCTTCATGTCTTAATGAACTTAGAGAAATTTTGATGTAATAATAAATTTGCACTCATTCTTCTAAAAACTTACTTGAATATGAATCAGTTCCTAGAAACTTCAGGACATCTATTCGGAGACATTTATGATTCTTTTGTAATGAGGGGAGAATCAGGGTTTCCTCAGTATCATCTCCTGGAGCCTTGCATGTGGTCTTGTGCATCATCACATATACCTGCAATAATGTAGTAATCATAGAAACATTTATTAAAAGCCAGGACTAAGAATTTTATTTATGTTTGATTCACCAATCAGAGAACTGTTGCTCTGACCTTCCCCTAATAGAGGTACTAATTAAGTAATGATAATATCATAGATTTACATTAATATATATAGGTAACATTATATTAAGAAATATAATTATATATAATGTAATAAGGATGTAACAGTAAGATATTAATAAAATAATATTTATGTTAATTTTACAGATTATATTACAGGCAACATAATTATTTTATTTGAATTTGTCAATTAGGAAAAGAGTCATTAAATCCCTTAATCTCATTGAGTTTCTGTGTTTTTTAGCTCTAAAATAGGCTTTCATAATCACTCTGTCTTGCCTGAGCTTACATTACCAGTGTGAGAATCATACTTTTACTCAGGTCTTCTGAATCCAAAAATGTCTGTTGTAAATGTATTAAATGTAGTAAAATGTCAGTTGTTCCAGGAAACAACCATACAAAGGCTATTGACTTGAAACCTTCAGTTTTATTCTATTTTATCATATATTTGAGTTAATTAATTACATGATGGCAAATTTTGAAATTTGAAAACTAAAACATTCAGTCAAGAATGCAGACATTTTTGTCTCTGTGAGAACTACCAGCTGTGCAGAAACCCAGATCAAGGAATATTCTGAACTAACAATTTAGAAAGAAAAAGTCTCAAATCCTCATTCTAGGGTGGAAAACACTGGATTGATGGCTCTCTTTATAAAAACACAGGAGGGATCTCCAGGAACTCAGTAAAAACTAGAAATATTGTAGTAATGGAATTTTTGGAGGAAATGATTTTGCCTTTTTGGGCTTTTCATTTAAATAGTCCTTTTTATATTTGGAGAAAAGAATTTTATCACATTCTTAAGTAAATAAAAAGCAATCCAGATGTTCTGTGAAAGGGAGGTGTATGCAAAAGGACATCCAGTCGCTGAAGAGCCTTAAGAAGAGAAAAAGGCAGACAAGTCTAGCTTGATAAGAAATGATTCATTAAGGAGACTTACAAGCAGAAATGTGTCTTGGAAGACCTCAAGATGTGTAGATCTTTGCAACCCCACCTCCCTTAAGACCTGCTTTTACAGCCCTAGAGTCTTGGGAGTACATGCTGAGGGACCACCCAAGAGAAGAATGTTGCCCCTACGGATTTCAGGCAAATTACTGCCTGTGTTCTCTTCCAGGATTTTTATGGTCCAGTTTCATTCTTTTGCATGTAGTTGTCCTATTTTCCCAGCACCATTTGTTGAGAAGACTATCTTTTCCATATTGTATATTTTGCTTCTTTTGTCATAGATTAATTGACGATATATATGTGAGTATTTCTGGGATCTCTATTTTGTTCCATTGATCTATATATTTGTTTTTGTGCCAGTACCATAGTGTTTTGACAACTACAGCTTTGTGATGTATCCCGAATTCTGGGATTGTGATAACTCCAGCCTTTTTTAGTTCTCCCTCAGAATTGCTTTGACTATTCAGACTTTTTTTGTGATTCTGTACAAATTTTAGGATTATTCTAGTTTTGCAAAGAATGCTGTTGGTATTTGATAGGGATTGCACTGAATTCTGCAGGTTTCTTTGGGTAACATGGACATTTAACTGTATTAATTCTTTCAATCCATGAGTATGGGATATCTTTCCATTTGTGTCATTTTCAAATTTTTTCATCAGTGTTTTACAGTTTTCAGAGTACAGGTCGTTCAACTCTTTGGTTAAGTATTCCTAGGTATTTTATCCTTTTGGTGCACTTGTAAATGGTGTTGCTTTTTAAATTTTTCTTTCTATGACTTCATTGTTACACTACTGATTTATGGGCATTGATTTTGTATTCTGCCACTTTGCTAAATTCATTTATTTTAGTTGTTTTTTGGTCAAATCTTTGCAATTATTTATATGTAGTATCCCATTGTCTGCAAACAGTGACAGTTTAACTTCTTCTTTACCAATATGGATGCCTCATATTTTTTTTCTTGTCTTATTTTTGTGCCTAGCACTTCTAGTACTTAATAAAAGTAGCAAGAATAGATGTCTTTGTCTTGTTTCTGACCTTAGAGGGAAAGCCCTCAGTTTTTCACCATTGAGAATGATGTTGGTTAAGGGTTTTTCATATAATGCCTTTATTATGTTGAGGTATATTTCCTCTAACCCCATTTTGAGAAAGTTTCTATCATGAGTGACTATTTAATCTTGTCAAATGCTTTTTTCTGCATCTGTTGAAAAATAATATTTTTATTCTTCATTCTGTTGATGTCATATATGACATTGATTGATTTGCAAATATTGAACCATCATTGCATCCCAGGAATAAATCCCACCTGATTGTGGTGAATAATCTTTTTAATGTATTGGCTATATGTTGTTTGCTAACATTTTTGAGGATTTTTGCATTAGTGCTCATCAAGGATATTGGTCTGTAGTTTTCTTTTTTTTCATTGTCTTTGTCTATTTCTGTTATCAGGATAATGCTGGCATCATAGAATGTACTTCCAAGCTTTCCTAAGTGGAAGAAAATTTTAAAGTCACTCTTTCATGCTGTCATTTTGTAGACCTCCTTTTTTGTTGCCTAGATCTTACAGGATACAGAAAATAAATGATTTTCAGTTCTAATGAATCTACCCCTCCCACCAAATATCAGAATTTGCATATATATTTTACATGTGTTTGGGAACTAGAAAAAAGAGATTTTAAATTAAAGTGGTAGATTTCTTGCTCTTAATTTAGTCAGTGGTCTCAAAGAGGATTCCCAAGTTCCTCAGATGACATAATGTACTACTAGATTCAGTAAAATAACACCAACTTTGCTCAGATTAAATAACTTGTTCTTGGACTTAAAAAAACAGGTGATTTGTTTTGCATGTGGTTAGAGGTAAGGTTCATAGCCCCTGCAGGAAGTGGCCAGTAGAAGGTTTCCTTCCAGCTAGTTTTGGAGAGCAGACAGTTGAGAAAATTAAGGTGCGGTATTCTTCTTTTGGCAGATTTGGTGAAATACAAAGTACTAGATTCTGTCTGGACTTTAAAATACAATCATAAGACATTTATAAAAATATAAATATTAGCCATAATATTATGTATATTCCCAATCTAGCTACCCACATATTTATCTAGAAAACATTAATATTAAGCAAAAATAGTATAAAAGAGAGTAACCTCTTTAGATCTCAAATTCAATCTCGGATTCTGTTTCTACTTATTTATATGAGTAACAGAGGTTTGCAGTTAAGTATGTATTAAATAATAGGCTTGAAATAATGCAATGTAAGCAATGAAGTAGAGAGCTGGCTTTAAGTAAGTGGGAAAATTGTATTATTTCCTTTAAGTGTGGGTTCTTAAGTGCTCTTACCTCAGGGAAAAGGGATGTAAGCAGGAAAACCCAAAACTCTTCCTTCCTTCTTTCTCACTAGCCATTGCAGTAATGAAAGGATCAGGGATAGGAGATACGGGAGAAAAAAAGGCAAGAAAGTACTCATAGGTCTTTTTATTAGTTTAGTTGTACTAAAAATATAGGCTATGGATGAAAGTTTCAAATATTTTTAATTTTTAAAATACTATTTAAGTTTTAGGGGTGCCTAGGTAGCTCAGTGGGTTAAAACCTCTGCCTTTGGCTCCGGTCATGATCCCAGGGTCCTGAGATCGAGCCCTACATCGGGCTCTCTGCTCAGCGGGGAGCCTGCTTCCTCCTCTATCTCTCTCTGCCTGCCTCTCTGCCTACTTGTGATCTCTGTCTGTCAAATAAATAAATAAAACCTTAAAAAAAATAAAATACTATTTAAGTTTTAATAAAGGATATTTCTGGGATACTAAATTTAGAAATCAGATTAACATTAGCCTAAACCAAGAGTAGAGAAAAATAAATAAATCTCTAAACAGATTTTCTGAAGACTAACATTCTTACCTGAAATCAACTGCGCACTGTGTGATTTTTATAGATTATTTTATTTTGTAGTTGATGCTATCTAACTTAGTAAAATGTTCTAAATTCATGAAAAATAAAATAACCTTGAAACTACTGAGTGTTTAATTAATAATTATACAGAAGGCAGACAATGGCTAGGGATTAAGTAAAACTTAATTTGTGTGATAAATAATTATAGGCAATATTTAATGTGATTTTATACTGGGATTACTTTGCTGTTATGAAGCCATGAATTTGAGACTAATGAAAGAAACATAACAGTATTTCAGTGATCCTTTCATATTTATAATTTGTTATCATATAGCAGTATATAACAAAGTACTTTAAAAACCTATACATATGTTTCTATAGTAAATTATCTGAGTGATATAGAAAGATTTTTTTTTTTTTTAGTAGTATACCTTTTACAAACAGAATGAAGTGAGCAAAGGAAAGTTAGAGTGAAGTTTATTGGGAATTATAGCTAGGCTGATACCATCCAGTCAGCTAAGGTTTAACAGTGGGCAAAATGTTCTACCATTTTGCAATTAAATTATCAATTTTTAAATTTATCCTGAAATTATTGAAAAATTTCAGTTTTGTTTAATTTGTTTCGTTAAGGTTTGAGAATAATTTTATGTTTTTTTAAAAAAGGGAAATAATGATGATTTCAATAAATGACATTGTTAAGAATAATGGCAGGAAGGACAGAGACTGAAAACCATAGTACTAAGTGTTTCCTGTAACTACATGTTGGCTCAGCTATGATAAGCTTTACATAATTTATATTAAATTCATATTCATGGCTAAATTAAAGCAGAAAATTCAGTTTAACTTTTAAAATTCCTTAAGCATGAACAGGTTTGGCGTTCAGGCCAGTGCTCTATCCAGTTATTATTTCACAGCAGGAATTCTTCAAAGGAAGCACTTTCCTCACTCTTCTTTGTCCCTTTCCTTGCACATGTATTGAGTACTGACGGTGTGGATAGCCATTGTTTGGTGCAAAGGATAGAAAAAGGTAAGTAGCCTCTGTCTTTAAGGGATTTGCAAGTAATAGTTAAACAGCCTTGAAAATTTCACTTTGTTTGTAGAAACTAAATGCAAAGGGGTTTTGAAGGAGAAAAGTCTTTAGGGATAGCCAATTCACGTTTAATTATTAAGAATCTCAGAAACCAGATCTACAACTGTATTCTTTGTCTAATGTACTGAAGACTGACTTTACAATCTATTAGCTCAAGGAGGAAAGCTATCAAGTTGTTAGAATGAAACAGGTAGCCTTGTTTCTTCCTGAATTATAGAGACAGAGAGTGGGTTTGGAAGACCACAGGGGACAGATCTTTGAAACTGTCTCTCTGATGTGGCATTAACCATTCTCATTTTTCTTCTGAAAATACAGCTAGAAGAGTATAAAAAGGGGAAATAATAAAAACATTTTTATAGTTGCCTTATGTCATATTATCATATAATCAATAATTTCAGCAAGATATTTGAAGAATTTCTCTCTTATGGATATTTATCTTTTCAAGTTGAAAGAATTTAGCAAATGGCAGCATAATGAGCAGTGCAAAAACCACTCTTAGGTAACCAGTTTGCAATCAAAACATGCTTTACAAATCCCTGTTATTATTCCCCTTGCTTTCTTTATTATTTTCTGTCTAATTCTGTCTAAAGCATTCCCTTACTTGATATGGCATCCTTTCAGTAGTTCGTTTTTGTAAAATCAACTGCCAATGCTAATTGCAGAGGCTTAGGGCATATGCACTGAGTGGAGACCTCAGAGATAACATCTTTATCTTAAGTTTTATAGAGCCCAAGACTGCTCTTATCTTTTAATTCTCTTTTTAGTAGCTGCATTATCTTTCATGAACAGATTTGTAATGTGATGAAAATGCTAACAAATTGGCCAATACATAACCTTTTCTTTCTGGTATCATTAAGGATTAGTTGAGAGACTCATTTTCTTGTATTATCCATATGCAATTGTGGTCATTACTGACCCCTTAATTATAGCTGGTAGATTCCGTAGGATCTCAAAGCATTTTGCAACCTTCCTATTATTTGCAAACCAAATATTTTATTTCAGAAATGCCAATATTGCTGCTCTGATATTAAAATATAATTCTTTAATAGCTAAATTTTTCCTTTCCTTTCCATATAGAAGTACATAATATTTATGAGTAATATATCTCAAATGATCTCTCCACCTCCACTATCCCCACAAAATATTTGCTTTTAATAATGATAAATAATGTAAAGAAACATACCTTTTTAAAATTAAATGCCTAGAAGTAAAAATCCACTTTAGATGCATAAAAAATTATTGATACTGCTATTTAGTTCTTATTAACTTTTCTATAATTTCTATTGGTATGCCTGGCTGACAATCACTACTATTTATTCACATGGATAAGGGTAATAATAATGATAATGACTAAAATTTATTTTGTACCTGTAATGTGAGAGCCATTATGCTGCCTTACTTGGACTATTTTATTAATTCACATAGTAATTGTAATATCTTCATTTTATAGATGAGTTTAAGTATTTTGCCCCAATTTGCATAGGCAGAAACTGACATAACTAGGATTTGAACCCCTGTTTTTGTGAGTGATGACAAAACCAACTGCTCCCTGTTTCTACCCACACATTCAATCTTTACAGTATAATTGTATAATTTGTCCTTCATTTATCTTGCTATCCAGGTGCCTCTGAGGATGAATGTAAATTGATTTATTTTGGACTTTCAGATCCATATTTTGCATGATAATGATTTTCTTTTTATCCCTCAAATTGCCACTTTATTTTCTATCCATAAGGTCTAATGCATTTTATGTTTTTTTTTTTTTCTTTTTTGAGAAGAAAGTTGCTTATCTCTGTATTCGCTGTGCATAGCACAGTTTCTGGCAAATGGAAGACACTTAGTAAATATTTACTGAATAAGTAGATTCACATAAAATTTTTATTTTAAAAAATGGGTCAAACTGTGCACACAATTTTCCTAATACCTATTTTCAAATAAGTTTAGAACGTCAGTCAGAACATCATCCTGTCAATAAGTTCAGTTCTGATACATCATGTTTAATAGAACCGTGGTATTCCTTGGTATGCCTGTACCATAATTTACCCAATTCATCATTTTTGAAATTTTAAGTAGTGTCAGTGTTGGGAGCATATCCCATACTTATTTCTTTGTATATAGGTATGCCAAATTATTTAAGAAAAGGCATGACTAGGTCAAAGGGTGTGTACATTTTCAAGTTTTGGTAAACACTAATAAAATCCTAGAAAGGTATACCAATTTATGCTCCCCTCAGATGGACATGAGGTAGAAAAAAATCCTTATGGGGCTCCTGGGTGGCTCAGTTGCTTAGGTGTCTGCCTTCAGCTCAGGTCATGATCCTGGGGTCGTGGGATGGAGCCCTACGTCAGGCTCCCTGCTCATTGGGGAACTAGGGAGCCTATTCTCCCTCTCCCTTGCCTGCCACTCCTTCTGTTTGTGATCTCTCTCTGCCAAATAAATAAATAAAATCTTTTTTAAAAATTAAAAAAAAAGAAAAAATCATCTTTAGCTAAAACATAGATTTTATTTACTGCTACAACAGATTTGCTACAATATTCTAAGCAAGCCACCTAACCTATGTATAAGAATTTATTGATAACATCCTGGTTGGAGATTTAATGCCTGTTGTAATTTACAATTCAGGAGTAGCCACAGAACATGTAAAAAAAAAAAACCACTCAAAACTCCAAAGTAAGAAAATCATCCTGTTCAAAAGTGGGCAAAATATTTGAATAGACCTTCACCAAAGAAGATGTAAGGATGGAAAATGAGCATTTGAAAAGATAACATAATTTGTTATTAGGGAAATGAAAATTTAAATCATAGCTAGGTACCATTACACACATATTAAAATAATTGAAATAAAACAAGAAAAAACAAAGTAACAAAAAGCTGACAATAGCAATTCTGGTGAGGATGTGGAACAATAGTAACTCTCATTCATTGCTGTTGGGATTCCAAAATGGCGCAACTACTTTGAAAAACAATTGGGCAGTTTATTACAAAGTTAAATATATTTGTACCACATGATTCAGGAATTCCACTCCTGGGTGTTTGTCCAAGAGAAACAAAAACTTATGTGTACATAAACACCTATAGTGACTATCTACATCAGCCTTACTCATAATTGCTCCAAACTGTAAACAACTGATGTCCTTCACCATGTGGATGGATAAACTAACTATGGTATATCCATTCAATAAAATAATACTTTGCGGGGCGCCTGGGTGGCTCAGTGGGTTAAAGCCTCTGCCTTCAGCTCAGGTCATGATCTCAGGGTCCTGGGATCGAGCCCCGCATCGGGCTCTCTGCTCAGCAGGGAGCCTGCTTCCTCCTCTCTCTCTCTCTGCCTCCCTCTCTGCCTCCTTGTGATCTCTGTCAAATAAATAAATAAAATCTTTAAAAAAGTAATAATACTCTGCAATAAAAAGGAATGGACTATTGATACAAACCAGTAACATGGATGAATCTCAAATGAATTATGCCAAATGAAAGAAGTCAGATACAAAAGGCTATTGTATGATTCTCTGTATATATAACATCTGGAAGAGGCAAAAACATAAGCACAGAGAAAAAAAATCTGTAAGTAATAGGTTCAGGAATTGGGAGTATATGAGGGGTTGATCATAAAGGGGCAACATGGGGAAATTTTCTCTGACTGATGGAACTGTTCTATATTTATGGTGGTTGTCACAAGACTTTGAATTCATCAAAACTCAGACTTCACCAAAAATAAGAAAACTTATGTATGTAAATTAAAACATAAAAAGGTAAAAATTTAAACAAATGAAAAATAAGGAAATGAGCAGAGGATAACCGTAGTATACGCTACCATTGACACCTGCAAGGCATGGTATAGGTGTGTGCAGGCGCGTGCATGTGTATATGTGTATTTATTGTTATCACTACCATTGCCTTGTATTTCCCAGACTTAGTTAGGTAACAAGAGGTGGTTAGCTTTGTTTACTTCTCTGATGTTTCCCTTTTGGACCCAGAGAGAAAATCATTTAATTATTGCTAGTTTTGGATTCTGTTGCTGAGAGAGTTTTTCTTAATCTACCCCTCTCATTTGGAGGAGATGATATTTAGATTGATCAAGGGACAGGTATAATGTCATCCTACTCACTTTAGGCTCAGAAATGAAAATTTAGTAATATTGCTCATAGCTTCATACTCTTTGAAAGTTTTGTGAATTTTTATTCTTGTCAGACACATTTGGAAATATAAAACTATACTTCAATTTTAAATAAAAAATATTAAATAAAAAGATATTTAATATCTTTTATTTAATATCTAGTATCTTAATAAAGATATTAGATATCTAAATATATAAATAAAATCTCTTTATTTAATATCTAATATCTTAATAAAATAAAAAGATTACCTAAGTACAGTATTAAAATTGAATCTAGAAACTAATATAAATTCCTCTGAATAAATATACCTTTAAATTAAGATCATATATTTACCATTATATTTGCTTTAAATTAAATTAGATCCATGTAAGAAAACCCTTAGAAGTGAAACTGCATAATTATTTACTTTAGATGCTTCTTAACTTTTCATTTGACTTAATATTTTGAAGTTTTATAATCTTAATTTAGACTGTGAAGTTTTGTCAAAATTGTCTGAGAGATACACCCAAAACAGATCTTGAGAAGGTGGACATTTGCTTATCACCTGAAATAATTAGTAGTCTGTTTTCGCATTCAAAATGAGAGGACATTCTTGAGATATAGACTCAGTCCAGGTGTTACTACTGCTGGAGAATATTCTTCCCTGGGCAGTTGTTAAAAGTAAAATACAGTGGAGAGGGCAAACCTGAATACAGGAGTATAAAACAGGAAGAAGCTTAGTCAGTGTTCTTAATATTTATGGTAATATTAAGGCAATGGTGAAGGAAGAGTTGTGCAATAGCATCACCCAAAGTGATAATTTTTTTCTCTTTAGAAAATGTTTTCCCTGCAGAGACCTGTTAGCAATTATTATTCTATTGCATTTTTGTTTTTGCTTTTATTTCTAGTTAAAAAGATAAAATGTAATCATATAGCTCTTAAAAATTAATTTGAACAAGTTTTAAGCTGTGACATTGAGTCAAACATTTATTGAATCTCAAGTATGACTGAAAAATAATGCCTTAAATTATAGTTATTTCAATTATAATTATTTCAACAGCAAAGTTCATTTAATTTTAGTGAGTTTTAAATTTTATATTCAGGTAGCTTTAGCTATGCTGAGGGGAAACAATTTAAACTCTTGTTATCTCAGTGGCTTTAAACAACAAAGGTTTATTTCATGCTAAGGCAACAATACCTTGCAGTTCAGTCTGCTGTTATGCACAGCTCTCCTCTAGGTATGGTAAAAGGGTCTAGAGGAGCTCATCCATCTTGCAACTTTGTTATCTTGGAGTTGATTCCAACAGTGTGAAAGGAAAACCAAGAGCAGAGAGAAAACACGATGACCTTTATTGCCGCAGGCTGTAATGATGTAGCTCATGCATTTGCTAGAATTCTGTGGGGAGAATTGTTTGTATGACTGCCTCTAGATGCAGAGGGGTGGGAAATGAAGTTTAGCTGTAATAGAAAGAAAATGAAATAATTTGGTGAATATATAGCATTGTTTCTGCCACATACTTTTAAAAAATGTTCATGACATCTTCTAATTTCTATTATCAAACACATTTGATTTGAAAAACGAAATAAATGGAATAGTTTGAAATTTGGTTCCCAACCACCATTTTCTAAAAATAGTCCCAAAGCTGAAATTTGGTCCTAGAATCTCAGACACATTTGTTTTAGAGCTAATACCTTTCTACTGTGGGTAATTTAGAAGAGGATGGGTTTATAGACTTGGTTAGCAAGGAAGAAATGAGTTCTAATTTACTGTAGACAGTATCTCTGAGATAGCCGGATAAATGGAGACAGCTGAGAAAACAGTGTGCTTATATAAAAGAGAAGTGAATATTTGATTTCTGGAAAGCTATAGGGTTTATCCATTTGTATTAAATCTATTATTTTGTTTATTCCCTAACTCATTCATCATCTCAGTAAATTATTAGTAAGTCCCTAAAAATAGGCCAGATAGCCTGCCAGAACTGAAGGATAAAGATGAAAATAAATACATTCCCTACTCTTGAAGAAGTTGTAATGTAGCCGGGGAGAGTTGTTTTTCACTACTTAAAAAAAAAACCATAAACTATACAGTCAATTTGTTCAAAGTGCCAGTGGGTGCAGAGATGAGGGTGCTACTAACTGCTTGGAAGAGGGTGAAATCAGATTTTATACTTGATGAGGGATGGGCTTGTGTTTGTTAAAGATTGATAGATATTTTATAAAAAGAATTTGAGATAGTTTCACTGAATTTATCTAGAACTGAGGAGAGTGATGTATCCTCACAATATATCTGAATGAAATAAAGTACTAACTCCAAAGGCTATTTGGGAATAAATAGATTTTTTTTTTCCTGGTTTGGATATATGCTCCTCAATTGGGATTAGGCACACATGAATATAATATAATATAATACAATATAGTATATAACATAATTTAAATCATGAATAAAATCTATTTATTTTAAGGCACATTTTACTTTTCAAAAAATCTTTCAGGTAAGACATGGATGTATGCTCATTAAGAATCCAGCAGTATGGTATCGATTTTGTAAAATTTCCTGTTTTTAAAGTCCATTCCTTCAGAGAGTATGAATCTGAGTATGACCATGTTCTTTGATTTTAGTAACATCACAGAACTTTTCCACAGGAAGTTTGACATTTAATTATATTAGTAATGGAATTTACAGAGGATAAAGTTATATTTAATTACATTGCTATCAGTTGAAAAATACTACTTTTGCATTTTTAGCCCTGAGGTCATCTTCCATTTCTCTTAGGTTGTCCAGTTTGTTGACATATGATTTTTTATAATATTCTCTCATGATTATTTGTATTTCTGTGGTATCAATTATTATGTCTCCTTCAGTTCTGATTTTATTTGGCTTCTCTCTATGTCTCTCTTTTATGAGTCTGGCTAAAGGTTTATCAATTTTGTTGATCTTTTCAAAGAACCAGCTTCATTTTCAAAGAACCAGTTCACTTACTTGTGCTCTATTCTTTATTATTTTCTTTCTTCGGGCTTTGGGCTTTATCTGTTCTTCCTTTACTAGTTCCTTGAGGTGTAAGATTATGTTGTTTATTTAAGATTTTTCTTGCTTCTCAAGGTAGGCCTGCATTGTTATAATCTTCACTCTTAGAACAGCTTTGCTGCATCCCAAAGATTTTGAAATGTTTGTTTTCATTTTCATTTATCTTCACATATTTTCTGATTTCCTCTTTGATTTCTTGGTTGATCCATTAATTTTTTTGTAGCATATTATTTAACCTCCATATCTTTGTCTTCTTTCCAGATTTGTGTGTGTGTGTGATTGAGTTCTAGTTTCATAGTGTCATGTCCAGAAAAGAAGCATGGTATGACTTTCATATTTTTGACTTTATTGAGGCTTGTTTTTGATCTCATATATGGTCTATTAAAGAGAATGTTCCATGTGCAATTGAAAAAATGTCTTTAAGGGCGCCTGCGTGGCTCAGTGGGTTAAGCCGCTGCCTTCGGCTCAGGTCATGATCTCAGGGTCCTGGGATTGAGCCCCGCATCTGGCTCTCTGCTCTGCAGGGAGCCTGCCTCCACCTCTCTCTCTGCCTGCCTCTCTGCCTATTTGTGATCTCTGTCAAATAAATAAATAAAATCTTTAAAAAAAAAAAGAAAAAAAAAAGAAAAATGTCTTTATTCCACTGTTTTGGATAGGATATTCTGAATATATATTAGGTCCATCTGGCTCAACATATCATTTAAAGCTAGTTTCCTTGTTGATTTTCTGTCTGGATGATATATCCATTGCTGTAAGCTGGGTGGTAAAGTCCTCTACTATTCCTGAATAACTGTCAATATCTTCCTATATGTCTGTTAATAGGTGCTTGATCTATTTATTTCTCCCATGTTGGATGCATAAATAATTACAGTTGTTATATCTTCTTATTGGATTATTCCCTTTATCATTATTATTATCCTTTTTTTGTCTCCTATTACAGTCTTTGTTTTAAGGTCTATTTTGTCTGATTTAGTATTGTTTCCCCAGCTTTCTTTTCACTTCCATTTGCATGGTAAATGTTTTTCCATTTCTTCACTTTCAATCTGCCAGTGTCTTTAGGTTTGAAATGAGTCTCTTACAGGCAGCATATAGATGGGTCTTGCTTTTTTTTTTTTTTTTTTTTCATTCAGCTACTTTATGTCTTTTTATTGGGGCATTTAGTCCATTTACTTTCATTTAATCATTGATAGGTATGTACTTCCTGCCATTTTGTGACTTGTTTTATGGTGATTTTTGTAGTTCTTCTGTTCCATTCTTTTTCTCTTGCTCTCTTCCCTTGTGGTTTGATAGCTTTCTTTATTGTTATGCTTGGATTTCTTTCTCTTTTTGTGTGTTTGTACCTATTGTAAATTTTTGAATTGTGGTTACCATTAGGTTCATATGTAGCATCTTATGTGTATAGCAGTCTATATGAAGTTGAGTGTAATTAAGTATGAACCCATTATAAAAGCCTTAAATTTTTACCCCATCACAATGTTTTATGTATGTATTATACTTTATGTCCCTTGATGGATTTTTGTAGATAAAATTGATTTTACTGCTTTGTGCTTTAACTTTTGTACTGGTTTTATGTGATGAATCTACTATTGGTACATATGTTTGCATTTACCAGTGAAAATTTTCCTTTCCTAGTTTTCTTACTCCTGATCATGGCCTTTTCTTTCCACTCAAATAATTCCGTTTAATGTTTCTTGAAAGGCTGGTTTAGCAGTGACAAACTCCTTTAGCTTGTGTTTGTGGGGTAAACTCCTTATCTCTCCTTCTAGTCTAAGAGGAACATTCTTGACTAAAGTTTTTTTTCCTCTTAGTACCTGGAGTATATCTTGCCACTTTCTTTTGCCTGCAAAGTGCCTGCTAAAGAAAATCTACTGATATCTTTATGGATTTTCCCTTGTATGTAATTCTTTTCTTTTTCCTTTTCCATTTTTCCCTTTCCTTTTCCATTTTCCCCTTTCCTTTTCTTTCCCTTTTCCTTTTCTTTCCCTTCTCTTCCATTCCCATCCCTTTCCTTTCCCTTTTCATTTCCATTTTTCCCTTTCCTTTTCTTCCCCCTTTCCTTTCACTTTCCCTTTCTTTTCCCTTTTCCTTTTCTTTCCCTTTTCCTTTCCCTTCCTTCCTTCCTTTTTTTCCATTTTCCTTCCTTCCTTCCTTCCTTCCTTCCTTCCTTCCTTGTCTTTTTTTCTTTTTCTTTTTTTCTTTTGTTTAAAAATTCTCTGTCTCTTTTCTTTGGGGGGGACATTGTAATTATTATGTGTCTGGGTGTGGACTTCCTTGGATTGATGTTTTTGAGGTCTTTCTGTGCCTCTTGGATCTGGATGTCTGTTTCTTTCCTCAAATTAGGAAGTTTTCAGCTCTTATTTCTTCTTCTTTTTTTTTTTTCTGCTACCTTCTCTCTCTCTTCTTCTGGGATCCCTATAATGCAGACATTATTAAGCTTGATGATATCATTGAGTTCCCTTAACCTATTCTCATTTGTTTTCATTAATTTTTTTTCTACTTGCTGTTCACCTTGGTAGCTTTCCATTACCCTGTCTCCCATAATGCTGATTCATTCCTCTGCCTCCTCTAACCTGCTATTGCTTCCCTCTAGTTTATTTCAGTTATTGAGTTCTTCATCTCTGATTGGTTCTTTTCATGTTTTCTATCTCTTTGTTGAAAGTCTCATTGAGATTCTCCACTCTTTTCTCAAGTTCAGTATCTTTATAAATATTACTTTGAATTCTTTATTACGTATATTGCTTATCTCCATTTCCTTTAGCTCTTTGGCTATGGGTCCTGTCTTGACACAGTCTTGACACAGACTGCAAGCTTCCCTAGCAGAGAGGGTGCCACTCCAAAGTGACTCCAAAGAGGGGAGGATAATCATACACACCAGTGCACCCACAGCCCCACCAGCCAAATTTTATAGCTGGCAGCACAAAGGGAGTGCCCTGCTGAATAGTGAATGTGCAGTTGCAGCAGATGGACTGGGGCATGCATCTGGTCTGACTGCCAGCTTGCCCACCAACAAAAGCCTCTAGAGCACAACAGAGAGAACACCATACAGTTCAGTGCAACTGCAGCCCAGGCAGATAGATTGAGGGCAGGTATCTGGTCTGACTGCTAATGTGGCCCAATTATAAGCTGGAAGCAGCCCTGGAACGGTCCCTTAACAGCACAGGGACAAAACCCTGGAGGAGCATTCATTTTGATAGTGCCTAAGATGGTGGTTAGCACGTAATTGGCTATTAATAAGTACATTTCTGGAATAAGGTGAGAAATTGTCGAATAAAGATTGAACTGGACAAATTAAATAGGCAAGACTTTATTCAAGGCTATTACAGTAGGGTAGGGAGATTGAACTCTTAATTAAAGGTAGGAGGATTTTTTTTTTTAAGATTTTATTTATTGATTTGACAGAGAGAGATCACAAGTAGACAGAGAGGCAGGCAGAGAGAGAGAGAGAGAGAGAGAGAGAGAGAAGCAGGCTCCCTGCTGAGCAGAGAGCCCGATGCGGGACTCGATCCCAGGACCCTGAGATCATGACCTGAGCCGAAGGCAGCGGCTTAACCCACTGAGCCACCCAGGCGCCCCAAGGTAGGAGGATTTTTAAGCATTGAAGTGAGCTAATGAGAAGGTACTGGAAGACTTCAAGGGGAATGGTAGGCAATGTGATTAGACCATCTATGTTTGCTAATTGGTGTTTAAGACAGGAAAATAGCAGTGTCTTTCTTGATGACCACACTTCGAAGGGATGTCTCCTAGCTCCCTGAGAAAGATATTCTAGAGTAGTAAAATGGGCAAGAGCCTGGGAGATTTACATTTCAAGGAGGCAGAGAAAAAATTTTTAAAGTATATGGTCTAAGAAAAGGGAGGTCAGAGGCCACTAGTATTGAGGGGTACTTAAAGGTCTAAGGCCATCTTGTGAAACAGATTGCTGGAGATATTTCCTAGAATTCTACACATTCAACCTTTGCTCTTTTCACAAATGTAGATTTATACCACACAAAAGAGGCTGGAAAGATTAACATAACCATGATGGATAGTTACTCAGAAGATGGGTGTATGGTATCTTTTTATATGAAAATTCATGTAATTTTATGTATTCTAAGGACTTGGAATACTGCAGAAAATGCAATATAATGATTCTGCTTGAACCTCATTATTGTGGTTTATGATGATTTGGTTTTATGATGATAACTCTTTAGATAGCTAAATGTACTTAAGTTTTTGTCCTTTTCATGTATCCGACTTCAGTTGTTCAATACAGTTAGCTTTACTATAAATGGATTTAAAAAGTTATAAATTTGGGGGGATTTTAAATGTATAAAATTGTAAATTATGTCAATAAACTTCCATTTATGGCACATTTGCTAAATTATCATATTGAAATTATATATTCTGATAATAGCAACTTAAACTTTTGTCAGTTCCTCTAACATAGGGTAGTAAACCATATTGCATGTTACTTTTGAGGGGAAAAATGCATTTTTGAAATGTTTATATTAATTAGGTCAATTTAATAATTAAGAGATGTAGTTAATTATATGCAATGCTGATTATATATACTTTTGTTCTATTATATCCAGCTTGATTGTAACTGAAAATATCAAAGATGTTTTAAAAGGAAACTATAGTCAGAAAAGAAGCTGTTTTCTATTCAAATACAGTATTTGTGCTAATAATGATTTAGAAGGATGCAGGGAGATCCAAGATGGTGAAACCCACCCAAGCACCTGAATAAGTTAAGACATACTCCCAAACTCTGTAAAAGACTGGAGAGAACTTTACTGAAGAGGTTGATGATGGGATAAATATTCATTGTTTCCTGAGCTGATATTTCTACGGGAGTTCATAGGGTCAGTTTAGAATTTTCTTTCACAAAGTAAAAGAAGCTGCTGTACTGAATTTAGGGATGAGGAAGTAATACAAGTAATATATCTTTCATAGTACTTTCTTATACATGTCATCACAAATTGAAAATATAAACACAGAGCCTCTGAGCAGTGAGATCCAGGTTTCAGCCTTGCCACTACTATGGCTCAGAGACCAAAAAACCCTTTTCCATCCACTGCCAGCCACTTCTGACACAGAACATCTACTCATGGATAAAAATATGCTGGTGTAGAATGCCAAATTGGGCAAGTAAGCTGAGTGATACACTGACATAGCAACTTGCACAAAGTCTGTAACAGAAAGATGTATTATCCAATAAGGAGAGGAATCTTCTTTCGGTTGCTTATAAAAATGTCATAGGAGCCTGTGGGTCATTTTGGAGGTTCATCTCAAGTATTGAGCTAATGATGTGTGGTGCTAGGAAAAACAGCAGATGGCTTGAGAATACAGAAAGCAATCTCAGAGCTGTCTGCAATGGTGTACTGTCTATCTTTGGAAAAGTTGCTTCACAAGCACAGAGCAAAGTCTTCTGCTTAAAAATATAAGAAGATTACTACTGATACCTGGCTTAGGTTGCTGCTGATGGTGACGAGAAAGAAACTATAGATCCAACACAACAAGCATACCAGGCAGTCTGTTTAAATCAGAAAAAGGAAATGCAACCAAAACATCCTACAGTGTTGGGTCTGGGCTGTCTTTTCTATTTTTATTGTGCAATTCTGAACTTCATGGATAAAGACTGTTCTTTTGCAAAGATAGCTTTCTTTTCCATTTTAATTGAAATACATACAACCAATATATAATATTGTGTAAGTTTAAGTATACAGAATAATGACTGAACATATGTATATATTGCAAAATGATTATCATAGTAAATTTAGTTAACATCTCACATAGTTACAATTTTTTCCCTTGTGATGAGAACTTTTAAGATTTACTCTCTTAGCAACTTTCAAATATATGATATTATTAATTATAGTCATTATATTGTACATTACACCCACAGAACTTATTCATCTTATAACTGGAAGGCTGCAGCTTTTGACCAACTTTACCCAATTCTCTCATACCCACCCCCCACCCCTACCTCTGGCAACCACTAATCTGACTTTATTTCTATGAGTTTGGTTATTTTAGATTTCACATATACATGAAATCATACAGTATTTTTCTTTCTCTGTCCGACTTATTTTATTTACCATAATTCTCTTAAGATCTATCCATGGTGTCACAGATGGTAGGATTTACCTTCTTTTTTATGGCTGAATACTATTCCTATGTTTTTGTGCATGTGTGTATGTTTGTATACACCAAATTTTCTTTATCCACTTGTCTATAGATAGACACTTAAACTGCTAAGTCAGCTTTTGATGAAGCCATTGCTGAACTTGATATTTTAAGGTTAGAGTCACACAAGGGAAACTTGCTATTAATAAACTTGTCATGTGGGCATAGGATCCCCAAGACAAAAAAGCAGAAGGAGGAGGGAAAAGTTAACCAGACTCCCAGTTTTAGTTTATTTTATTCTGAGATTTACACAGTGGATAATTTGTCACCCATAATGCCCTACCTGTAGTTTTTTGTTTACAATTTATGGCATGTATATGTTACTTCTATTTGAATTTCTGTTTTTTCACATATGTTTTTTGTGTTTAATATTAGGAAAATAGAGCCAGTTAACATATAGAGCTTTATCTATTTCCTTTCTTTTTTCACATTTTGAATTGATTTCTTTTTCCATAGATTACACTTCTGTTTTATCAAGATATTTTATCTTGCTTTAATATGGTTTTTCTGTTTTTCATATAGGTTTCTTAACTCATTACTTTTTCTAGATATTTTATCATTTTGTTTGGCTATTATTAACTAGATTATTTAGAGTTTTACTTGTAGTATGGTTGACATATATTAGTTTCAGGTGTATAATATAATGAAATCATAGCTACACTAGGTCTGTAATGCATTACCACATATAGTTACAAAATTTTTTTTCTTGTGAAGAGAACTTTAAAGGTTTACTTTTAGCAACTTTCAAATATACAACACAGTATTTTTTAAAGATTTTATTTATTTACTTGAGAGTGAGAGAGAGAGTGTGCAAGCATGAGTGATGGGAGGGGCAGAGGGAGAAGGAGGGGTAGAATTTCTCCATCACATAGTTCTTTTTTTGATTAAAAAACAAACAAACATTTCTTCCCATAGTGACTGCACCAGTATATATTCCCACCGAAAGTACATATGGGTTCCCTTTTCTCCACAACCTCACCAACACTTATTATTTTCTGTCTTTTTGATAATAGTTATTCTAACAAATGTGAGGTGATGTCTCATTCTGATTTTCATTTACATTTCTCTGTTGATTAGTGATGTTGAGCATCTTTTCATATATCTGTTGGCCATCTCTGTATCATCTTTAGAAAAATGTCTATTCAAATCCTCTGACCTTTTTTTTTTTTCTTTTGCTATTGAGTTGTATGAGTTCTTTATATATTTCGGATATTAACCTTTATCATATATGTGATTTGCAAGAATTTTCTCTATTTGATAGATTATTTTCTCATTTTATTAATGCTTTTCTTTGCTGTGGAGAGGCTGTCTTTATTTGGTTCCATTTGTTTATTTTTGCTTTTGTTCCCTTTGCTTTTGGTGTCATATATAAAAATCATCAACAAGATTTATATCAAGGAGGGTAATACCTATATTCTCGTTTGAGGGTTTCAGGCCTTATGTTCAAGTCTTTAATCCATTTTGAATTAATTTTTGTGTATGGTGTAAGAAAGTGGTCCAGGTTTCCCAACACTATGTGTTGAAGAGACTGTCCTTTCCTCATTGTATGTTCTCGGCTCCTTTGTTATAAATCAGTTGTCGTATATGTGTGGGTTTATTTGTGAGCTCTGTATTCACTTCCATTGATCTCTGTGTGTGTGTTTTTATGTCAATATATTACTGTTTTGATTACTGTAGTTTTGTAATATAGTTCGAAATCAGGGAGCATAATGCCTCCAGTTTTGTTCTTTGTCAAGACTGCTTTGGGATCTTTTGCGGTTCCATACAAATTATAGGGCTGTTTCTTCTGTTGCTATGAAAAATGCCATTGGGATTTTCTTTAGATTGCATTGATTATTTTGGATAATGTGGACATTTTAACAATATTAATTTTTCTAATTCATGAGTACAGAATATCTTTATATTTTTTTGTGTTGTCTTCAATTTTTATCACCAGTGTCATGGTTTTCAGCATATAAGTTTTTCACTTCCTTGGTTAAGTTTATTCCTAGGTGTTTTATTGTTTTGAACACAGTTGTAAATGGGATTGTTTTCTTAATTTCTTTTTCTGATACTTTGTTATTATGTGTAGAAATATGACAGATTTTTATATATTGATTCTGTATCTTACAACTTCACTAAATTTATTCTAAACGTGTTTTTGTGGGGTCTTTAGGATTTTCTCTATGTAATATGTCATCTACAAATAGTGACAGTTTTATTCATTCCTTTCCAATTTGGATGCCTTTATTCTTTTTCTTTCTTTTTTTTTTCTTTTTTCTTTATCTAATTGCTCTGGCTAAGACTTCCAATACTATGTTGAATCAGAATGATCAGAGTGGACATCCTTGTCTTACTCCTGATCTAGAGGATGAAACTTCAGCTACTCACAGTTAAGTGTGATGTTAGCTGTGGCCATGTCATATATGGCCTTTATTATTTTGAGGTATTGTCCTTCTATATCCACTTTGTTGAGAGTTGTCATTTTTAGGTGGTCTATGTGGCATTGTGGAAATTTTATTATAGGACCTTTGCTACATGGTGGCTTTATAGTTGCCTGTCTTAAATCTCCTTCCATGTCTAAGCAAAGAAAACTGACTACAGATTGATTTGTCCTGGTATGGGATAGCAGAAAAAACTGATTTCTATTATAGTTTTAGTTATTGTTGGTACTCTAAGATTTGGAGTCCTTCTAAGACTTTAGTAAAGTACATACCCCATGGATATTACATTTTGAACCATGTGCTACCTGTGGAATACACAATTTGAATTGTTCCTTTGGACAAAGTTGTAAACAGCTTAGTCTAGAGGAGGGCAGAAATTTTTCACATTCCATTATTTGTAAAATTACCTATTGTTTATTCTCATTATTTTTGTAATACTCATTTTATTTTTGTTTAAATATTTTAAGCAATGTAAGTACAGATTACAAGTAAAGATACAGTTAACATGAATTGCTTGATATCCATTATTTCATATAGATCAAATAGAGAAGTAAAAAAGCAAAAAATAAACAAAAAGGTACTTAACTTTTTTAAGACATTTTGCTTGTGATATTTCAAAAACTTATTAAATATGCATGTACTATAAAAATGGTTAACAGGGAAATAACAAGATGGTGGCCATTTTTATTTAATATCTTATGAAATTTTTATGACCATCCAAGCATAATTAATAATGTGTATTCATTTTATGTAAGTGGACAAAAGTTTTATACATGGAAAAAAAATAGAAATATTAACTCTCAGTTTTTCCTTTATTTTATTCTTCAGTTTAATTTTATTTTTAAAATTTTTTTAAAGATTTTATTTATTTATTTGACAGAGAGAGAGATCACAAGTAGGTAGAGAAGCAGGCAGAGAGAGGGGGAAGCAGGCTCCTCGCTGAGCAGAGAGCCAGATGTGAGGCTCAATCCCAGGACCCTAGGACCCCAGGATCATGACCTGAGCTGAAGGCAGAGGCTTTAACCCACTGAGCCACTCAGGTGCCCCAGTTCTTCAGTTTAATTTTAATGTTAAAAAATTCATTTTATGGTTTTGGGTGTCAACATTTAGCTTAGAAGGTACTTTCACCAAGTTTTCCCCCTGCTTTTGGAGTATGCTTTTAAAACGTAGCTGGTTTTAATATATACTTTTCACGACCCTTTGCTTTGGCTGTATTTATCAATTTCTAATGCTTTGAAATTTCCATTATTTTAACAAAAAATAACAAGTACTATCTATGGATGTTCTATAAATTGTGTTATTCATTGGTGAGGAGATGAACATGTGAGTATGTTAGAATATCTTTAAGAAATAAATACTGAAAGATTAAGCCAGTAGAATGTTTAGAGCTTTATAAGATACACATTTGTTTTCTGCTGGAGCCTGACTGTTGAGAGTAGCAGCAGCAGCTGGAGAGGGCCAAGGGTCCAGTGGGACAGTGATCTTATCAGGGATATTATACTATCCTGGAATCAGAGTAGAATAGAAGAATCTTGTCCTTGATTCCTCACATGAACATCTTCTAATCAGGGCATACCTGAAGCCTTCCCTTTTCTCCACTTGAAAACTTTTACACTTCCCTGATGGCCTATGAATCTCTGCCAAATGTGAGTGATGGTGGATGACTCCATTGCTATAGTAATGTCTGAATAAATAGCCTTTGCTTGTTCTCATTTGGGTAGTCTTCATTTATTTCCACATCTGGAAATATACATGTATGGGATATTGAAAGTTATAAAACTCCAACAATTATCTAAGATTTAATAATTACACAATATTAAATAATCTCATGAATATAAAAATTTGGTGAATCTCAGCTAGATACTGGAAAGCAGTGCCTAATTCAGACAATAACTTTCCCAACCATTCCTTGATTTTAAAATACAGATTTTCACATTTACACTTTTAAAAATTAACTGACATCACCTGAAAGTTTTTTAATGTATAATTTATAGTGGCCTTTGAGTCATTAACCCAGGATCATACCTGATAATTTAAAGTTTTATCTAGAAAAGAATTTTGATTTTCAGTTAGTTGGCAAGGAATATCTAATATTTAGATAAGAAATTCAATTATCTTTTCATAGAAGCCAAGAGGATTAGAGTTCAGAGAGCCAAAGGCACTATGCCATTTCATTTTAATGTATAGCTGAACCAGTTCTGTTTTTAAGTATATATTTCATTTCAAGAAATTGGGTCTGCCTTAAGAACCATAAACACACTACTATGTTCATATTTATTGTTTTTGAACTAATTATTTTTGTGAACTAATACTTTAAGTCTATTCTGTTAAATAACAGAAGCACTTAACTTTATAAAATTGTAGTTTTCTCCTGGACTATTATTTAGTTACGTTCAAACACAAATTATGAAAGACAATGCAAAAAGAACTTTTCTAGGGGCTTTAAGAAATGAAACAGAAGCCCGGGTGGCTCAGTTCGTTAAGCGTCCAACTCTTGATTTCACTTAGGTCAAAATTTCAGGGTCGTGTTTGTCTCTGAGCTGGATGTGGAGCCTGCTTAAAGTTCTGTCTCCCTTTCACTCCCTCTGCCTCTCCCCAGCACCCTGCTCCCACCTTCCCTCCTGAATGCTCTTTCTCTTAAAAAAAAAAAAAGAAGCAAAAGTGAAAAACAATTTGTTAATGTACATTTCAATAAGGAAATCCAAGGATTTACTAATGCTTCTCAACCTTTTCTAGTCTTTGTCATCATCATCATATTAATGCAAACACACATAGTACTTATGTGCCAGCTGGTGTTTTAAGAACGTAAGAGGTATGAACTCATGTAGTCCTTACACCAGTTCTGGGAGGTAAGTATAATAATTTCTTAACACTTCCTCTGGATTTATAATTTTTATTATCTAAATCACTGGTTCTTATATTTTAGATCTGAGTATAATTTAAAATTAAAAAGAATGGAAAATTGTAACAGAGTAGTTTTGCCAAGTAAGGTCATAAAAAACTACCCACCACCATCAACACAACTATTATCTACTGTAATCAGCTTTCCATTAAAAAAAGAGAGTTTAACATCAAAACCATGAACACAAGCTAAGAATAAAATGAAAACAAATTCACTTTATGAGAAGCTTATTTTATTCTTTATTTTTTTAGATTTTAACATGGGTCAGTAAAGGCTTTCTTTCTATATTTTACTGTTTTCTTTAATTTTTTATTTAAATATAATTTCATTAACATATAGTGTATTATCAGTTTTGGGGTAGAATTTAGTGGTTCATCAGTTGCATATAAAGCCCAGTGTTCATCACACCATGCGCCTTCCTTAATGCCTACCTCCCAGTTACCCCATTTTCCCACCTTACCTTGCCTCCAGCAACCCTGTTTGTTTCCTATGATTAAGAGTCCTTTGGCTTTATTTCAAACCAAAGCTAGTTAGTTGTTTTTCCCTTAAGGAGTGAATTAGAAATTTTAATGGTCCCAACTAGTTGAGGCTAATTCTGTATGAAGCTGAAATAATAAACTATGGTTTAGAAATTTAAATGAATGGATGAATAGATGAACAGACGCATGAATGAATGAAATATCCCAAGATAAGGGCATCCTGAATTGCCCAGGTGGGCCCTAAGTCCTAGGCCAAGCAGTCTTTTTTATCAATATGATTGAAAGTAGTAACATTTCCCTAGTTTTCCCTAGTTTTATGTGGGTAAATTAGTTGGCTCGTTGAATTCTTTACTTTTAAATTATTTTTGTTGTTTTTGTTATTCTAATGACTGAAAGCAGTGAATAGAATATGAACAGTAATTAGAAAAATATTAGGCAGGAAAACCACATACACACAAAATGGATTCACATCCATTTCTATTTGCATGTAAAATTGTCAAGTAAGTGTTTTTTGCATATACAGCAGTAAGTTTATTTTCTTCATGCCTTCCTCTAGTTATATGGTTTCTTAGATCTATGAGTTAGCACTTCTCTAAAGTCCTTTACTTTGACTTTAATACCACTATATGCTTGGGAATATTAAGAATCACATTTTAAGCTGAAGGGATTTGTTGTCTTTATAGATCATATAAAGCATAACTTAATTTTCTCCAAGTGTTTAACTTTCAAGCTATGTTAATTTGTTATTTAATATCACTTACAGATTTTTTTTTCATTAGTTATTTCTTCAGCTCTTTGTTCTATGATAGGGATATATTGATTATTTTTAAAATTTTTTTAAAAGATTTATTTATTTATTTATTTGACAGACAGAGATCACAAGTAGGCAGAAAGGCAGGCAGAGAGAGAGAGGGGGGAAACAGGCTCCCTGCTGAGCAGAGAACCGGATGTGGGGGCTCGATCCCAGGACCCTGAGATCATGACCTGAGCTGAAGTCAGAGGCTTTAACTCACTGAGCCACCCAGGTGCCCCTTTTTAATTTTTTTTAAAGATTTATTTATTTTATATTGATTATTCTTATGAATGAGTGATTGAAGCAAAGAAGTTCCTAAAATGAATCAATGTCAAAATGTACATTATTTATTGAATAGAGAGTTGGATGATGATTTAACTCTGCATAGGGATAAATGATCACTGAGAATAATGAAAGTGTTAGATAAATATTTTATTGATTCGTGAAAAATAACAGGAATGTGGTCATGTGCTCTGCTTTTCAAGAGGATATAATTTCTGGGGTAGCTATTTTGATCACAATTAACACCTTAAAATAATCAGAAAATGATTATGTGGTGATCAACCAGTGAAAATGTTACTCAAAAATGTCTGAAAATTTTGAGTGTGACTGTGGAAAGATCAAGTAGGGCAAGTTGATTTGGTTAGTGATTCATATATAGAGTTCATAAAGGAATGGACCCTAGTTAGAATAGTTTTATACTCCATAGTAATGTGTTTGGTCTCAGATATTTCATTCAAGTAATTAGTTTAGAATAATTTATAATGAAACATATTGCATATCGTAGTGGGTTGATTTGTGGTCCCCCCAAAGATATGCCCTGATCCTAATCCTCAGTAGCTATGACTGTGAATTTATTTGGAAAAAGGGTCTTTGAAGAAATAATTAAAATAAAGGTCCTTAAAAGAGAGTAAAAAAGAAGTAAGAACTATGTATTGGATAAGTACATTAAACAGAATATTATGAAGAGAAGCTGATCTAAGGAAATATGGGTAAGGTAGGAGGCTAATTCTATATGAAGCTGAAATAATAAACTATGGTTTAGAAATTTAAATGAATGGATGAATAGATGAACAGACGCATGAATGAATGAAATATCCCAAGATAAGGGCATCCTGAATTGCCCAGGTGGGCCCTAAGTCCTAGGGAATGTCTTTTTGTGAGACACAGGATAAAACAATGTGAAGACGGAGGCTGAGACTCGAGTAATGTGTCCACTAAGAAAGAATCATGAGTAGATTCTCCCTCAGAATTTCAGGAAGCAGCCAATCCTGCCAGCACTGATTTTGGATTCTGACTTTTTTTTTTAAGTCTCAAGTTGTGAAAATTAGTTAGAACAGCTCTAGTAAACTAACACACTTCTGCACAGACTAAAATGTCAGATTGTAAAACTAAAACTGAAAAGTAGTTACAGCATATTGATTTGACAGGAATTAAGTAGAGGATTAACTCTAAATAATGAGTCATCCCTACTTTCATTTCATATCTATAATAACAAGCTTAAAAAAATTAATTGAATTTGCAACAGCTCTTGATTTTATGTTGTGTTCCAACACCATTGAAGATAGAGGAATAATATAAATGGATATGGTGAAGTCAAAATTTATAAGCAGAAACTGATTAAACATGAAAATTAATTTGGAATCCAACCATCTAAAATATCTTGGGAAAATACTTCCTGAAACATAAATATTTAGGGGGAAAGTCACTGGGGAAACCTTTAAATGCTGAAGTAGAATATAAGTTATTAACCAAATGATATTAATTTCTGTGAGATTAAATAGCTAATAGCAAACAATATTTGTGAATAAAGTCTTTCTAATTTTCAGTCAATTATTATTTGCACAATTAGTTAGCAGTTTCATCATGTATGTAACAGTTATTTAAAATCAAGTCAAAAGAATTCCATCATATTTTTTGGAGATGATTTTATGCTCTAATTACGCTGACTCAGAAAAATGCTCCAAATTTATCTGTTTAAACTTAACAAATATCTATTTAAAAGAGCAACTAACTGACATAATTAAGGTCAGATACTTCATCCTCTTAAAATGTACTTTAGAAAATGGTTAAGTAGTATTTTAAAAAAATCTACCCAAATTATACAGAATCTGGATTGTTACTGTCACTGCCAACTATTCTCAGAATAAATATATATATGTTTACTATTTATATATATATATTTATTTATTTATATATATTTATGTTTATATATATTTTTATATATTTATTATTTATATATAGTAATGTGTGTGTATGTATGTATACATATGTGTGTATATATATATAAATGCCAGAATTTTTACTTATAAACTTCGCAGAAGATAAGAGTTCTCATTAAACAAACAAAATGTGGCATCAAGCCAAGGGGATGAAGAGAATTGAAATCTCACTTTGGATAAATGTCTAATTAATCATTGTTGACTAATTAATTCAACCCTTTTATTTCTATTCTAAGCTTTTCTTCTTGATATTAAAATATATAACAAACAGAGTTTCAAGAATATATTTTGAAAGATGCTGGGTCAAAGTTAAATTTGTCTCCTGATGAGATTTTTAATTAATTAGAAAAAAGTTCAGCAGAGGTTTAATATGAAAAAACTTCACTGTAAACACGTTCGGTAATGCTACAACTTGTTTTGATGTGCTACTGAGTAAAATAAGTTTGTAAGGCAATTGGGAAATATGTTTTAGTAACTCAAGTTTCTCTTTATCAAAACATTGTACTAAGCTTTAGTCTGTAAAATTTTTATTGCAGATGAGAGTAGGTGTGTCATGAAACTATTAGACATGTTTTAGTGCCAGATCAGTTTTGGATTTGATTTCTTGCCCTACAGATTACAATACTGAATGAGCTAACCAATGCAAAGCACATCATGTAGTAAATGAAGCAGGTACTGAATGAATGCTATTTAATTTTACATTTGAAATTTATTTTTTAAATTCATCATTACTAGATGTTTTAAAAACTTTAAAAACATCATTACTAGATGTTTTAAAAAAAAAGAAAGTTAGCCATTCTCTCATTTTAAAATCTGGAAAATATTTGAAGATATTGGTGGATATTAATGAATCCATTATTGAAATATATGGGGTTTTTTTGTATTCATTAGAAAATTGGCATGGATGAGAGTTCATGTGTGTTCTTATATGATAGGATAAATAGCTGGTTATTTCTGATATTTTCTTAACTGATGTCAACATCAGGATGTGGATATTTACAAATACTTCTGCCTTATCTTTCCTGCCTTCTTCAACTCTAATAACCTTCACCTTCAAGCCATTTTAACAACCCAGCCCCATGAACATACATTGGATTTTTGTCTTTTAGAATTACTGTCTTTTGAAATTGTTAGAAGCAGAGTTTTCTTTGCCTACCATGTTCACTGAATCTGATCTCATGGAGACTTCTAAGGCCTCAGTTGAATCCCTTCCTTCCTTCCTTCCTTCCTTCCTTCCTTCCCCTTCCTTCTTTCCTTCCTCCCTTCTCTCCCTCCCTCCCTCTCTTTCTCTTTCTTTCTTTCTTTCTTTCTTTCTTTCTTTCTTTCTTTCTTTCTCACTGTCTCTTTTTTCTTTCTCTCTCTCTCTTTTTCTTTCCTGTTTTCATTTATTATTTTTACTAATTCATTGGGCCTTTCCTATCTTTACTTTCTTCTCATTTTAAAACATATCATATGTTCAATATGAGCCACACTGTTTTGATTGCAGTCAGTAGAAAAAAGGTAAGTCTGATTAAGTCCAAAAAAAAAAAAAAAAAAACTATAGAAAAGGCAAGGGTTTTAGCTTGTCCTCATAGCAACCTAGCAATGAATGGCACCAAAGTAGTAGATCAACCAGGTGGGAAAACATACTAAAATATTTGGGTTTTTTTTAGAGAGTAAGTGAGAGTATGTGCATGTGGATGCATGCCTGAGGGAGGGAAAGGGCAGAGGGAGAGGGAGAAAGAGAACCTTAAGCAGACTCTACACCCAGCATGGAGCCCTACAAAGGGCTCATGACCCTGAGATCATGACCCGAGCCAAAATCAACAGTTCATTGTTTGACTGAGCCCACCTAGACACTCCTAAAATACTGACTTTAATTTATATTTTATCTTTACATAAAAATAAATTGAAGATAAAAAATAAAAATAATTTGATGATCTGTTTATAAAAGCAAATCTATATATCTAAAAATAATTATAGGAAAATCTTCATAAAACTGAGGTAGAGAAGAATTTCTTACACAAGGGACAAAGAAGAAATAACTTTAAATTTTATATTTACATATATCTGTACCACAAAATACCAAAATAGTGTTCAAAGCAAGCTGCAGATTAAACAGTTAAGCATTAGTAATATATACAACTGACAAAAAGTTGGTAAGCAGAGTATGAAAATTTTTTCTGCAAATTGAAAAGAGAAAACGCAGAATGGAAAATTAATGAAGGCATATTGTATCAGTCAGGGTTCAGTAGGAACAAAGAGGGATTTAGAGAGAGTTTAAGACATGGACTACTTACAAAGGCAAGGGCAGAACTTAAGAAATCAGCTAGAACAGACCAGTTCTGTAGGCCCAGCAGAAGAAGAAAGAAAAATGGAGTAAAAGAAGAGAGAAATTACCAGAACGTAAAAAAGTTAAGAAAGCCTCCTGACTGGAGCTGTAGCCTCTGAGGGTTACACACCAACCCACTCAACCAGCAAAGACGTGCTAGTGGGACAGTGAGATAAATATCTAATATCACTCCCTTCCTAATCTCTGGATTTTCTGCTAATGTCTCCCATTGAGGAAAGCAACCTGGAAGCCAGAGGGATGGAAGTCAGCACCCAAATTACCCAACCAAATCTCCAATTAAGGGTGGCCAAATCTAAGTTTCTAAGAGTCTAAAATTTTGTCCAGATGGATGATGAGAGGAATTCTGTCACAAATAAATTTAAATCAAAATGACTGATTTGAGTGTATGTTGTTAATAGGGTGTCAGATTGTTTGCCAATAAAAATACCCATGGCTGAGATTGGAGCTCCAACATTAGCTTATAGTCAGGACCTCTAATAATTACTATGGGCCCTTTATGTCAGTAGTTAGTTTGGTGATGGGCAAGCTGGTAAGATTTTGGAGTGATATGATGTGTATTAACCAAATGAGAAAGTGGGGTTGGGGGAGAAAAGGGAGAGTTGAAAAGAACATATCATAAGCTAGTTAGTTGAAGAATGAAAGGCCATAGAATGGTTAGAAAGACATATTCTCTCATTGACATAGGACACATTTAAGACATAATAGAGAATGTGTACCCTTATGTAAGCTTTATGAATTTGGTTCATTAAACAGAAGTTGGCTCTTCTGAAAAAGCCCAACATTATATATTCTATATTTATAAGTCATATCTAGTTTTACCACAAATGATGGTGTTAATTGTGGATCAGTTAGTAAAACTTAAGAATGCACTGCTAATACCTTGTTGCCATATTATCACTATGATGTATCATCTAAGTTATTCTTTCTTATTAAAGTGGAATTTATCATGTACAGTTCATGTAATATTTTGATAACTTCAGAATTTTTCTGAATTCATGGGATTTCGAATGACTTGGACCACTGCCAACACCAGTGATAATCATCAAAGGATGATGAAGATTGAGTTTTGTGCAGAAACCTCTAATTTCAATAGGGAACAAAAATAAAATAGTATCTCATTGGACAGGTAGTGGGAACTGCCATTGCTTAAATAAAGGGCTTTATAGTGGAGGTAGCTGTATAGCTTCTTAGTTACCTGATTGATATGCATGGCAGAGAGCAGTGCACACTAAACAAGTGGAAGAGACACTTTATCATCTCACTGCAAAACTCTTCCATAAAATTCTATTTTTAATTAAATCTTTAGCATGATATTACATAGAGATCATTTCTGTGGTTGATTAATTATGCACTTTTTGGGGGGAGAGGAGCAGTTTCTTTGAATAGTGGTAATCACGTAAAAATGTTAGTTGTGGCTTAGACTTGCCTTTAATTAGAGTACTATTAATTTTGATTGACCCAGAAGAAACAAAGCTAAGAGATTTACTTTAAAAACAAACAGCAAAAGCAAATCTTATTCCTCCCTGTAGCTGGTATAAGAAGAGCAAGAATTAGCATAAAACTGGCCACAGGCCTGAGTAGAGAACTATTCCAGAATGCAGTAAAAATCAGATTAGAGCAAGTCATTCCAACCTGCTGGACTCACTAAAGATGTCAGAAGGGATTTCATCTGTTTTGAGAAAAGATATGTCCTTTTCACAGGGTTTCTTATGAGAACCAGGGAGAGACTATTTAACATTGAAGGTGCAATAAAAGAAGAAAAATTAATGATACTAGTTAGCCTTGATACTAGTTAGTGTTGATACCAGTTAGTTATGATACTAGGGGGAATGGCATTACTTAGTAACTCCATCTCTTCCATGCATATTAGAGACACAGAGTGTTTCAGGTATTGTCCTTATCACAGAATAGCAAGAAGTTGGTGTTGGGATCATCTCTATAAAATTTCTGACAAGCACAGACTATCCTTTGCTAGAATACCTACTGTGAAAGGTCATTTATTTATTACCTTTCAAGACAGTTCCCTCTTATTTAGGGAAAGGTTTGATTTTAGTTTTTCTCTCTTGTGTGTCTTCATAGGACTGCTACCCAGTATCCTGGGTTTGATCTATGTGCACCATAATTAAAAATGTCAATTCCCCCTTCCACAGGATAACCTGTCTATTTTTAAGTCATCATGCTTTTTGAGGTTATTTTTATCTTGGGTTGTCTTCTGTACCACATAAGAAATGAGATTATGGGCAGGGTTGGCCTTGAACAAAATTGTTCATCAGGGAGTATTTGTCTTTAACACACTTCTAGGGCACCCACACAGGTAAATGTTCTTGGTCCCACTGATTGCCATGTGCCACTTAAGGTACAGTCTTGTTGCCACCCAGTTACCAAAAACTCCATCCATCCCAGCATTCGCTAATCAATTGAAGCCATAACATTCTTTTGATATTAGCTCTCCTACCATTATTTTTATTATTTATTTTATAGGTGTGTTTGTATTTTTATTTGTATTGAAAGATCTTAAGAGTAGGGAAAAGCTGTATTTTCTTGGTATCATCATAAATGATCATTTTCAACTTTATAATAGCTAACATTTATTATGTGCTTACCATGTGACAATGTTCTAAGCCTTCACCAGTATTAACATCTCAAAGTAGCCTCATGAAAAAGGTAGTAGTATGACCCACATCTTACTTATAAGGACACTTAGGCATTTAGAGATCAAGCAATTTTTTCAAGATTACACACATAATAAGTACTGGAGCCATGATTTGAATCTGGGCAGTCTGGCTTCAGTGCTTACTCTTATAACCACTATGTTACCTTGTCTCCCAAAATGTAAAACAGGAACTTGAATTGACTCTCAACATACTTTCCTTGGATGAGTTAATCTGTGCACATTTTTGAGTGTCACTTAAATATCAGGTCTATCGCCTACATTTCATTCATATCTTTATTTTGAACTGCAAAATGTGTGACTCAATATAGAAGAACTATTACAATGTCAAATTTAAACTATCCCCAAATAAGTTAATTATTGTCCACTCAAAACCCTACCTGGCCTTACATTCCTTTTTTCATTAAATGGAATAATTTTACATCAATTTGCCCAAACTAGAGAATAGGCTTCCTTGTAGATTTTTTCCTCTTCCCATGTTCTACCACCTCTAATTAATCTCAAAGTCCTATAAATTCTACTTCTTCAGTATTTCTCTACAGAGCCCTTTGCTCTCCATTTTCACTCTGATTACTTTAGTTCATGTTCTCATAATTTTTTACATGGGCTATGACAGTTCTAGCCCCAGGGAAGTCCTCTACTGAAATGTTGCTCCCTTCTGGTGGATCTATCATAGCACAGCCAGGGAACTTTATAAAACATAAAACTGATTCTGTCATGAGCCTGTTTGAAATGCTTAAATGTCTCCCTAACTCTTTCAGGATAAAACAAAGACTATAGCAAATCAAACAAAGCCTTTCATAATTTCACTTTGTTCATTTTTCCAGCCTTATATATTGTCATACATTCTAAAGCAACCTGCTGTATGCTATTTTTTTTCTGCCTAGGATGACCTATTCCTCATGGCCTGCCTTTGACTGACTCTTACCTATTTTTTTGAAGATTAGTTCATATATTGCCTTCCCTTGGAATTGTTTCCTATAGCTCCCTACACTCTGGTATCTGATTAGTTACCCTCATCTTTACATATGTACATCTTGTTTCTTCTGTATGATTTTGGCAGTATAGTAATGGTTGATTTTTACTTTTTTCCTTTCTATTTTCCCAGTGGCCTATGAGATTCTTCAGGGCAAGTACTACTTGCTATTGTTGTAGTCCCATATTTAGCACAGTGCGTGGGTAACAATGGACCTACAACAAAACTTAGTTGGATAAATATCAATAATGCCTCCCAGTATATTAACAGAAATAAGAGAGCTGAAGGCCAAGATGTGAAAAGATTTTGTCTATGTGCTGTTCTCACTGTTCGAGGAGCTACTTGGAGCATTGTCTTAACGTGACTTCTAAGGCAACATTTAGGCTCAGTGGAAATATGGTGGAATTTATTATTAATAATTATTATGGGCCTGGTAGGAGATAGGGAGAAATAGCATTTATCTACCTTGACACCGTTCCAGCAATAATTTTTTTTAAGATATGCCTTCAGATAGGAAATTGTCAAAGATTATGAAGATGTTAATGTTCCCTGAAATTAACTTAAAAAAAAAAAAAGAAATCTTTGGGACTTATTCCAGGGGCTAGAAACTTGCCTTTGTCCTTCAAATTATACCACTGCTTCAACAAATAGGAAGCAGTAGAGTATGGTAGTTAAGTTTCAGGATTGAGGTGTCGGTTAGTGTCAACTTGAAACTTTATTCTACCACTTATTATTTGCAGGATCTTGGGCAAGTAACTTAAACTCTCCTGGCCTCAGTTTCCTCCATCATAAAATGGGAGTAATAGCACTAATACCTGCTATTATGATTGTGTTATAACTCTACAAGAAGTTTTATACAAGCATATCCTATTTATAGGTTTAAACTTAATGCAGCATTATAGGTTAAATCTAATTACAGGTACCATTAGTAGGAATACTTCGATTACACAGTGTAGGACTTCACCATAGTTTGCCTTTATGTAATGCAGGATATAACTGACTTACAGTGGAGCTGAGTAATTCTAAGCAGGTCAGTTTACATTGGGCAGTGTGTGATGTACACAGATGATAAGTATCACTATTAAGTGCCTTCTCCATGCTGGTTGTGGTTTAGGTCCTTTATACATCTGCTAAGATAAGACGTGTAAAAGTCTTAGTACAGTGTTTAATACAATGACATATAGATATGCTACTAACAGCATTATTTATAATCTTCACAAAATCTAGACTGAGAAGATGGATTTATATATTATATATGTTAAACTAGTCACTATTTAGTAAAGGCATAGTCAATACCTTATATTTATTAAGCACTTTGTATGTGACAGAAACTGCTTCTAACTTCAGTAATTCCTAGATCATCTGTTACCTCAGGTAACCCTTATGAGACTATGTGATACTTCTAAACATTGGCAAATGAACACACTGCTCTGATATGATGACATGTTACTAAGAAGAGTTAATAATACAAATGATTTTCCAAGAAGGAACTTGGGGGTATAAGCTCATCGTTGTGGAAAACTCCTCCTGTAGCCAACTTACTAATATATTTTGTACTAATTTCTTACAAAGATCAGGATTTTAAAGGAGTGTGCAATTACCAGAAGGAATGTATTTCTTACCCATTTTTTTCATTCTTTCTTAGAGCAGGGAAAGACATCTTTAGGAATCTGGACCTATCCTTTAGAGACAAGTTTCTACATGACTGAAAGCTAAGCTTGATAGGTTTCAGCCTCAAGAAAAGCTGAATACTTGATCATGTAGACACTGAGCCCGTGATATGTCACAATGCAAATGTTAAACCAGGCTTCTCAAAACAATAATGAAGTGTGTTTAGCAGCTCTTTTATTTCATTTTAGAGTTGATAAAAGAATATTAAACTAAAACCATGGAAATGAGACTCATCTGTATAAGCATGTTTAAGTAGGGATTACATAGAGATGAGTTATCTGAAAGTATCAGCACTTCTAAGCATTCGAATGTGGTTCTTAGTCACTGATCCCAAGTTAAATTTGATTGCATTGGGTTCAGGCTTTTATCCTTTATTTTCAATAACAAAAATCACACCTAGCAGTATGACAGCTAAAGTGGCTCTAAAAATTAAGTATTTTGCTGAGAAGAAGGAAAGCCTCACAAGTGGGCTTGCCAGAGGTTTTTTATTTTTTTTTTTTTTGGTTTGTTTGTTTTGTTTTGTTTTTATTTATTTATTTATTTTTTAGGAACCACAGAGCTTATTTTCTTCTTACCATTTGGTGGTTTGAGGACTACTGGGCTGTGGAGCAGAATGTGCTGCAGTGGCTAATTTAAAGTTCTAAGGAAGTTTAAACCAGCATGCATTTTTCATCACAGATAGGTTAAAAGGTTTTTAAAGTATTCTACTTATTCATAGGCAGCTGAATTTCAGTAGGATTGCATAGCTGCCACGACTTTAGCAAATATCATCCCCAATTTGGCCCTGTAAAGGACAGCACTAGAAATTCTCTACACTTTTCCTACCTGGAAATAGACTGCAAATTTTATGGCAACGTTAGCTGTGAACTCTTCATTTCCAGGCTCTACATCTTCATTTTAATATGCATTGCTGTTCTTTATGTGTGTGCCCAAGGAATACTAAATTCATGGTAGGCTGTGAAAGACACGGGTCATTGTAGCTTACTTGAAATTGGGACTACTGATGGAGTGTAAGAACTCCTGGCCACAGAGAGACGTGAAGTTTTTATTACTGCTACTTTTATTTCTCCATTTAGGCCACAGCAGATTGATTTTTACCAAAAAGAAATTATACTTTTCATGGTCTTGCTGCCATATGTATCCTCTGTATGTATTGTCTAATCAGTGCATTGTATGACATCAATGTTGCCTTTTTATTCAAAATGAGAATGGTTTGATAAATAGAGGTATGTGGAAAAGTAAAAAAAAAAAAAATGTCAGAATAGAGGGGTGGTTCATATAGCTGTGAGACATTGCTATCCCCTGGTGTCTTATAGAAAGCCTGCCACCTCAGACCTACTGTTGATAAATAATGGCATGTTATCAAAACTACACCATTGAGTTAAAATGGTTGATGTCAAACTAATTCTACCTCACCAGGTATTTCTTCCCATTTATAATACTCTTTTTAAAATAAAAAGGGTCCACAAATTCAGATGTGTATATAATAGGGATGATATACAATTGTACTTCAAGCTGACTGCAAGCAATCTGTCAAAAAACAAATCTAAATTCTGAGTAATAAAATCCACCATATGATTGATATCTTGTATTAAAGGGTGAGTTGAAGAAAGCAATTTTGTTTATGGAAAAGTCTTGGCTTGGCACATTTTTCATGTCACATAAAGATGGAAATCTTACCTTATGGTTGTAGATTACAGTTATATTTCAGCTTCTGTAATTGTAAAAGGACATGCGTCTGTTTTAAAATAAGAATGATTCTCTTCAGATAAAAATGAGCTCATTTTAATATAGTTCTTTTTTCCAATACATATCATAGTCTCCTTTGCTTTCATTCTCATGTTAACTCTTTTGTGACTCTTTATTGTGGTTTAGTAAACAAATATACCTTCTAAGAATTTTCAGAGTTTCAAAATTGCTGTGTTTTTGGGTACTCTGTGGTATAAATAATGAGTTAAAGATATAAAGCATTTGCTTAACATTTAAGAGTATTGCAAATTGAAGAAAACTGGGTCATACCTTTCTGCGTAGGAGAGAAATGAGTGGCGATGTTAAAAATCTTGTATAATTTCCTAAGCTTATCACTTTCCAATTTCTTTGTATTAACGACTTTTTAAATAAAACTTTCTAAAGATGCACAGTGTTTTATAGGGTTACAAAATATTAACACATACATCATTAGTCTTCATCTGTCCTTTGAAGTAAGAAATAATATTGTTACTACTTTTATGTTCTTATTTTGTATATCAGGAAACTGAGGCTCAGTGAGGTTAAATCACCTGCCCAAAGCTGATATAGAATTTAGCAGACTCAAGTCTTTTTTTTTTTAATTTTACTTATTTGTTTGATACAGAGACAGATTACAAGTAGACAGAGAGGCAGGCAGAGAGAGAGGGGGAAACAGGCTGCCCTGCTGAGCAGAGAGCCCGAGGTAGGGCTCGATCCCAAGACCCCTGAGATCATGACCTGAGCTGAAGGCAGAGGCTTAACCCACTGAGCCACCCAGGAGCCCCTCAAGTCTTTTGATGTTATAGAATCCTAAATGATTTAAACTCATTTGTCTTTTTTTTTTTTTCTTTTTTTAAGTTGGAACACTTTAAGCTTATTTGTCTTTTGACTAGAGTATGGCTAGACCAAATGTAGCATTGGAGTTAACCTACTTTGGCTTGTCTAGAGCTAAATTTAATCAAAAATTTTTTTGCTGTTTTTGTGTTTCTGGAGGAGGGTATGTAGATCAGGTAAGAGAATAGGAATTGGAATTGAAAGGGATGATTAATTATTCAAATAATTAATGTTGAATAGCTATTGAAAAAAATGGAAGTGTCAGTACTATAACAAAAGTGTAAAATTTGTGAAAGTTGAGCAGTATATTCTTTTTTTGAATTATTTTTGTTTACCATGCCAAAGTTTCTTTCTTAGGTAAAAGAGATTAGCTAAATCTAGATTCATCCAAGTGTTATTTAGGGTTGCATTTCTCTTTTTGATATCACAACTTCATGTCCTTTTCTGCCTTCTGATTCCCTGTGAGGTAGGCTGGTTCTAAAACAGTTCCCAGTGACAGATTCCTGATTTCTGTTGTTCATACTCTTATGTAATTCTCTCCACTTGTGTGGGGGCTGCACCTAGTAACTTGTTTCAGATGAAATAGAGCATGACAAAAGTGACAGATGTCATTTCTGAGATGAGGCTATAAAAGACTGACTTCTGTCTTTCCCTCTGTCTTGTTCACTCCTCCCTCTTTGTGGGCTTGGATGAAGCCAGTTGCCATGTTGTGAGCTGTTCTATGGTGAAACTGAGAGCCTTAGTTTACCAGTCCAGAGAGAACTAAATCCTGGCAACAACCACCAAGTAAGCATGGAAGCAGATTTCACACTAGTTGAACTGGAGGATAACAGCTGATTTGGTGGACACTTTGATGGCAGCCTAGTGAGAGACCCTGTGCTGGAGGACCTGGCTAATATGGGTCCAGATTCCTGACCTACAGAAATTATGAGAAAATACATACATGTTTTTTTAAGTAGCTAGATTTTGTGATAATTTGTTGCCCTCCTAAATATTCTGTGTCACATCATCTTATTTTAATGAAACTCTTACTATCTGAAACAATCTTAATGTGTTTGCCATTTATTACATCTCTTTCTTCAATTAAAATGCAAATCTTATAAGAATTAGGACCTTCTTTGTTCATCTTTAGTTCCCCAGTGTCTAGAAGAGCACTTGGTACATAGTTACTGATATTAAGTAATTACTGGTTGAATGAATGAATGGACAAATCTTGCTTTGAGTTTTTTCTCTAGGCCCTTATTATTGTGTCTCTCTAAAATAGACAAATAGCTTAGGGCAAGAGTGTTTGTCTTTTCTCTATATATTTACCTACTCAAGGATTATTTCTCAAAAAAAAATTTAACCTGCTGCTAAACTCTCTTCTAACTACTGTTTGACTATTAACTTCTCCATGTCCAAAGGTTTTCATTTTCATTTTGCATAAAATTAAGTAAAAAAAAAAAAACAACAACACCTGATTCTTTGACATACAGTTTCACATTTGCTTTTCTCTGGAGTCTTAGCTTGTGTTCACTGGTATTTGATAGAGCAACATACTCTCTGTGGTGTTAAAATTATTTTATTTTCCATGTTGCTTCACTGTGAAAGGTGTTAACTTCTTTTGCAAAGTTCTCAAGAGTGAAATTGTCTGTCTCTCTCTGTCTCTTTGTTTTTCTTATTTGGTTTCCCTAAACTACTGTCAATTGCATAAAAGTTTGGTAACTTAGAATCCTCTTTAATGTCTCTTCCTCCTTCATCCTTCATATCTTATGCTCTACCTTTAAAATATAGCCAGGATACAAATTCTTGTATCTCCACTGTGATTCCATGCTGATCAAAATCCTAATTATCACTACCCAAAATCTCTTAATTGGTCTCCTCATGTCTACTTTCAATTTATTCCCAGACTATGAAGAAATCAGAGTAATTATGGTAAAACCCAAAGCAGGTCATGCTGAAAATCTTCCAGTTTCTTACTGCATTTTGAATAAAAATCTAAGTCCTCATAGTGACACAGCACCTTATATTAGTCTCATTTCAAATTATCTCTCCTATGTTATCATCTCTAACTTGTACTCAAGCCATAATAGCCCTTTGGGTCTTCAGCTCTTCCTTAAACATGTCAGCAACTGAGACTCTCCTACTTGATAATACTTCTGCCCGCAGTGGTCTTTCCCCAGATATTTATTTGGCACAATACTTTGTTTTTTTCATAATAGAGGATATGTTTATCTTATTTTTGTCTGTCTCCCCTAATAAAATATAAGCCCTATATTAATGTTAACTGTTATAACAAGTCCCCAAATTTCAGTGGGTTAACATAATATTTTATTTTTGGCTTATATAGATGTTAATTTATTTTTATGATCAGTGGTTCAAGAGGGTATTCTCCCCTCAAATAGTCATTTAGTAACCCAGGCTGACAAAAGCCCTACCATCTTCTGATTTCATCATCTAAGGCCATTCTGGAGACAATTCCTATTTCTGAAAGGCCATAGCACAGAAATTACTTATTTTATTTCCATATGAATTCCAGTGAAGGTACCTAGTAAGATAGCAGCATTTGGGTGAAAATGTGTGGGGAATGTAGCCTCTGATTGGGCAGCTACCCTCCAGTGGCTACAAAGAAACAATATTTCGTGAATGCCTAGCTATCCATGCCCCCTATTCCATAAGTACAGTGAATTTTGACTATTTGTTTCACTTAAAATAGCTAAATGAGTAAGTGAAATACAGACAAATACCACAAACCATTTATTGGCTTTTCCCTTCTCAAGCTTATCAAAATGGTAGCCCAGACTTTCTGTTTCACTCTAATTTTGTAGTCAGTCCAATTGGAATCCTACTGAACATGAACTTCCTCCTTGTAAATAAATTCATTAGACAATGTGGCAGGATAATATTTTTGCTACTTTTTTCTTAAAAAAGTTCATGTGATTATGTCGATATGTCGATTATGTCATTATGTCTCTCTCTCTCTCTTTTTTTTTTTTTTTTTTTTTTACTTTCTGGTGCTCTGTCCCTTGAAATGGAAGCAACTATTATCTGAGGGAAAGGACAGAACACAGTTAAATGTGAAGAAGTCAATGTTCAGCTTTAATGTTCCACAGACAATTTTAAAATCTCATAGGAGTGCCAAAGGTTATGAAAACTGATTTTCAGTTGCAAGAGATAGGCACTTGAGAGTGAGAAAAGTTTCTCTTTTTTTTCTGAACGTCCAAAGATGTTTTTAATAGCAAGAAAGCATACTTGAAAATGTGTTTTTGGCATTTTAGTCTAAGAGTAGACACAGTATTATGGGAATGATTTCATTTATTTACAGACTAAGGTGAAAAATCATCCCTGTGTGGCAAGGGGAGAGTAGTCTAGGGTGGGGAGCATTACAACCTGGGTTTTCCAAAAACAGATGCTGTGATAAGGCCTTACATATAAACATGTACCTTTTTATGTGGGGAGGTGATCTTTAGGGACAGGAGGAGAAATCAGAGAGTGAGATAAAGCTGAAAAAAAAGCCAATATAAGTGTATTATTGAAACTTCTGTTATGAACAATAAAGATTTTATTTTCCTGAGAAATACAGTCTGCCTTGTGGAACTTAACTTTCAAGGAGGAGAGACAGAAACACTTATTTATTGGCTTTCATCCCAAATTGATTGAGTGACTCCTAAGAGTTAACTTCCTTGTACTTCTTCTTTTTTTTTTTTTTTTAAGATTTTATTTACTTATTTGAGACACTGAGATCACAAGTAGGCAGAGAGGCAGGCAGAGAGAGAGGGGGAAGCAGGCTCCCTGTTGATGCTGGGCTCAATCCCAGGACCCTGGGATCATGACCTGAGCCAAAGGCAGAAGCTTTAACCCACTGAGCCGCCCAGGCACCCTAACTTCCTTGTACTTCAGAGCTGTATATGCAATTCAGGCTATCATAGCATTGGAGAAAGTCCTGGGGAACAAAGTGTAAAATGGGGCAGTGTGTCTTTGTAGTGGGATGCTAGAGGCATGAACTGACTTAAAGCCCTAATGGAACAGTTCACTCCAATTTTGACTGAAGTGAGGCCTTAAGGATATGCACTAAACACCAAGATACCAGAAATATTTCTTATAAAGATATTCTGAAGTGATATGACAGAAATTTAGAATTAGTAAGGGACATGCTTTATTCCCTTCTGGATTTTGGACTAGAAGAAACTAGCATTTAAAGTAGTATGGCCACCCTATACAAATATAAAAAATTAGGCATGATAAGGATGTTCAATAAGTGAGTGCCACTCATTCAACAAAACGTAAGCAGGACAAGCTACATAATAATTGGAGGCTCTTAAAGGTCTGAGGGCTATGCAGTGACTAGATACCCTCGTCTGACATTAGCCTGCCCGAAGTGTGGAGAAAGGAGGAAGGGGCACAGGGTGAGGACTCTGAATTTGACTGTATACATGACCAAAAAGATGATTCTAAAAGATGATTTAATACCTCCAAAATTTATTCACCACCTCTAAAAGAAAAAGGAATTAGGAGAAATAGGAGCTTATGAACAAGTTAAATTCTATTATGGAGAAATTTTAGGTCTTTAAATTTTGATCACTTGAATTATGTTTTCAGAACTAAAATCTAGACTTCACTAGAATTCTTTTGTCTCCAACAGCATGAAGCTAACTTGGCCAGTGTTGCTTGCAACCAAGAAGCTTAACTAAATCAATTGTTTTCAGAGAGTGAATTAGCTGACTATGCTGTTCTCTTGGAAATGGGACTTGGTATTCTAAGACAATAAGATTCCAGTTTATATTCTGGGAAAAGGAACTAATAGGCCATCAGATAAAATCAAACCATGATGCTGAAGTTCTGAGATTCAAGCGGCTGCTGCCATAGAGTAAGAGTATGAATTCCAAGACCGTTGTGTATGGGGAGGACTTCTAATAACATTGGATTGCTCAAAGAGGATAAAAGTTCAAGTCACTAAATTTTCACCAAGTATAACAGAATGAAATCCAGGGGCTTTTCTCAGGCTCTTAAAAGACATTTTTTTTTTTTTAAATAACATACATGCTGAAGTCACTAATTATTGATTCTGAAGATTGCTGAATTATATCAATTGAAATTATAACCTCACCAGATCTCTTGTATGAATATTATGGAAATAATCAATTACTGATCAAGATCTCACTATAAGAAAAAAACATCTAGAAAGGTTTAGAGAATCTGGACATGGAATGTGCCAAATTGGAAGTGATCTGAAACTCACTATTGGCATGTTGTTTGTTAGAGAAATTCCTCTTCTGCTAATAGGGGGAAGCTAGCAATTCCCTTCATGCCCATGCTGTTGCTTGTTAGTAACCAGAATCCAAACTCCACATTGCCAGACATTGAAGTATACAGAGGAGGGAATGAAAGATTATACTCAGATGAATTTGATGAGTTGGCCAGTTTGATTAATCAAAAATCTAAAAATAAAATCGGGGGAGTTGAAGGTAGATGCAACAAGATTGTAATTATGTTTTCTTTACTGCTGTGGCTAGACATTTTTGAGATTCTGAATTTGATGGATTAGCCAGAGCTAAAGGTGTGATTCTAATGGTTTCTGGGTTGAATAACAAAAATCCAAATTCAAAGTTGGCCCATTCTAAAAAGCATGAGTTGGCCAGGAGTCCCTAGTGTCGTGCAGAACAGAGGTTGCTCCTGGCAGCCTGAAGCTTGAATCTGGCCTGTTGACATGCTTTATTTGGCCCTCATAATTTTGGTCCACATAGTGTTTTTAAAACTGTTGATTTATATGCCAAAAAATCTTCATAAAAACTTCTATTTCTACCGTCTGTTAAAAAGATCTGGCAACATGGAGCTTATGTTCCTATGTGGCAAAAATTTGCTTCTGTCTACTTAAGATGGGGCAGGTGTGCTTCAGCTTGCTTTAGGTCCATCCCCTTCTATGGCAACCCTATTCCAGTCCACTGAGCTCATTTAAATTTGATTTCATGATCCCTTTTGATGAGGAAGAAAAAGAAAACTTTGAATAATTGAACTCTGGATTAAATCTACCCTTTATCTTACATACCTACTCAGAGTTGCCTTGAATAGTGGATTGATGAAGCAGAAGACCCCGTAAAAAAATACTTTTAGTGACCCTCTGGGCCTTTGGGTACTGTTGAAAGGGCTCACAAATGAAAGAGCCTTACATTTTCACAAGAATAGAGAGAATCCTATAATGCAGATCCCAGACCAGTATAGTTCCAATACTTTCTGAGGACAAGTTCTTCAGTTTTCCACCTATTTTATTATCTGATAGTCTCTGAATTATTTCCTTTTGGGTGGGGAGGGGGTGAAGCATAAGATAAAATCTATTTCTTTTCTTTTTTTCAGAGAAAGTAGCAGGCACAGATAAATATATCCCTCAAAGCTCTGAATAGGTTACCATGGACCTATTCAGTGTCACCTCTACAGCTTACTTATCTTCAAAATCCTAGCTAAATGGAAAGAAGTTGGAAGGGAAATCTCCACACAGACATATACACACATTCACCAAGACTAGATTAGCACTCAGTATTTTTCCCCCATAGAAAGATTTTAATGAAAAACAGATTTACAATGAAAAATAATTGTGGGGTTATCTGACAATGTATTCCTCCCCACTAGACTGAAATTTATTGCAGCAGGCAAGAATTGGGTTTTATGTCCACTTAGTAGTACCTGGAACATGATTGGCAATCAATAAATACTTTGAAATGAATAAAATATTAGGTTTGTCTTATTCTTAAAGTCCATAATAGTCATTAGGTATAGTTAACAATGACAAATCTCCCATAATTAAACTAAAAAATTTAGTATCTGTTTTAGAGTTATTACAATATCTGCCATCATTGCTTTTGTGATAAAATGCAATTAATTCTTTCAGAATTATTTTTAAAGGCTATTTCTCCTCTAATCTTTTGTTGATTTCACATGATGGCTATGGCTATACATTAATACAGTATGTATTTACATATTATCAAGTTGAATTGTGTAAAATTAAATGAACGTTCCTTTTAGCAGTTTAAAAGAAATTAGCATTACCTCTAAGGCGAAAAAGCTACAAACCTTTTGTTTCCTGAGTCTTGATCAGAAACTTAAATGGATTTATCCTTCTCATAACTTATCGTAAAATAAATCATCAAAATTACCCTTGACTTGACAAAACCATGTCAATGGAGAGTTGAACATAATTGGAGAAGTCCTTTTCACATATAACAATGCTCAAATATAAAAAATGCTCAAATGCTTGTTTCACACTAAAAAGAAAACAAACAAAAAACAAAGAACCCAGCAAACAAATTTACAATACAGCTCTCTATTATATTAATGTGTCTACATATACATTTATCCAAGTGCTCCATCTGACATTGCCAGTTCAATGTTTAATAAGCATTCCAAATTTTTATCTCTAAATAGAACTCTGGATTTCCTATGTATTTCAGAGTTGGTTCCTATCTTTTTTTTTGTCTCACAGTTCACTCAGGACAAAAATTTTCTCAAGACAAAAATTTTTTCAAGACAAAAATCTGGAAGTCAGCCTTACCATACTTTGATCTTCACATCCAAACCAGTAGCAAGTCCTGTTGATTTGTAGCTTCAGAATGTGTATTTAATATGAGGGGCATCTGGGTGGCTCAGTTGGTTAAAGGTCCAACTCCCGATTTCTGCTCAGGTCATGATCTCAGGGTCCTGCCATCAAGCCCTGTTTCCAGGCTCCATGCTCAGTGGGGAGTCTGCTTTCCCCCCTCCCGCCCCTTCCCCTGCTCTCTCTCTCTCTATCAAATAAATAAATAAATCTTTAAAAAATTTTGTATTTAATATAAATACTTCCATTCATGTCCTCTGTCATAGCCTAAGTCTGTGCTGTGACTTTTGGAGCACCTTCAATAGTCTTCCTAAGTTGTCTTCCTGCTTGTACTCTTTCCTCTTAAAATCCATGCTCCACAGAAGAGATTTCGCCATCAGTAGCTTCCCATTGCAGATTAAAATACAAACCAATTACCGTAGTCTTTGTATCAGTTGGGTCCTTTCTGAGAAGGAATTAGAAATGCTAAAGCTTAGGGAGAGAAACGTTTGAAAGAAAAAGGGGGAGAGCAGGATTTGGTAGAGATAGAAATGAAAGAGCAATAGAGAGCTAAAAGTGTCTCTGCACCCTCAACAGCTTGCTGTGGGGTGACAGTTGCTCACTAGAGGAGTCCTGCATTGGGTGGACATGGGTATGGCCTTGTACTAGAGTCTTGCTCAGTCCCCTACTTGTGCTACCCCAAGGAAAGAATGCCATTAGTTTAAAAGCTGAGGTGGATCTCGTAGGGATGACTGCTGAAAGCTGTTAGTTAACCACATTCCTTGCAGCTGGGCATCCTTAAAGATGAATTTGGGTGTAAGCTTCTGTGCCTGCTCAGTCTTCCAGGCTTTGTGTGCATTAGGTTCTCTCTCAATTTTTCAAACTCATCTCTTAGCACCCTTCTTTACAGTCACTGCTCTCTAATTTCCTTGTACACACTGAGGCCTTTCTTACCTCAAAATGTTTGAACATTCTGTGTCCTCTGGAGTGTTTTTGCTATGTATTAACTTAATTCTAATAACAGGCCTATCAGGTATTATGATAATTACCATTTTACAGATGAAGAAACTGAGGCACAAAAAAGTTAAGTAACTTCCCCAACATTCCATATCTGATAATTGTAGAGCAGATCTTCTGGCCCAAGAGTCTGGCTCCAGAGTTGCTATTAATGTTTATACTCTACTGTCTTTATAGATAATCTCATGGCCCAGGTCTCAGCTTACTAATTACTTTCTCAAGGAAACATTCACTAACCACCCTTACTTTATTTAATACTACTCAAACCCACCCCAGTTACTATTTGTAATCCCGAGTATATTGTCATATACTTAATCAAAATATAAAATTATCTTTTTGTTGTTGCCTTTGACATTTATTTTTTCTTATCATACAAGAATGTAGACTCTTTGAGGCCATGTCTGTCTGTAGTCACTATGCTCCTTTGCATTCATAATAGAGCCTGCCCTTCATAGAAGCTCTTTAAGTGTTTCTCTTTTAAGAAAAGATAAGTTACCACATCATTCATTCTTTAGGAAAAGGAACACAATTAGGCTGTATTCATCTTGGAAATGAAGGTAGCTATAATGAATAAGTAGATACTGAAATCTATTGTATTCTTTCTTCCTCTTACCCGAGAAGTGTTTCATGATAATTCATCTCTGAAAAACACCGTATTGAAAGGGAAAATAGAAAATGTTTGGGCTTTTAAAGGTATTATACATATAAATATCTCTTTATCACCTACCATGTTTATCACCTATCATCTATCTACACACACATAGGTAGCTGTATATATACATAGCATATGAAGGGATTGCTTCACTAAAATAGGTTGGAAAAAATCTAGGTCTTCTGGGCATTGACATAACTTGACATGCCTTTAAGGGGATTTGTGGCTTCTTATCCATTTCTCTCTGAGTTTGCATTTTAAAAGGCTCTGATTGAGAGCGGTGCCAAGTCTGTAGTAAAGGACCATATAATGTGGCCCAGAGGTATACATATGCCCCCCTCCCTGAGCAAAGCCTCTCCTACAAGGGCCTGTGGCTGTTAGCCATATTGGGGAAAGGGAAAAACCAGATCCTTCAGGGATTATGAGATTATCAATCTTAACCAACACTAATCCCCATTGACAACAAACTCTACATGCTTTGGTAGTCAGAATGGAGATCTATAGGTCAGGTGACAAGTAAAGTCTTAGACTGATAGGTCCCACATTGTGTTTAATGCTACCACCGAAACATCCTCAGATTGTAGAATAAGAATTGATCTATTAAGCAATTGGAAGAACTCCAAAGTAGTTTCATGATCCATGGAGTCAAGGCCATTAGGTTTGGAATTGTCAAGCTTCAGGAATTGCCTTCTACCCTTGCACCCATTCCTGAACCCCAAGATAGTGAATCAGTATTGCAACCACGGAGTCATTAAGAGTTTATATGTATTGACAAAATCTTGAAAGATGCAAGAAGTTTAATTCCTATTGGGTACAAAATTAGGTAGGTCTTGGAGAACAGCTATTGGTTATTACAGTTGGAAATACTAATCACATCTGTAGCTCCAGATTTGTGTTCTTTATTGAGGGAAATAAAAATATTCCCTGCACCTAATATGCAGCTATTGCAATCCCCCCCAAACTTATTAGTATCAGTTTGTTTTCTCATTGCAGAGAGAACAGAACATCTGTATTGGTTTCCCTTAAAGGTATACTGATATTCCTGTTGTCTATTATAATCCTTCTCCTTTATACTTTATAGAGTATTCATACCCATCTTGATACCGTAAATAAGTGCGTTTGCTCTTTCCTTACTGTAGTTATCTTCAATAAAAACATATAAGCATCTTTAAAGGACTTGTATCTTTTAAAATTTTATAATTCCCAAATGATTAGGAATAGATGTGTCTGGTTGAGGTTGTACTAATTAAGATGTTAGTTATAATTTAAAAACAAATGTAGATTATTAGGAGTCTTGAAAATTTTGTACAACTATTCCATTTATTAAAAGGCTCAGAAATTTAAAGATAAATCTTATGGTGCAAATTCTAATTGTAATATCCTTAGTCTTTCTCCCTTTGCAGTCTAATCCTAGGACCCTAGCACTCCTACCCCCAACAATGTCTCTTCTTTTCTTCACAAATTAAAGATGGTCTTGATCAGTAAGGTAGAGCAACTCCTGGGCTGAATGTAGACTCTGTGGTCTTTGGGGTTGTGTATATCACCAATTCTGATGCCTCCAGCTTTTTCTAGAAATTACAGTACACATTAATTTTTTTACTAAATGGAATACTGCACAATGGGGCCCCAAAGGGAAACATGTTCCATATTTGTGTCTTAAAAGAACCACTAATTAAAAAATATTATACTAAAGAGGATTTGGGGAAAACATGATCATAGTGGCAGCATATGTTTTGGATCTTCCCAAGTCCTTACATAAAAACAGGGCAACTAGATAGCACAATCAAATACCAGTAGGCAGTATTTTCAATCAAACTGCATATCTCCCCCAAATCCCTAAAGGCAAATAAGTTGGAACATGCCTGTTATCAGTATCTGTACAAGAAAAATCAGAGGGAGGCACCTGTTTTTGGGGGGTGGGAGGTGGCTTGTTTTATCTCTTTTTTTCTGTGTCTCATTCCTCCTTTTCCTAGGCTGAGTTTTCATATGAATGTACAATTAGGAGGAGGAGAGCCGTGGGTTTCTGTGGAGTGGGGGCAGTTCATCTACTTCGGCTGGAGGCACTGTTTCAAGGTTGTTGGTGGCCAAGGCCCACCGTGGGGGTTGATTGGATAGGATCAAGGGACCACTACTAAATTAAGTTAGGAGGTTTGTTTCCTTCAACATACCCTCTATGGACTCAGGGGACCCCATGCAGGGTGGAGAGCAGACTAGAAAGTTAGAAACAAAAATGCCCTAGGTCTAGTCTGAGGCTGGCTGACCCTGGTGTGCATCTGTGTTGTGTGCAGCTGTCCCTGAGAGTCTGGGACCCCTGCCCAGATTAAGAAAACTCTGACACAGTCAACTTGAAAAAGTAGTTGGGGAAATTTAGGACAGCAACTGCAACTGGAAGTGGGTGCTGGTTTCTCTAAAGTGAATTGAGTACAGATCTGTATAGACCCACATATGGTGATGTGATCAGTATAGACCCAAGAACTTTGAAACTGGTACTCCATGACTTTTTCTGTTTGAATTTTAATTCTAATGTAGTTAACATATAGTGTTATATTAGTTTTAGATTACAGTGTAGTGATCCAACAATTCTATACATTACTCAGTGCTCATCACGATAAGTGTACTCTTTAATCCCCATCACCTATATCACCCATCGCCCACCCCTTTCCCCATTCATAACCATCAGTATGTTCTCTATAGTTAAGTGTCTGTTTTTTGTTTGTTTTGGTTTATCTCTTTTTTTCTTTGTTCAATTGTTTTGTTTCCCACATATGAGTGAAATCATATGCTCTTTGTCTTTTTCTTTCTTTTTAAAAAATATTTTATTTATTTATTTATTTGACAGACAGAGATCACAAGTAGGCAGAGAGGCAGGCAGAGAGAGAGAGAGAGAGAAGGAAACAGGCTCCCTGCTGAGCAGAGAGCCTGATGCGGGGCTCAATCCCAGGGCCCTGGGATCATGACCTGAGCAGAAAGCAGATGCTTTAACCCACTGAACCACCCAGGCGCCCCTATTTGCCTTTTTCTGACTGACTTCCTTTACATAGGATTATATTCCCTAGCTCCATTCATGTTTTTGCAGATAGCAAGGTTCCATTCTTTTTTTTTATGACTGGGTGTATTCCATTATGTTTGTATGTGTGTGTATCCATTTATCTAAATATATGTCTCACAACTTTAGCCACTCATCTATTGAGGGACACTTGGGCTGTTCATAATTTGGCTACTGTAATTAATGCTACAGTAAACATAGGAGTGCACTCCACCCAAAACCACTAGAACTAATAAATGGATTCACTAAGGTTGTAGGATATAAAATCAATATACGGAAATCTATTGCTTTTTTATACACTAATAATAAGGTAGCAAAAAGAGAAATTAAGAAAACAACCCCATTTATGATTATACTAAAAATAATAAAATGCCTAGGAATAAACTTAACCAAGAAAGTGAAAGACCTATACTCTTGAAACTATAAAACAGATGAAAGAAATTGAAGATGACACATATGGAAAGATATTTCATGCTCATGGATTAGAAGAACAAATATTATTAAAATGTCCATAGTACTCAAAGCCATCTACAAATTTAAAACAGTCTCTATTAAAATACTAACAGAATTTTTCACTGAAGTAGAACAAATAATTTTAAAATTTGTTTGGAACCACAAAAGACCATGAGTAGCCAAAGCAATCTTGAACAAGCAGAACAAAACCGTAGGTATTATAATCCCAGATTTCAAGATATAATACAAAACTGTAGTAATCAAGACAGTGTGGAACTGGAACAAAAATAGAAACATAGATTGGTGGAACAGAATAGAAAATCCATAAATGAACCCCCAACTATATGATCAATTAACCTCTGACAAAGCAAGAAAGAATATGCAATGGGAAGCAGTCTCTTCAACAAATGGCATTGGGAAAATTGGACCATATGCCAAAAGAAACTCAAAATGAGTTAAAGACCTACATGTGAGACCTGAAACCATAAAAATCCTACAAGAGAGCACAGGCAGTAATTTTCTTTCAAGACAGGATTCCACCCTCAGGGGAAGTACTGACAGTAGAATGAAAACTAAAAGGAACAGAAAGAAAAAAAAAAAAAGTGGGGGGATATATAATTAGAAGTTAGGGAGAACAGAGTCAGAGATCTCAGAAATCAAGGTGCCATATTTTTGACACTACAAAAAGCAAAAGAAGAGACTTGTAATGTTAGAAAAGATATCTGAACTGAATCTCCTAAAAGTGTAGAAAAATGAAATTTACACAAAAATTAGGTACAGAAAATTATCAAATATAAGATAAAGTTGCCATAGGAAAAATACATATAAGGAGAAAAGAACATTGCTACAAGGATTTAATTCTGTGGAAAGACATGTTCAAGAAACAGATAAAAACTGTAACATATTATTTAAAAATGAGCCAAAAGATGACTGCCTGGGTGGCTCAGTTAAGATTCTGCCTTCAGCTCTGTTCATGATATCAGCGTCCTGGCTTGAGTCCAGCTTTGGGCTCCCAGCTCAGTGAGGAGTCTGCTTCTCCCTCTGCCCCTCCCCTCTGCTCATGCTCTCTCTTTCTGTCTCTCTCTCTCTCTCTCGCAAAAACAAATAAATAAAACTAAAACAAAACAAAACAAAAAACCTTAAAAATAAATGAGCCAAAAGCCATGAAGAAAAGAATTTAAAACATTATGGAACAATATAAATCAGAATTACAAAATCTCAGAGAAAAAAATTCAAATAAAATTAGAAACAAAAGAAAAAAATTCAGAAATAAAGATTAGAGGAAATTTAAGAAGAAATGGTTATTGAAGACAGGTATTATAAGAGAATAATACCCCTACTCCCTTCCCTCTACTCCCCTTCCAACCCATCTTTCAAAAAATAAATAAATAAATAAATAACGGTACCAGGTTCTAATCCCTAGAACCTATACATACTACTTTATATAAAAACGGGGTCTTTGCAAATGTGGTGAAGAGTATTGACATGGGAAGATTATCCAGGATACCAGGGTGAGTTCTGAACTCAATCACATATATCTATCTAAGAGGGAGGCAGGGGAAGATTTGATGATAAACAGATCAGAAGATGATGTGGTAAAGATAAATATAGATATTGGAATGATGTGGACACATGCCAAGGAATACTAGCAGCTACTAGAGGCTGGAAGGGGCAAGGAAAGGAATCTTCCCTAGAACTTCCAGAGGGACAGTGGCCTTGCTAACATCTTGATTTTGGATCAGTGATACAGATTTTAAACTTGTGGCTTTCAAATTTATGAGAGAATAAATTTCTGTTGCTTAAGGGGCTAAGTTTCCGATATTATTTACAACAGCCGTAAAACACTAATACAATAGACAATTAATGGAAAATAGGCAACATATGGCAAATAGGTGTCCTTAAAGAAAAAAATCAGAGCAAGCAATATATGACAAATACTAAGAACTGTAATTCAATAAGTCCTTACTGAAATTAATTTAAAAAAATGAAAGTAATATTGAAAGAATATACCTTGTGCCTGAGAGTATCAACCTAGAATGATTAACACAGGGACATATTTTAGTGAATTTACTGGATTTGTTTTTTCCAAAGACCTACCTTTCCTAATTTATTTTCATTTTTTTAATTTTTATTCATTCACATCATTGCAAATGGCAATTTCTTCTTTTGATGGCTGCATAGTATTCCAGTGTGTGTGTGTGTGTGTGTGTGTGTGTGTGTGTGTGTGTATCTCACATTTTCTTTATCCAGTCATTTGTTGATGAACACCTAGGCTCTTTCCATAGTTTGGCTATTGTGGAAATTGCTATTATAAACATCCAGGTGCACGTGCCCCATTGGATCACTACATTTGTATCCTTAGGGCAGTAGTGCAATTGCTGGGGCATAGGGTAACTCTATTTTCAACTTTTTGAGGAACTTCCATGCTGTTTTCCAGAGTGGCTTCACCAGCTTGCATTCCCACCAACAGGGTAAGAGGGTTCCCTTTTATCCACATCCTTGCCAGCATCTGTCACTTCCTGACTTGTTAATTTTAGCCATTCTGACTGGTGTGAGGTGGTATCTCATTGTGGTTTTGATTTGTATTTCCCTAATGCCAAGTGATGTGGAGCATTTTTTCATGTGTCTGTTGGCCATCTGGATGTCTTCTTGGCAGAAGTGTCATGTCCTCTGCCCATTTCTTGATTGGATTCTTTGTTCTTTGGGTGTTGAGTTTGATAAGTTCTTTATAGATTTTGGATACTAGCCCTTTATCTGATATGTCATTTGAGAATATCTTCTCCCATTCTGGGAGTTGTCTTTTGGTTTTGTTGACTGTTTTCTTTGCTGTGCAAAATCTTTTGATCTTGATGAAGTCCCAATAGTTCATTTTTGCCTTTGTTTCCCTTGCCTTTGGCGATGTTTCTAGGAAGGAGTTGCTGTGGCTGAGGTTGAAGAGGTTGCTGCCTGTGTTCTTCTCAAGGATTTTGAAGGACTCATGTCTCACATTGAGATCTTTCATCCATTTTGAATCTATTTATTTATTATTTATTTAATTAAAAAAAATTTTTTATAAACATATAATGTAATATTAGCCCGAAGGGTACAGGTCTGTGAATCGCCAGGTTTACACAGTTCACAGCACTCATCATAGCACATACCCTCCCCAATGTCCATAACCCCACCACCCTCTCCCGACCCCCCTTCCCCCGGCAACCCTCAGTTTGTTTTGTGAGATTAAGATTCTCTTATGGTTTGTCTCCCTCCTGATCCCATCTTGTTTCATTTATTCATTTCCTACCCCCCAAACCCCCCACATTGCCTCTCCACTTCCTCATATGAGGGAGATCATATGATAGTTTTCTTTCTCCAATTGACTTATTTCGCTAAGCATAATACCCTCTAGTTCCATCCACATCGTCACACATGGCAAGATTTCATTTCTTTTGATGGCTGCATAGTATTCCATTTATATATACACCACCTCTTCTTTATCCATTCATCTGCTGATGGACATCTAGGTTCTTTCCATAGTTTGGCTATTGTGGAGATGGCTGCTATAAACATTCGGGTGCACGTGCCCCTTTGGATCACTATGTTTGTATCTTTAGGGTAAATACCCAGTAGTGCAATTGCTGGGTCATAAGGTAGCTCTATTTTCAACTTTTTGAGGAACCTCCATGCTGTTTTCCAGAGTGGTTGCACCAGCTTGCATTCCCACCAACGGGGTAGGAGGGTTCCCCTTTCTCCACATCTTTGCCAGCATCTGTCATTTCCTGACTTGTTAATTTTAGCCATTCTGGCTGGTGTGAGGTGGTATCTCATTGTGGTTTTGATTTGTATTTCTCTGATGCTGAGTGATGTGGAGCACTTTTTCATGTGTCTGTTGGCCATCTGGATGTCTTCTTTGCAGAAGTGTCTGTTCGTGTCCTCTGCCCATTTCTTGATTGGATTATTTGTTCTTTGGGTGTTGAGTTTGCTAAGCTTTTTATAGATTTTGGATACTAGCCCTTTATCTGGTATGTTGTTTGCAAATATCTTCCCCCATTCTGTGAGTTGTCTTTTGGTTTTGTTAACTGTTTCCTTTGCTGTGCAAAAGCTTTTGATCTTGATGAAATCCCAATAGTTCATTTTTGCCCTTGCTTCCCTTGCCTTTGGCGATGTTCCTAGGAAGAAGTTGCTGCGGTTGAGGTCAAAGAGGTTGTTGCCTGTGTTCTCCTCAAGGATTTTGATGGATTCCTTTTTTACATTGAGGTCCTTCATTCATTTTGAGTCTATTTTCATGTGTGGTGTAAGGAAATAGTTCAATTTCATTTTTCTGCATGTGGCTGTCCAATTTTCCTGGCACCATTTGTTGAAGAGGCTGTCTTTTTTCCATTGGACATTCTTTCCTGCTTTGTTGAAGATTAGTTGACCATAGAGTTGAGGGTCTATTTCTGGGCTCTCTATTCTGTTTTATCAATCTATGTGTCTGTTTTTGTGCCACACCATACTGTCTTGATGATGACAGCTTTGTAATAGAGCTTGAAGTCTGGAATTGTGATGCCACCAACTTTGGTTTTGTTTTTCAACATTCCTCTGGCTATTCGGGTTCTTTTCTGGTTCCATACAAATTTTAGGATTATTTGTTCCATTTCATTGAAAAAAATGGATGGTATTTTGATAGGGATTTAGTTAAATGTGTAGATTGTTTTAGATAGCATAAATACTTACAGAATATTTGTTCTTCCAATCCATGAGCATGGAACATCTTTCCATTTCTTTGGGTCTTCCTTAATTTCTTTCATGGGTAATTTATAGTTTTCTGAGTACAGATTCTTTGGCTCTTCGGTTAGGTTTATTCCTAGGTATCTTATGGTTTTGGGTGCAGCTGTAATGGGATCAACTCCTTAATTTCTCTTTCTTCTATCTTGCTGTTGTGTATAGAAATGCAACTGATGTCTATGCATTGATTTTATATCCTGAGACTTAAGCAAATTCCTGTATGAATTTTAGCGGTTTTGAAGTGGAGTCTTTTGGGTTTTCCACATAAAGTATCATATCACCTGCAAAGAATGAGAGTTTGACTTCTTTCCCAGTTCAGATGCCTTTTATTTCTTTTTGTTTTCTGAATACTGAGGCTAGGACTTCTTTGTTGAATAGCAGTGATGATAGTGGACATCCCTCCATGTTTCTGACATTAGGGGAAAAGCTTTCAGTTTTTCCCCTTTGAGAATGATATTCACTGTGGATTTTGCATAGATGCCTTTGATGATATTGAGGTATATACACTCTATCTTTACACTCTGAAGAGTTTGATCAAGAAAGGACACTGTGCTTTGTCCAGTCCTTTTTCAGCATCAATTGAGAGTGTCATATGGTTTTTGTTCTTTCTTTTATTAATGTATTATATCAGATTGATTGATTTGCAGATGTTGAACCAACCTTGCAGCACAGGAATAAATCCCACTTGGTTATGGTGAATAATCCTTTTAATGTACTGTTGGATCCTATTGGTTATTATTTTGCTGAGAATTTTCACATCTGTGTTCATCAAGGATATTGGTCTGTAATTCTCTTTTTTGATGGGGTCTTTTTCTGGTTTTGGGATCAAGGTAACACCGGCCTCATAAAATGGGTTTGGAAGTTTTCCTTCCATTTCTATTTTTTGCCAGAGTTTCAGGAGAATAGCTATTAATTCTTCTTTAAATGTTTGGTAGAATTCCCCTGGGAAGCCGTCTGGCCCTGGGCTCTTGTTTGTTGGGAGATTTTTGATGATTGCTTCAATCTCCTTACTGGTTATGAGTCTGTTCAGGTTTTCTATTTCTTCCTGGTTCAGTTTTGGTAGTTTATATGTCTCTAGAAATGCATCCATTACTTCCAGATTGTCAAATTTGCTGGTGTATAGGTGCTCATACTATGTTCTTATAATTGTTTGTATTTCATTGGTGTTGATTGTGATCTCTCCTCTTTCATTCATGATTTTATTTATTGGGTCCTTTCTCTTTTTTTTTCTCCTTAATAAGTCTGGCCAGGGGTTTATCAATCTTATAAATTCTTTCAAAGAACCAGTGCCTAGTTTCATTGATTTGTTTTACTGTTTTTTTGGTTTCTATTTCATTGATTTCTACTCTGATCTTTATGATTTCTCTTCTCCTGCTGGATTTAGGCTTTCTTTCCTGTTCTTTCTCCTGCTCCTTTAGGTGTAGGGTTAGGTTGTATACTTGAGACCTTTCTTGTTTCTTGATAAAGGCTTGTTTTGCTATATACTTTCCTTTCTGGACGGCTTTTGTTGTGCCCCAAAGATTCTGAATAGTTGTGTTTTCATTTTCATTTGTTTCCGTGAATTTTTTACATCTTTCTTTAATTTCCTGGTTGACACATTCATTCTTTAATAGGATACACTTTAGCCTCCATGTATTTTAGTTCTTTCCAAGTTTCCTCTTGCGATTGAGTTCTAGTTTCAAAGTATTGTGTTCTAAAAATATGCAGGGAATGATCCCAATCCTTTGGTACCAGTTGGGACCTGATTTGTGACCCAGGTTGTGATCTATTCTGGAGAATGTTCCATGTGCACTAGATAAGAATGTGTATTCTGTTGCTTTGGGATGGAATGTTCTGAATATATCTGTGATGTCCATCTGGTTCATTGTACCATTTAAAGCCCTTATTTCCTTGTTGATCTTTTGCTTAGATGTTCTGTCCATTTCAAATCCCCTACAATTATTGTATCATTGTTAATGTGTTTCTTTTATTTCATTATTAATTTGTTTATATAGTTAGCTGCTCCCATGTTAGGGGCATAGATATTTAAAATTGTTAGATCTTCTTGTTGGACAGACCCTTTGCGTAGGATATGGTATCCTTCCTCATCTCTTATAGTAGTCTTTGGCTTAAAATCTAACATATCTGATATAAGGATTGCCACCCTTGCTTCTTTTGATGTCCATTAGCATTGTAAAAAAAGAAAACCAATAATGAAAAAATATAAAATGGAAAAAATATATATATTTAGATAAACTAGTTAAAAAATGTTAAAAAAGAAAAGGGTAAAAGTTAAAAAAATTTAGCAGAAGAAGAGAAAAAAAAATTGAAAAAGAAAAAAAATTAAATTAACTGCAAGGCTAAAGAATCATGGGGAGAAAGCCATGAGTTCCGTGCTTTGCTTTCTCCTCCTCTGGAATTCCGCTGCTCTCCTTGGTATTGAAACTGCACTCCTTGGTAGGTGAACTTGGTCCTGGCTGGGTTTCTTGTTGATCTTCTGGGGGAGGGGCCTGTTGTAGTGATTCTCAAGTGTCTTTGCCCCAGGCGGAGTTGCACCGCCCTTACCAGGGGCCGGGCTGAGTAATCCGCTCAGGTTTGCTTTCAGGAGCTTTTGTTCCCAGAGCGCTTTCCGTAGAGTTCTGGAGGACGGGAATGAAGATGGCGGCCTTCCAGTCTCCGGCCCAGAGGAGCCGAGAGTCTGGGGCCCCACTCCTCAGTGCGCCCTCAGAGAAGAGCGCCCAATTGCTCCCATCACCCTGGCCTCCGGCCGTGCTCCGAGCTGACCGAGCCTGTGAGCGGTTCAAGGTAAACCCGAGCTTAGAGCTCACTCCTCGACTCTGTCTCTGTAGCCGGCTTCCCCGTTCTAATACCTGTAAGCTCTGTGACACTCAGACACCCCCGATCCTTCTGTGACCCTGCGGGACCCAAGGCCACGCTGACCCCGCGTGCGCTTCACCCCGGTTAAGCCTCTGGAGCGATGTCCCTCAGCAGAACAGACTTTTAAAATTCCTGATTTTGTGCTCCGTTGCTCCGCCGCTTGTCGGGAGCCGGCCCCTCCCCCCATGGTCTATCTTTCCGTCGCTTTGGATTCACTTCTCCGCTGGTCCTACATTTCAGAAAGTGGTTGATTTTCTGTTTCTAGAATTGCTGTTCTTCTTCTCTTCGATCTCCCGTTGGATTTGTAGGTGATTGCAATCTTTAGATAAGCTATCTAGCTGATCTCCCGCTACCTGAAGTAGTCTCAGCCTGCTACTTCTCCGCCATCTTGACTCCTACCTCCGATGTCCATTAGCATTGTAAATTGTTTTCCACTCCCTCTTTTTAAATCTGGAGGTGTCTTTGGTCTACAATGAGTTACTTGTACACTTGATATGCTGTACTGTACTTGTACAGCATATCAATGGGTCTTTTTTTTTTTAATCCATTCTGATACCCTGTGTCATTTGATTGGGGCATTTAGCTCATTTACATTGAGGGTAACTATTGAAGGATATGAATTTAGTGCCGTTGTATTGCCTGTAAGGCGACTGTTACTGTATATTGTCTCTGTTCTGTTCTTGTCCTTTACTTTTAGGCTCTGTCTTTGCTTAGAGGACCCCTTTAATATTTCCTATTGGGGTGGTTTGGTGTTAGCAAATTCTTTTAGTTTTTGTTTGTCCTGGAAGCTTTTTATCTCTCCTTTTATTTTCAAGGACAGCCTAGCTGGATATAGTATTCTTGGCTGCATATTTATCTCGTTTAGTGCTCTGAATATATCATGCCAGTCCTTTGTGGTCTGCCAGGTCTCTGTGGATAGGTCTAGTGCCAGTCTAATATTTCTATGTTTGTATGTTATAGACCTCTTGTCCTGAGCTGCTTTCAGGATTCTCCTTTTGTCACTAAGACTTGTAAGTTTTACTGTTAGATGACAGGATGGAGACCTATTTTTATTGATATTGAGGGGGGTTCTCTGTGCCTTCTGGATTTTGATGCTGGTTCCCTTTGCCATAATAGAGAAATTCACTTCTATAATTTACTCCAATCAACCTTCTGCCCATCTCTCTTGTTCTTCTTCTTTTGGGATCCTAATTATTCTAATATTGTTTCATCGTATGGTATCACGTATCTCTTGAATTGTCCCCTCATGGTCCAGTAGTTGTATGTCTCTGTTTTGGTCAGCTTCTTTATTCTCCACCATTTTTTCTTCCATATCACTAATTCTGTCTTTTGCCTCATTTATCCTAGCAGTAAGAGCCTCTATTTTTTATTTCTCCTCACAAACAGCTTTTTGATTTCAAGTTGGTTAGATTTTACTTCTTTTATTTCTCCAGAAAGGGATTCTCTAATATCTTCCATGCCCTTTTTGAGCCCAGCTATCACCTTGATAATTATCATTCTGAACTCTAGTTCTGACCTATAACTAATGTCTGTATTGATTAGGTCCTTAGCCATTGGTACTGCCTCTTGTTCTCCCCCCAACCCTTGGTGAGTTTTTCTACCTTCTCATTGTATCCAGATAAAAATAGATGAGTGAGAGAAGTAAATAATAATAGGGTAGCAATGACTCCAGAGAAATATACACTAGCCAAATCAGAAGAGACCTGAAGCTGGGGGAAGAAGAAAGGGGGAAAAGAAAGAAAGAAAAAAAAAAAAAAAAAAAAAAAAAAAAAAATATATATATATATATATATATATATATATATATATATATATATTTATGAGACTGGTAAGTTCAACAGAGCCACACACTTGATTTTGGGTGTATTTTGGTCTGTTAGAAGAAGCTACCTCCCAAAATTTTAAAGAAAAAAAAAAAGCTTATATTTATACAGAATGTTGAAAGAATTGACTATGATTGTAAAGATGAAAATTAAAATAAGATTCTAAAAAAGGAATTGATAAGAAGTTGGTTGAAAAAAGAAAAAAAAAAGAAGAAAAAATGTGATTAGCCTGGAGAGTAGAACAAAGCCATATACTAGATTTAGTGTATATTTTGATCTTTAGAAGTAATTGTATCCCAACATTTTAAAGAAAAAAAAAAACCCTATATGTATACAAAAAATAAGTTTAAATACAATGAAGGGTTAAAATAGGACTAAACAATGAAAATGAAAAAAGATTTTTAAACAGGTATTAATAAGGTAAAATGGTTAAAAAACTTTATAATAGGAAAGAGGAAAGATTTAAAAAATAGAATAAGAAAAAATAAAGTTAAAAAAAAACTTTGAAAGGCTAAAGGATCATGGGAAAAAAAGCCATGAATTTTATTGCTTTCCCCAGCTCAGGAGTTCAGCAGTTCTCATTGATTGGTGAACTTGGTCTTGGCTGGATATTTTTGCTGATCTTCTGGCGAGGGACCTATTGCAGTGATTCTCAAATGTCTTTGCCTGAGGTGGAATTACACCACCCTTGCCTGGGGCCAGGCTAACTAATTGCTTGGTCTTGGGAGCTTTTGTTCCATGTATGCTTTCCATACAGCTTTGGAGGATGGTAATGAAAATGGCAGCCTCCCAGTATCTGTCTACTTAGAAACCAAGAGCTCACAGCCCTACTCCTCAGTGTGCTCTCAGATAAAAGCAGTCAATCCCTCCCATTTCCCTGGTCTCTGGCCACATTTTGAGCTCCTCCAGCCTGTGACCTAGCATGCCTATCTCGGGTGCACAGACCCGTTTGGAGTCTCCAAACCCAGCAGACTCCTGCAGCCCATTCTTGCAGCACCACTCCCAGAGGAGGAAGGAAGAAGGGGTCTCCCTGGATCTCCTACTTGTCGGGTCTCTGCCCAAAGAGCAGTGGCCTGAATGTGCCTTGGATCATAGTTTAAGGTAACCCTGACTTGAGAGTCCCCTCCTCAGCAATCTCTCTGCAGCTGGCATCACAGCTCTGATACCTGTGAGCTTTGCTGGACTCAGACACTCCTGGTCTTTTTGTGATGCTGCGGGTGATCCTGCTCCTCTGTTGTCTTGCTCCTCCTTCAAGCAGCATTAGAGGATGAGAATGAGAATGAAAATGGAGGCCCCTCCATCTTAACCTCAGTACCAAAAGCTTGGGAGCCTCAGTGAACTACTCCTCAGTGAACCTTAGGGAAAAGCAGTCAATAACTGCTGTCTCCCTGGTCTCCTGATGCACTCCATGTTCACCCAACCAGTGATTGAGCATTTGTATCTCAGGCACACGATCCTTTTTCAAGTCTCCAAACCTTGCAAACTCCTGTGGTCCTCTCCTGTGCTGCTCCTCCCCAGGGAGGCAGTGGGATGTCTCACCAGTTCTGCCACTTGTCGGGCCCTTGCTTGGAGGACAGTCACCAGACCATGCTATGGTTTGTGGTTTATAGCAACTGAGCTGAGAACTCTCTCCTAGGCTCATTGCAGCTGGCTTTCTCACTCCCATCCCAGGGATCTCTGCTGTACTCAGGCATCCTCAGTCTTCCTGTGACCCCAGGGATCATGAGACTACACTGTACTTACTAGGATTCTTCACCTCTTAACCACCCGAGCATATTTCAGGCTAGGACATCCCTCACTGGAGCAGAGTTCTAAAAGTTCTGATTTTGTGCTGTGCTGCTGTATCACTTTCTGGTAGCCAGCTTACAGAAGTTCCCTCCCCCCATGGTTTATCTTCCTATATATCATCTTGGATTCACTTCTCCACACTTCCTTCCTTGCAGAAATTGGTTGCTTTTGTATTTGTAGAGTTGCAGTTATTCCTTTCTTAGATCTCCTGTTGAGTTCACAGGTATTCAGAATGATTTGATAGCTAGCTACCTGAGTTCTTGGGACAAGATGAAACTGAGGTGTTCTACTACCCTGCCATCTTGATTTCTCCCTCCCGGAGTTATTTCTAAGGAATCTACTACAAAGTGAATTTCAGAGTATCTGAATGAATTGAGACAGGCATGTAAGATTGGACATGACCATAAAATGTATGCTTCTTAGTAAAACTAAGGTCAAATGAACATGTGAAGAGTAGGATATTATAATATGTAATATGTAGTGGATACATGATTTGACAATATAAACGTAATTATAAAAATGGGGAAGGAATAACAGTGGCATAGCAAAAAATTACAACTGCTTTAATTATTTATAATAGAGATGTTACTGTTATTATATCTGAAGCATTTATTTTTTTAGTATGGTGTGAAATAGAAAAATAATTAGGAGTATCCTAATCCCATCATCTGTGTTCTTAACAGTCATGAGCCTCAGTATGGAAGAAAGAAGGTATAGGGTAAGAAAGATGCATTTGAACTGAAAATACTATTTACTCATCAGGTATTGTATCTGTCACCATCTGAGTATCTGTACTTATCTGTATCCTGTTCTGTCCACTGAAAAGGAAACAATGACCAAACCAGTAGCAATGAGCATGCCTTGCACACTAATTGCCAGCTTGAAATATCACTTCCCATTATAAGGGGCTATGGCTTCTTGAATAGGTGACTGATGTTAGAGCAGGTAATATAACAGATGAACCTAAAAAATCTTGACCTTTTGGGTGTCAAGGTAGCTAGTTCATTTTGTGATTATATAGGGAGTTATTTAGCCATTCTCCTTATGGACTGAACTATGTCCCATTCCCTCCACCCTGCCACCCTGCCCCAGTATGTTGAAGGTCTAACCCCCAGTGTGGCTGTATTTTGAGATGGGGCCTTTAAGGAAATAATTAAGTTTAACTTGAAGTCCTAAGAGTGGGGACCTAATTTAGTAGGACTACCATGTTTCATGAGGAAGAAACATCAGAAACTATTCTCTTTCCACAGGGGAAAGGCAATGTGAGGACACAGTGAGAAAGCAACATGCAAGCTAAGGAGAGAGTCTCACCAGAAGCCACCCCTGGTTGCACCTTGATCTTAAACTTCTAGTCTCCAGAACTGTGAGAAATAAATTTCTCTATTTGTCTTAACAAAATGCTGAATCTATGGTAGTTTGTTATGGTAGCCCAAGCAGATTAAGACATCCTGCTATGAACGTTTAATTTATCTTATATGTTTTACTATTACTATTTTACTATTTACTATTCTTTATGTTTTACTATTTTATTGATATAACTGGAATTCTTTAGGTACAGGCATCTCTTATTTTTTTTCTGGTAAATCAATATGTGGAAATACCAAACCAAAGCTAAGAGAAATTTTTTTTCTAGAAATTTTTTGTCCAGAAATGTTTTATGTAAGTTTATACTGCCATCAGTTGCATAAGAGCCTCTCTTTCATCACAGGCTTGCCAAAACTACATTTTTTTAAACAACAAATTTATTTCTGAAGTAAAAAGTAGAAGACTTTTTATCTCATTCCAATTCATATTTTTTTGATTGTTTTTGAATTTGATAATCTTTACATGTTTATGGATTATTCCTTATTTCTTCTGTACTGAATTGTCTTTCATTTTCCTTGCCCCATTTTTTTGGTTGTGCATACTTTTGAATACTAAGAATGAAATCTGTGAAGTTATACTGTAAGAAGTTTCTTTTCTTTTTACTTCTTAACACAATTTAGAGCTTTAAAAAAAAAGCTGTATCTAAGTTGTATTTCCATTAGACATTTAAAATACTAATTTATTAACCTATTCTTTAACAAATATTTATTGAATGCCTTCTATGTGCTGGCAGTACCCTGTGTCCTAGTATTAGATCACTGAACAAAATAACTGTCTTTATCTTCTGAAGTTTATATTCTTGTAAAGAAGCAACAGAAAGCAAGCAGTGTGTGTCAGATGGTGTAAAGATCTTAAAACTGAGTAAAGGGTAAAGGGAGGGTGAAGAATGGGTGGGGTGGTTGCTCTTTTACAAAATGTGTCAGAAAGGCCTCTGACAAAGTGACTTTTAGATCAGGGAAAACTTGAGAATGGGCTACGCAACTGTATAGAGGAAAAGCTTTCCAAGGAGTGGGAGATAAAAATGCAAAGGGCTTGAAGCCAGTATGTTCTTGTATTATGTCAGTTCTTAAAAAGTGTGTATTGTTGCTAATATTTCCTTTTTAAGAGTCTGTGTATTCTATTTATTATTTAATAATGGGTGACTCCTCACTGAAGTACTAAAATGGTTCAAATTAAAGTTTCTAGTCTGTATTCCCTTTGGTTAATTGCTCAACCACTATTTTTGAGCTAGGCAATTTTGTAAACACTTAAATGTATCAGTGAACAAACAGATACAACTTTCACACTTTTTGATTATTATTGTATGCTATTGGTATGTTGAAATGGTGGTGGAAGCCACTGCATGAGTTTGTATAATACTTAAGATCTTTATGGCAGCATTTCAAGCATGGGTTCCACGGAATGCTATTTGAGACATTTTAACATCTTTTGAAGAAAATATTTTGTCAAATAGATTTTGGAAATTCTACGCATCATTCCCTTCCATGAAGAGCTTTCCCAATAAAGAATTGCAATAAGTTAGTCAGAGAAAGACAAATACCATATGATTTCAGTTGTATGTGGTATTTAAGAAGCAAAACAAATGAGCAAAGGAAGAAAAAAAGAGAGAAAGAGACAAGTCAAGAAACTATAGAGAACAAATTGATGCTTACCAGGAAGGTAGTTGGGAGGATGGGCGAAATAGAGATGAGGATTAAGGAGTGCACTTGTGATGAGCTCAGGGTGATGTATGGAATTGTTGAATCACTATATTTACACCTGGAACTAATATAATACTCTACATCAGCTATACTGGAACTTTAAAAAAAAAAAAAAAGAATTGCAAATGCAAAGGCCTTGAAGATAATGTGTGCTTGTATTAGCATAATAATAGCTGTGTAAAATTTCCAAAATAATATTTTATTTTTCTGTTGAATATTTATTCACATGTTATGGGAAAACATCTTGTGAAACACTAGATTTGATTGTTAGATAAGTACATTGAACTTCATTTTCTCCCCTGGAAGTTAGACAAGTATTATATTATGAGGTAAACTACTTTCCCAAATCATAGATTAATCATAATCAAATTATCTTTTTATAGTAGTTCTTAATAATTTAATAATAAATTCACAGTAACAAAATATCAAGATCCTGTATTTCCTTACAAGAAATCTCTGATTTCGATTTGCACATACAACATCAACAAAAAATCCTTCCTTTGTTTAGGAGATAAGCTTACTGAATGTCTTCACTTCTTGGCAATCATTCTTTTTCTTCCAGTGCCTTGTGAAGCTTTTTAAGTTTCTCTAAACAAGGAATCATGCATTTAATTTTTCAGTGAGCTTAATTGATATTTGTCCTTTACATCTGAATTTTCATTCAGTTAAGTAATGAAACTGGAGACAATTTCAGTCTCAAATTCTAATATCCCAGTACATTGGGAAGGGAAGGAGAAAAAGGTGGTAGCTTTTTCCCGGAAGATGAAGTTAGATGTCCTCTCCTAGGGAAAATATTTACTACATTCAATCTGGTCTTAGTAGAGAATTTAATACTTAGGAACAAAAGCATTATGCTTTTGGATTTTCTCTTTGACCACCTATTGTCCTGTGCATGTGTTTGCCTGTTTCACTAAATACCTAGTAGTAATCTCAACTTATAAAAGGCATTCTAACTAAAAAGGTTTTATTTCTCATTACTGTTTATTTTCTCGTAATTATTTTGATCAGTTCTTTGGTTTAGATATGTCTTTGAATATTTTTTTTTCAGGAAACTATATGTAAAGAGTGTATTTCCTATACTTCCTTAAGTACTTACATGCCTGAGCATTTCATTCACTTACTTTCAAGTGAGACTATTAGCTTGGATGGGTTAATTTTTAAATTGAAATATTTTCCCTTTGAAACTAAATTTAGGATTTTTCTTTATTTTTGAAATTAGAAAAGAAAAAAAAGGATATGTTTAGTGTTGGTCTCTTTTCATTAATTATGCTTGGTACAAGGCAGTGTCTTTCATCTGAAAAATTAAAGTACTCCGCTCGCTAGAATTTAACTGTATTATTTTTTCTTTCTTTCTTTTTTTTTTTTTTTAAGATTTTACTTATTTATTTATTTGAGAGAGAGTGCTTGTGTGAGCAAGGGTGCAGGAGGGTGAGCAAGGGGAGGGGTAGAGAATCTCAAGCCAACCCCATGCTGAATGGATGTGCGACGTGGGGCTTGATCTCACGACCCTGAGGTTATGATGTAAGCTGAAACCTAGAGTTGGTCGCTTAACCCACTGAGCCACCCAGGAGTCCCTACTTGTATTGTTTCTTATTGCATATTTCCTACCTCTTTTTTTTTTCAATATCTTTAGTATTGGTATAGACTATATTTCAGTTACAGCTTCCTGTTTCAGTTATCTATTGAAGTGTAACAAACCACCTCCAAACTTATTTGTGTAAGTCCAATTTTTTAAAATACCATGAAGAGATTTTCATTTTATTAGTGCACACATTTGGTCTAGCCTTATACAGCTGCAGGCACTGTTAAAAAACAAAAACGTGCCGTCTTTCTTTGGTATAAATACCTTTTTTCCCCCTATGCCATGGAGTTCTTTCTTTTTCTTTTTCTTTTTCTCTTTCTTTTTCTCTGTTTTAGTAGTTTCCACTTCCAGAGTGGAGCCCAGTGCAGGCCTTGATTGAGTTCAGGAAACCTGAGCCAGATGCTTAACTGACTGAGCTATCCAGTTGTCCCTGTTTATTTTTTTCAATACTCACATATCTTTAGTATCGGCTCTAACTTGACAAGCATTTTCACTTCTCTTTGTTGTATATAAACTAAGCTACCAGGAACCACCCTGAGCTTTTCCTTGAAATTCCATGATCACATCCTGATTTTTGCTGCTTTGGTGACCAATAGGGAGGACTCTAACCTTGCATTGCCATTGGCTTGTGTAGCAACCCTGTGATTTTAGGCTTTGTGCTGCTACCTACAAAAAACTATTTTTTAGACTAGGGCAAAGTGCTACAAAAAAAGAATAGAAAAATATACTATTAGCCTACCTATGGGTGAGCTTGAATGAACTGTTTGTACTGTTTAGTACTTTGTACTAAACTTTTGCAAACTTCTCTTTTAGTTACTTAAAAGTAACTATTATGGAGCTTTGTGTTTGGTAGAAGTTTAGCAGACATTTTCTGTCCTCTCCTCTTCCTCCTGTGTTTTTCCTAATCCACCCTTTTGCTAGACTATGCAGACCATGCTATTAGTAAGGGTTGTGTCCACTAGTGAGTGAGAGAATAGTCTTCACATGATAAAGAGTGTCTTCTTCACATATATGTAGGTGAATTGAAGGAAATAGGACTAAATGCCCAGAGCCATTTCTTTTAAATGTATGTATTTACTATGTATATTTATATACCTTGTATACTAGCATGTATTAGAAGTTTATAGAGCAGAGCTGATATTATAAATGGTTGAAGAGTTGATTACTGCTCAGTGTGATTTGGGAACAGTGACTTCTTTTAAATATCTCTCTTCCTGACTTGTCATTGCCTTCAATTTCAATTATTATAGCATTTAACTTTCTTTTATTATATTTCCCATGCTGGACTCTTAGGTGTTTATTCTTGGGGATTTTCAAGTTTTCCCTTCAAGTGATTTTATATTTGTGTTTTAATTTTGATGATAATCTTAAAAACTATATAAACATATTCTGGATCACCTGACTGAAGCAGGAAAAAATCATTAGAACAAATTTGTGATGAAGTTGTGTATCATTGTATCCTGAAGAATAAATTTTTGATAAAGAATGTGATATTACCAGTAGGTAGGAAATTTGACTTAAATCAGACATTTTAATATACATTAATCCAATCAATCATTTACTCATTTATTCGATACTATTCATTAAATGCTCAGGAGAAATAAAAGCAAATGTTTGTTTTCTCTTGTTGTCAAGTAGGCAGACATTAAACAAATGATTATTACATATTTAATTATATCTGTCTTAGCATATTTATAGAAATTTAAGCTTATTGAAATTCACTAACAGATATTAATACTTTAGAAGACCATTACAGGATAAATTGTTCACTACAGAATTGTAAAGAGAACCTAAATTAATACATTTAATTTAATTTCCTTCTAGGGTACTAATACTGTGTCTTGAAATGATAAAACAATTTACTGACTTAGTTTCACTCAGCTTTGTACTAAACTTTTGCAATTGTACTAAACTTTTGAGCTAGTTGTCTGTTTAGGTGTGTGTAATGCTTCATAACTGTATTTAGTAATTAGTATAAAGCATGACCATAGATGAAATTAATAATAGGATTGTTTTCTTTTTCTAAGTAATTGTGAGTGCTGAGGAAAATTATTTATTTTTCATATTTTCTACTTGAATTTAATCTTACTTGTCTTTTTAAAAATTTTCTGCTAGGTTTACTCTTTTTAAGTTTCTATTTAAATTCCAGTTAGTTAACATACAGTGTAATATTAGTTTCAGGTATGCTATATAGTGATTCAACACTTCATACAACACAGCGCTTATCCCAACAAATGTACTCCTTAAGCTCTATCAGCTATTTAACTTACCCTCTGGTAACCATTTATTTGTTCTCTATAGTTACAAGTCTGTTTCTTTGCTTTCCTCTCTCTTTTTCTGTTTGCTCATTTGTTTGGTTTCTTAAAGTTCACATGTAGGTGAAATCATATGCTATTTATCATTTTCTGACTGATTTATTTTGCTTAGTGGGATACTCTTTCCCTCCATGCATGTTGTTGCAAACGGCAATATTTCATTTTTTATGGCTGACTAATATTCCACTGCATATATATACACCACCTTCTTTATCCATTCATCAGTTGATGGACAGTCAGGCGGTTTCTGTACTTTAGCTATTGTAAATAATGTTGCTATAAACACTGGGGTGCATGTATCCCTTTGAGTTAGTATTTTTATATTCTTCGGATAAGTACCTACTAGTTCATTTGCTGATCATAGGGTATCTATTTTTTACTTTTTAAGGAACCTCCATATTGTTTTGCAGATTTGCATTCCCACCAATAGTGAAGAGCATTTGTTCCTCTTTCTCCACATCCTTGTCAAAGAGGTGACAACTTAAATCACTGAAGATGAAAATAATCAATTTAGAAGATGATGTATTACCTGGAAAATTGATGAGCACATGGTATTGAATAAATTACTAAAAAGAGATAGGAATAATTAATCATAGTGGAGGTATAAATAGAAAAATACTAATTTTTAAGACAACATTTTTTTTTGCCTCATACACTATAAATACCTATGGGAAATGAATAAATAGAAGAGTTGGAGAAGCATAAATAGAAAATGTTTTCCACTTATAAGCATGTAGGTAAATAGGCAAAAAGGATTGATTCATTAAATTTATCATTTTTTAATGATTTTTTAATTTTTTATAAACATATAATGTATTATTAGCCCCAGGGGTACAGGTCTGTGAATCGCCAGGTTTACACACTTCAAAGCACTCACCAGAGCACATACCCTCCCCACTGTCCATAACCCCACCACCCTCTCCACACCCCCCTTCCCCCTAGCAACCCTCAGTTTGTTTTGTGAGATTAAGAGTCTCTTATAGTTTGTAAGAAGGCGTAAGCTAGATTTTGGATACTAGCCCTTTGTCTGATATGTCGTTTGCAAATATCTTCTCCCATTCTGTCAGTTGTCTTTTGGTTTTGTTAACTGTTTCCTTTGCTGTGCAGAAGCTTTTGATCTTGATGAAATCCCAATAGTTCATTTTTGCCCTTGCTTGCCTTGCCTTTGGCGATGTTCCTAGGAAGATGTTGCTGCGGCTGAGGTCGAAGAGGTTGCTGCCTGTGTTCTCCTCAAGGATTTTGATGGATTCCTTTCTCACATGGAGGTCCTTCATCCACTTTGAGTCTATTTTCATGTGTGGTATATGGAAATGGTCCACTTTCATTTTTCTGCATGTGGCTGTCCAATTTTCCCAACACCTTTGTTGAAGAGACTCTTTTTTTCCATTGGACATTCTTTCCTGCTTTGTTGAAGATTAGTTGACCATAGAGTTGAGGGTGTATTTCTGGGCTCTCTATTCTGTTCCATTGATCTATGTGTCTGTTTTTGTGCCAGTACCATACTGTCTTGATGATGACAGCTTTGTAATAGAGCTTGAAGTCTGGAATTGTGATGCCACCAACTTTGGCTTTCTTTTTCAATATTCCTTTGGCTATTTGAGGTCTTTTCTGGTTCCATATAAATTTTAGAATTATTTGTTCCATTTTTTTTAAAAAAATGGATGGGATTTTGATAGGGACTGATTGCATTAAATGTGTAGATTGCTTTAGGTAGCATAGACATTTCACAATATTTGTTCTTCCAATCCATGAGCATGGAACATACTTCTATTTTGTGTCTTCCTCAGTTTTTTTCATGAGTACTTTATAATTTTCTGAGTATAGATTCTTTGCCTCTTTGGTTAGGTTTATTCCTAGGTATCTTATGGTTTTGGGTGCAATTGTAAATGGGATTGACTCCTTAATTTCTCTTTCTTCTGTCTTGTTGTTGGTGTAAAGAAATGCAGCTGATTTCTGTGCATTGATTTTATATCCTGACACTTTATTGAATTCCTGTACAGATTCTAGGAGATTTGGAGTGGAGTCTTTTGGGTTTTCCACATATAGTATCAACTCATCTGCAAAGAGTGATATTTTGACTACTTCTTTGCTGATTTGGATGCCTTTAATTTCTTTTTGTTTTCTGATTGCTGAGGCTAGGACTTCTAGTACTATGTTGAATAGCAGTGGTGATAAATGGACATTCCTGCCGTGTTCCTGACCTTAGCGGAAAAGCTCTCAGTTTTTCTCCTTTGAGAATGATATTTGTGGTGGATTTTTCATAGATGGCTTTGATCATATTGAGGTATGTGTCCTCTATCCCTACACTTTGAAGAGTTTTGATTAGGAAGGGATGCTGTCCTTTGTCAAATGCTTTTTCAGCATCTATTGAGAGTATCATATGGTTCTTGTTCTTTCTTTTATTCATGTATTGTATTCTTTATTCTCTGTCATTTGGTCTTCTATATCACTAATTCTTTTTTCTGCCTCATTTATCCTAGCAGTAAGAGCCTCCAATTTTTTTTTAAAGATTTTATTTATTTATTTATTTTTGATAGATAGAGATCACAGGTAGGCAGAGAGGCAGGAAGAGAGAGAGGAAGGGAAGCAGGCTCCCTGCTGAGCAGAGAGCCCGAAGCGGAACTCGATCCCAGGACCCTGAGATCATGACATGAGCCGAAGGCAGAGGCTTTAACCCACTGAGCCACACAGGTGCCCCGAGCCTCCATTTTTTATTGCACCTCATTAATAGCTTTTTGATTTCAACTTGGTTAGATTTTAGGTCTTTTATTTCTCCAGAAAGGTCTTTTATTTCTCCAGATAGGTTTTCTCTAATATCTTCCATGTCTTTTTTGAGCCCAGCTAGCTCCTTGAGAATTGTCATTCTGAACTCTAGATCTGACATATTACCAATGTCCATATTGATTAGGTCCCTAGTCTTCAGAACTGCCTCTTGTTCTTTTTTTTTTTGTGTGTGAGTGTGTGTGTGTGTGGTGAGTTTTTCTGCCTTGTCATTTTATCCAGATAAGAATATATGAAGGAGTGAGTAAAATACTAAAAGGGTTGCAAAGACCCCAGGAAAATGTGCTTTAACCAAATCAGAGGAGACCCCAAATTGTGGTGGGGGAGAAAGGGGGTAACAAGAAGTTCAGAAAAAAACAATGAAAAAAAGAAAACAAATAAAGAAAAAATATAAAAAAGAAAAAAATATGTAAGACTGGTGACTAGAACAGGGTCACCCACTTAATTTTGGGAGTATTTTGGTCTCTTAGAAGAAACTACTCCCCAAATTTTAAAGAATGAAAAACATATATAAGAGCAAACACAATGAAGGGATTGAATATGAGTGTAAAGATAAATTTTTTTTTAATTTCTAAAAAAGGAGTTGATAAAGTAAGTTGGTTAGGAGAATAAAGAAAAAGAAAATGGAGATAATTTGCTCAGGCTGGAGACTAGAATAAGCCTGGTGCTAGATTTAGGGTATATTTTGATCTATTAGAAGAAGTCGTAACCCATATTTTTTAAAGAAAAATCCCGATATGTATACAAAAAATAAAGTTAGATACAATGAAGGATAAAATATGACTATAATAGTGAAGTTTCAATAAAGATTTTTTTAACGAAAAGTATTATTAAGATAAACTAGTTAAAAAACTTTAAAAGAGGAAATGGTAAAAGTTAAAAAAAATTTAGCAGAGGAAAAAAAATTAAAATTTAAAAAAAAATTAACTTTGCAGGATTAAAGAATCATGGGGAGAAAGCCATGAATTCCATGCTTTGCTTTCCCCTCCTCTAGAATTCTGCTGTTCTCCTTGATCAGTGAGCTTAGTCTTGTCTGGATTTTCTTGCTGATATGAGGGAGGGGCCTGTTGTAGTGATTCTAAATATCTTTGTCTGAGGCAGAATTGCACCACCCTTACCAGGGACCAGGCTAAGTAATCTGCTCAGGTTTGCTTTTGGGAGCTTTTGTTCCCTGAACACTTTCTGTAGAGTTCTGGAGGATGGGAACAAAAGTGGCAGCCTCCCAATCTCTGGCCTGGAAGAGCCAAGAGCTCGGGGCCCCACTCCTCAGTGCACCCTTGGAGAAAAGCACTCAATCACTCTCATCTCCCTGGCCTCTGGCTGCACTCTGAGCTCACCCAGCCTGTGACCAAGCATTGCTGTCTCTGGCACACAGCTCTTCCTGGACTCTCTGAACCCCACAGATCCCTGAGCTCTTCTGGGGGGGGGTCTCCCCGGATCTTGTGGGGTCCCCACTCACAGAGCAGTGGCCTGTGCCATGGATTATGGTTCAAGGTAACCCTGAGTTGAGAGCTCACTCCTCGGCTCTGTCTCTGTAGCCAGCTTCCCCACTCTAATACCTGTGAGCTCTGCCACACTCAGACACCCCTGATCCTTCTGTGACCCTGCGGGACCTTAGGCCATGCTGTCCTGGTGTGGGCTTCATCCTGGTTTAGCATCTGGAGTGATGTCCATCAGTGGAACAGACTTTTAATTAAAAGTTCTGATTTTGTGTTCCGTTGTTCTGCCACTTGCCGGGAGCCGGCCCCTCCCCCTGCGGTCTATCTTCCCGTCGCTTTGGATTCACTTCTCCGCTGGTCCTACATTTCAGAAAGTGGTCAATTTTCTGTTTCTAGAATTGTTGCTCTTCTTCTCTTCGATCTCCTGTTGGATTTGTAGGTGTTCAGAATGGTTTGATAAGCTATCTAGCTATCTAGCTGAACTCAATTTTCTGTTTCTAGAATTGTTGCTCTTCTTCTCTTCGATCTCCTGTTGGATTTGTAGATGTTCAGAATGGTTTGATAAGCTATCTAGCTATCTAGCTGAACTCCTGCTACCTGATGTCATCTCAACCAGCTACTTCTCTGCCATCTTGACTCCTCCGTAAGTTTATCATTTTTTCCCATATAATGTCACCATCATTCTATGTGGGCTGTCTATGTGGCTCCAAAAATTACAAAAACCCACAAAAACCCAACTAATACTTTTTTTTTTCCCCAGAGTGATGTCAAATTAACAACTTGATAATTAACTGAATAGATCCAATCAGTTGCACTTACAGATTCAGATATATACAAACCAAGTATCTCCAGGATTAGCTTCTACTCTAGCAGTTTCAATATAGAAAATTAATCCATATAGCGTGGCTAATTCTACTTTCAGCATGTGCATGGAGGCTAACAATGCCTCCTTCAGGAACTACAGAAAACCTCCCTTCTTTCTTCTGAAACTACTCCTTTAACACACATTCAAATGGGACTTGAGAAAATAATCTCTAATTTTAGTAGAGGTCAATTATATAATCACTAATAAGGGAGCTTTAACATATTCTTCAAGAATGGTACAAGAAGTTGCAGTTGAAATAAGTGTTTGTATGTGTGTGTGAGAGAGGGAGAAGAAGTAGAAGGGGGAAGGAGGCTGTATGGGGCAGGGGAAGATAGAGAAAGAGGATGAATGAGAAAGATTGATTTTGCTGCTGGTTGGTATTATGTTGTTGATATTTGGTAATAGATATGTAAGCAGTCTTACTGTTGAGCTGCTTCCTGTGGGGTGTCTACTTTTAGTGCTCCTTCTCCCACTCCTTGCCATTATCCTCCTCTAGTTATGGGTCAGGAATAAGAACTGCTTTTATCATTTTTAAAATATTTTATTTATTTATTTATTTAATTTATTTGAGAAAGAGAATGAGTGGAGGGGGAGCAGAGGTAAAGGGAGAAGCAGACTCCCCATTGAGCAGTGAGCCTGACATGGGCTTGATCCCAGGACCCAGGATCATGACCTAAGCTGAATGCAGATGCTTAACCACCTGAGCCAGCCAGGCACCCCTAATTTTATCATTTTTTAATGTGAACTCAGGTATAGAAATTTTATCTAGAGTTTTATTTTCTCAATGGGGAAATAGTCTTCAAAGCACAAGTTAAAATACTATGGAGTTTGTTATGTTAAAACAAAAAAACCCTCAACTTTAGAAATGTATTTCTAATGAATTATTTCTTAAGGGAGAAAAGTTTTTAAAGTGAGTCTTATATGGTTAAGGGGATATTATGTGGGTTTTTTTTTTTTTTTGTCCTTTAGTGTATTTATAAGATAAATAGATAAACCCAAATGGCTTCATTTTCATTGTTGTTCTATTAACATTGCAGTTTTTGTTATAAAAATTTCATAAAAAATTGGAAAATTTGGTTGTTTATATATGGCTTAGCATAGCATGCTTTTCCAACAGATGAGGATACATAACTTTCTGCCAAATGTACACAGTTCACAAATTACCTACTTGAGTTAAGCAGAAGTAATACATTTGGGGTAGTGTATCTGTTACGTAGTCTCTAGAGCTGGGGGCAAGTTGAATGGTTAATGGTTAATGGTTAATGGTTAATCCTTCTTCCATTTCACAGTGTTTAACTGTTTTCCCTGGAGGATTATTTCCTATAGAAACCTACCAAAATAGTTCTTTTACCCTGTGGCATGATATTTTTCCTTGGCATGAGTTTTTAGCTTATTTTTATTTTTTAATGTGATATATTCATTGTATAACAAAATAATAATATATGCTATGAGAAATCACAAGTCAATTACTACTGTACACCAGGCAGATTATTAAACCAAGTGTCACCAATATGCTAAAGCTACTCCCCACCATCCTGTGATCTCACTACTCCCTTTCCTACCAGAGACAAGTCCCTCTTTCTTGAGATATTCTGTCACTTGGTTTCAGGGACACCACTTTTGCCTGATTTCTTCTTATCTAAGTGCTATTCCTTCTAAATTTTTGCTGGCTCCTTCTTTTCTTCTAGACCACTAAACACTGACATGTTCCAGGTATAGTTCTTCTCTTTCTATAGTTCGTTTCTGATACATCTAATCCAGACTCAATTTTATAAAATCATAATTACCCTGAAGATTCCTGTATTTTAATTGCCAAAGAATTTCCTTTGAACACTAGACTTCTATATCTAATTCCCTACTCAGCTTCTTAATTTAGATGATTAATAGTCATCTCAAATCTAATGTATCCAAAATCCAAACCTTACTTTTTTAGCCACAGTTCCCCAATTTCCACTTTTAAGATGCTTAATCCAAGCATCTTGGAGCCTCTTTGACACTTCTCTTTTTCTTTTTCTTTCTTTATTTTTTTTTAAAGATTTTATTTATTTGACAGACAGAGATCACAAGTAGGCAGAGAGGCAGGCAGAGAGAGGAGGAAGCAGGCTCCCCAGTGAGCAGAGAGCCTGACATGGGACTCGATTCCAAGACGCTGGGATCATGACCTGAGCCAAAGGCAGAGGCTTTAAAACACTGAGCCACCCACTTCTGTGGTGGGTGCCCCCACTTCTTTTTCTTGTAGTGGGTGCCCCCACTTCTTTTTCTTGTAGCCCACATTAAGTGCATCAGGAAATTGATTTTTGCTTTCAAAATTGGTTTCAGAATTAATTCTCATTACCTCTACAGCTACCAGCCTAGTTCTGTTCTAGCATTTTTTCTTGCCTGAATTACTGCCTTTGCTTCCTAGTTGATTTTCCATCTTTCCCTTTCTTAGAATCGCTTCTCCATATTGTATCCATAGTAATCCTTGTAAAACAGAAAGGAAATCACATCAGTTATGTGCTGAAAAATTTCTGGCAACTTCCCATCTGACTCAGAGTAAAAGACAGTCTTAAAAGGCTTATAGGTACCTACATGATTTGAATTCCATCTTCTTCTCTGAACTCATTTTTGTCACTCTCTCTACCTGACTACCAATCTGTTCCACCCCAGATACCTAAGTATCCTTGCTGTTCTTGGAATGATCCAATGCCCCTCTTTTAGGGCATTTACCTCTGTCAATAATGCCATTCCTCCAGAGAGCCATTGGATTCCTTCTTTTATCAGATTTCTTCTCAAATTATTCCTAATCCTCTGTTTCCTATCTAAAATAGCACATCTCTTCCAAATCCACTGGATCTGCCTTATCTGCTTTGTTCCTGGGTTTTTTTTTTTTTTTTCATATTTACCATGTGTACTGTTTATTCACTAAAATGACTGCTGCATGACAAGTTTTTTTTTAAAGAACTATTTTGTTGATTGCTCCATTGACTCACCCATACCAAGTATGTGAATAAATAAATCCTGAATTTTATGTTAAGCACTTCATTGCATTTCTTTATAAGTTTTCCATATGTATTTATATTAGGTTGAACCATATGAAATTTCTAATACTTACCTATAAAAATGGGCATTTTCAAATGATTAAACATTATATCTCCCTAAATTTTATATGGTGTTTGCATTTTCATGTTTAAAATTTATGTAAAATATGTGTGTGATATGTTATATGTTTTTATAAGAGTTGCTTTTTCCACCAACATTATATATGTGACATTTATCCACATTGTGTGTGTAGCAATAGTTGCTCATTTTTTAAGGCTACAGAATATTATTTTGTATGAATATATCAGGATTTATTTATTTAGTCTCAAGACTGTGGACATTGAGTTGTTTTCAGTTTTTTGTTGTTTCAGGCAGTGTTGCCATTTAATTCCTATTCATGACTTTGGTGTCCATGTGTATGCGCTTTTCTGCTTTGTCATTGTAGAATTGGTGGGTTATGGGGGACACATATTTAACTTTTACAAGGTAATTACAATTTTTTTGTGAGATTAGTAGTTGTATTGACTTTTATTTTCACTGACAGCTTATAAACTTTTACTTTGTATTCTTGTTGATACTTAGTATTGCCACACTTAATTTTTGCTCTTCTAGAGAATGTAGAATGGTATTTGTGGTTTTAATGTTCATTTCCCTAAATTGTTAATGAGATTTAACATCTTTTGAAGTGTTTATTGATCCTTCATGTATCTTAATCTGTGAAATCCTTGTTTATGTTTTATGCCCATTTTCTGAGGGTGGTTAGGTGATTTGGTTTGTTTTCTTTTTCTTACTATTTTGGAAGTTTTTTATGTTCTAGTTGGAAAAGTGCTTATATCTTCTCCTGTGTGACTTCTTTTTGTTTTTTAGTGATATAATTTTATGAAGGATTTTATACATTAATGTTTGATATATATATTTTTATGATTTGTACTTTTGTATTATTTAAGAAGTCTTTTCACATCAAAGTCATCTAGGGGCCACATTTTTAGAATCAGTGCTATAGATTATGACAAATGTAATCAGGTGATTTTGATAATTACAGCTCCATTTCCAACTGTAGGATCTTCACTGGTACAAGGGAGCATAACCACTAATACAACATATAATGCTGTTTCCCTAGCAAATACTTTTGCATCCATCTATGTAATTAAAGAAAATCAGAATCATGGGGCGCCTGGGTGGCTCAGTGGGTTAAAGCCTCTGCTTTTGGCTCAGGTCATGGTCCCAGGGATCCCTGGGATCAAGCCCCACATCGGGCTCTCTGCTCAGCAGGGAGCCTGCTTCTCTTCCTCTCTCTCTCTGCCTGCCTCTCTGCCTACTTGTGATCTCTGTCAAATAAATAAATAAAATCATTAAAGAAAGAAAAGAAAAGAAAAGAAAAGAAAACCAGAATCAGTTTACCCTCACATGGCAGTGACAAATAGATATATTGATTTTTGCTTCAGGATCTCATAATGATGATAGCACAAAGAATATCTGATGGTGTTATTTTTTTTTAAAATATCTTATTTATTTGAGAGAGATAGCAAGCCAGAGAGTACAAGCAGGTACAAGAGGAGAAGTGTTGGGCTCAATCCCAGGTCCTGGGACTATGACCTAAGCTGAAGGCAGACACTTAACTGACAGCCACCTAAGCACCCCTGATGATGTTATGTTAATTAGACCTCTCTTTGGTTATCTTTTACTGTATTACAAATTATCCATTACTCAGCAGCTTAAAACAACCATTTTTATTTTGTTCACAGTTTTGGAAATCAAATTTGTCAATGGCTCAAATGCATAATTTTGGCTTGAGATTTCTCAGGTGGTCATCTTTGTATGTTGATTGGGGTTTTAGTCATTTGAAAACTGAAATGGCTCATTCACATTGGGGACAGTTGATATTTGCTATCTGCTGGGAACTCAGCTGAAATTACAGACCAAACACTTTCACATTGCTGTTTCATGTGACTTAGACTTCTTAGAACATGGCAACTGGATTTTGAGGGATGTTGCAAGAGGAGGTGACAAAGAATGAATAATCCAAGG